>NC_132798.1:18273125-18578750 GCF_048594095.1 Paramormyrops kingsleyae | reverse complement strand
ACCCCAGTAGTTAAACAAGTCATTTTAAAAATGCGTTTGGCGTTTATGCTATAGGCCTATATACTGTTTATACTATGTATACAGTTACACCCTAATACTTCGTGCAATCGGCAGAAATTCATTTTACCAAAACACAGAAAGATATGCATAACAATGGATAAATTAATTAAACCAGTAAATGGTATGAATAGAAGGCCTATAGCCCACCTTTACCGAGATGCAGTGTCCTGGAACTTTGTATTTACAATATAAATCATTTCAATTGCATTTTCATTAGTTAAAATTCTAATGCATGGGCGTAATTAGCAATCATATATATACCGGTATTGTACTACACAGATTTAAACGATCTCTCCGACAAACATCGCCCCCACGATAAAAATGCAAGAGGAATATTTTCTATGCGCATGTAGTTTAATTAAGAAATAAACATGTTGGGGGAAAAGTGTGTAATGTTACGCTCAATAGGTGTTAATTACACGGATTAATCTCCAGGTATTCTCAGTACTGCTGGTGTCGGTGCTGCAGCTACAAGGACCTGAATCCCCGGGCACAGAAGGCCTTGTGTTCTTTTGTTGGAGTTCAGTCACGGGTGTTGAGTCGGCGCTGGTGCTGTATTGTCTGACGGATCTGCCTGTGTGGTAGGAAACAGATGGTTGTAGAGACGGTGACGTTCCTCAGAGGTGGATAAGGTAACGGAAGATCTCTGATTTGTTCACCTGTCACGTCTGCTTTGAAGATCGTATAGTCTCATCGGCTTTTTTTTTTTTTTTTAACAAAGACCTCGCAGTTTACTGAGAATAAAAATACACTCGTTTAAACTTTAAACACAAATGTCTGTATGCTTGTGCAGTTTCTTTTTAATTCTTATTAAATGTTACTTGGATATAATATTTGACTTGGTATACCATCTTGGGTTCTTCAGAGCTGATTTATGTTATATAAAAAACAATGTACTGATAACATATTTATAAATGTTTCATAAATTAAATGTAGGAAAATTGTAATTATGATGGTGATTTTCTTTTTATCGAAACAGGAAATAATTTAAACAACAAACTCGAAAATATTTGTTCTACCAACAGCGACTCCTTTTACTGCGCGTTTAGTGCATCTATCAATATTTAATAGAATCCTTGCAGTAAGGTACACCTTAAAAATTAAGGAACAAGACTTCCTTGAATCAGTGTTTCTTCACTAGATCTTCTTAGCCTTGACTAAACTGCCATGAGATTAGCTGAATTGGATACATTAGCCTACTCGAGATGCAATTTTCCGGTCCTCCTCGCAACCAGCGACTTAACCCCGCAGCCCTCCCAAACATCAGAACACCGCCGCCAGCTCCTTCGCAGTGACGAAAAAGTACAATTGGCGTCTCCCGCGTCTCTCACTGCGTTTGTATGGCGCATCTTAAAGTAACAGCACATACACAAACAAGAAGCTGGACATTATTATAGCAGAAATGCAACACAGAAGTGCAACAGAAGCAACAACAGCATGCTATTCGTAAGCAGAAGTAATAATAATAATCATCATCATCATCATAACCATCATCATCACTGGCGAAATGGGTGGCAATCCAATTGAATACTCTGGGCATAGCTAAAAATTACTTTCTTTCAAATAAAAAGAACTTAAAATAAGAAAACCCACGGATGCTGACCAACCAACAGCGCGAGAGATTGGGATGGAAGTCCAACTCCCGCTATACCCCCTCGGCCCGTCGATATATTAAGATTTGGGTGACGTTAAGCGGCCAATGAGCGTGCAGGAGGGGGCGTGACGCGCTCTTCCCCGTAGAAAAGGCGCGGAGTGTAGCTTAGGTCGGGAGACAGTGGAATAGGAATAAAGGCTGGCAGCTTTCTGCTGGAGTCTTACCGGGGATTATACAAACTCAATGTATAGACAACTCCTCCTCCTCAATTACTCATCCACAGATCTGCTGGCACGGGAGAGAGGGAGAAAAACTTCCTAAGAAAACAGCTCCTTTAAGCATTGCGAGCCTGCAAGCAACATCTGATAATAACATCTGATTTCATCTTCTATCAATCGTCACTATATTTTTTCTTTAGTGTCATTAGTAGTACACACTTGCAGGAGCATCGCCAGAACTGCATCTGCAGTCTGCGTTTTTGTGTTTTTGCGTTTTCTTCGTGACATTGGCAGTGAAGAAGTGACAGGAACAAGGAGATACACTCACCAACTACACGCCGCTTCTACTCTCGCCCATTCCTCCTGTTGTTATGGGGATATTTTTGACGGTACAGGCCGTCAGCGTTGTATTTTCCCAGCTATAGATGCAATATCTGCGAGCTGCTTCTTTCAACACTTCTTTCTAAATAACTAGAAAGAAAAAAGAAAATATCGCTTCAACGAATTTCTTGCAGAATGTACTAGCTGCTGAATACTGAAGACACTGGAAGAGAACGCGGTAACAGACTTCTGCAGCTGCCACCGAATCTCCAATTGCTGGTATGTTTTATTGGTCTTCTTAGGAATTTTTACGCATATAATTTGTATGTATTCCTTGCCCTTAACGAGGACAGTTGAAACGCATATTCTGTGCACAGAAAGTAAAAGTTTCAAATTTTCGAAATTATACAAGGATATAAAGAGCGTCAGTTCCTATAACGAATTGCACGAGTATTTCCAATTGTAATTTCACAGGCAAATGATAGAATCTGTTGGAAAGCGAGAGTCTCCATTTTACATGATCTATTTTTGTCATTTTTTTCCCGGCGTGGATTTTTTAAGTTGCTTCAGCAAGAGAGAACAGTTGACTTGCCAATGCACGGACTGGGTCTCCGTCTTATGGAAGTTTTGGGTTGCAGATCTGAAGAAGGCGCTTGCAGCTTCCTCCCGTCTGCCGCTGCGATGCTTTTCCACGGCCTCCCTGGAGGCGAGATGCACGGCGTTATAGACGAGATGGACCGGAGAGGAAAGAACGATTCAGCGGGCATCAGCTCGGCCATAGATATGGGGGAAACCGAAACGGTAGGCGACACCTACTTGTGACCGCTGCAGATTTGCACCGCGGCCGACCTCCTCTCAGAAAATGGCTACGAGAAGTCAGCGCTGGACCGCGCTAGACTATACTTTAGCATTTTGGCTGCACAGCTAATTCCTCACATTTATACCACAGTAAATAATGTTGTTCAAGAAAATTGGGAATTTCGTATTACCCAATAATACAGTATTACACATTATTCTCGTTGGTCCGCCAAAGTTAAAACATAGGTCTGTACCTAAATTAAAATTTTAGGAAATTGATAATGACTGTGGTGCTCGATAATGCAAATTAATATGCATATTGTTTAACGGGTTTTCACAAACCCTTCTGCACTGCGTTTATCTCAACAGAAAAATAAGCAAGCTTATAAATGTCATAGAGGGGCGGTCGCTGATTTTTGATTTTCATCTGCAAAATTTTATAAATGTAGTACAGAGTGTGCGAAAATCACTGAAAACTACAGTGTTCCAATTAATGATGTAGGATCTATTCCTTCAGTGCCACAGTAAAACAATTATTTTGTGCCTTTTTGAGTTATGGAAATGGGCAAATAAGTGAGTATTAAATATAACGGTGATCGTCTCATCGCGTAGTTTTGTGCGTTTGGTTTTAATTTGCTTATATGCAAATAAAATGTACACGAATTACTTGCATTATGATTTCGTAAAAGTTAAGATTTAAAAGAAAAAAATCAATAAGAACAAACATTTTTTTTTTTACCAACAACCTTATTAACAGTCAACTAAATTAACTGTCAATTGTTATTTTGACGTCAGGATCAATTGAAGTTTCACCTTTAATTCTTTTTTCTGAGTGGAGTGGTGTTTGCGGCTTACTTTTTACCTGACCCTCAACTCTTGTTTCGTTTATGGCTTGTTCACTAATTTGGCAGTTGAGGATATTTGACTAATTATCGCGGAGAAGCGTATTTATTTATTGTTTTAGTTTTGAATCGGTCAAATATAGTAATGACGTTTTTGCACATTTCCGGGTGAAGTTGCGTTTTGTACGATATTTTCAGTTTGCTTCAAGACAGGATAGAGCAGCCTTGTTTTATTCAGTCCGTTTTCTTCGTAAGTTTTGTGCGTGACTGTGCCATGATTTGTTTTCCCTTCACTCGTTACCATCGTAGCCTACTTTCCGCCCCCGGGAGTTACAAGACATTTCATTTACCTCACAGGCGACACTCCCTCGAGATGCAAACAAATCGATACCACCTATTTGTAATTAAGGTCTGATTTTCTCATCTTACCAATTTCATATGATGATCGGTAGGGTAATAATTTGAAAAACATTTTACACATTTTACAAAAACAAAACAATTGTCCTTTATTTAAAACAATTACTTTAATGCCACTATAATAAATTGATGCGTATAATAAATTGATATTTTTAATATCTAATTTATTTTCTGCCCCTCGCCTGTGTTAAAATATTACGAAAATATAAAACCAACTGGTACGTGATTATTTAAGCAAGAAAGACTGGGGAGGGGTGTCATATGCATGAATCATATGCATACATTTCCCTGCGTCATTAAAGCAGTCTAACCATCAGCGCGTGCACATTTTGAAATGCACAGTTGCACCGGTGCTCAGTGAGCGTCGCTTTGTTCCCACGCAGAGCATGCCCTCCATGAGCAATGATCGAGTGGCCCTGTGTGCGGGCTGTGGGGGAAAGATCTCGGACCGCTACTATCTGCTGGCCGTGGACAAGCAGTGGCACATGCGCTGTCTGAAGTGCTGCGAGTGTAAACTCAACCTGGAGTCGGAGCTCACCTGCTTCAGCAAAGACGGCAGCATTTACTGCAAGGAGGATTATTACAGGTAACGTTCAAACGGTCACGGCTGCTGAGAAGGGTGGCAAGCGAAGCAGCGGTGATTTTGGCCCACAATTAAATTAATTGTTGTGCTGCCCCACACTGTCGTTTTCTTTAAAAAGCCACAATAATAATAATAATAATAATAATAATAATATTATTATTAATAATAATAATAATAATAATGATACTTATTATTATTGTTGTTGTTGTTGTTGTTGTTATAAGAAAATACATAATAATTATTATTATTATTTAAAATCTTATTGTTAAGTTATGACATATTCATCGATACATTTTGCGTGATAAAAAAATTATGGACATTTAAATCACAAATCACTTGCTTTTTGTTTGATAAAACGCAGTCACAAATAGAAGGTAATTTCCCTCTAATTATGCGTTGCTTACAATAAATAAGTGCAATTTTCGTTTGAAGACAATGATAAATTCTGCCACCTTGTTTGTAACACTTATTTCGCTAGTGATGCATTATTTTAGCGTACGGTTCAAACTTTAAAAAGTTTTTCTCAAGCTTCTTAAAATTTACTATTGTGATTACATTTCAGTATACTAAGTCCTCAAAATTACTATTAAAACACCATTTAACCTATCGAAATTATTGTAAATTTAATAATGCCAAATGAAATTGTATTATGTTTTGGTTTTTTTTTCTTCATTTTAACGCACACTGACACGGTTCCCTTCGACAGGAGATTCTCGGTGCAGAGGTGTGCTAGGTGCCATCTTGGAATTTCGGCCTCGGAGATGGTAATGAGAGCGAGGGATTTGGTCTACCACTTGAACTGCTTCACCTGCACGACCTGTAACAAGATGCTGACGACCGGGGACCACTTCGGCATGAAGGACAGCTTGGTGTACTGCCGGCTACACTTCGAATCGCTCATACAGGGGGAATATCAAGCGCATTTCAATCACACGGATGTAGCTTCGAAAAGTGGAGGACTGGGAACAGCCAACTCGCTGGGACTGTCGTACTATAACGGCGTGGGCACTGTGCAGAAGGGGCGGCCGAGGAAACGAAAAAGTCCCGGACCAGGAGCGGATTTGGCGGCTTACAATGCAGGTAGGTGTATTTTGTTCCTATCTGCCACTCACCCCGCTGCAAACCGTTAGAAGTGTAAAGAGGACCCTTACGTGTCATTAGAGGAAGAAGGAACCACCTGTGTCACCGGCAAATCAGCATCCACACCGGGGTTGGCGACCAGCGGTATAAAAGTGCTACCTGTTTTCAATAGCCCAGTAAATAGCATGAAGAAACAGCATTCAAGCGGTTCTAACAAACGCGAGTGCCCGGCCGCATTAACATATAATGAGTAGGATGGCGCTTCCTCATTGTACACGGGAGTAAAATGAGACACAGTTTTGATGGAGTCTGAAGTCATGCAATTAAAGGGGTAACGTCAGCCAGTGATTTTGTCTCTGCTCCCACACTTGATTTGGGAAGCACACTATTATCTAATTCTGTGGACCGGTTATGAGGCACACCCCAAAACAGCACCTCAATTTTGACTCACAAAGTGTTTTGTTTGTGCGGCTGTGACACACTGTTAATAATACTAATTAAAATGCCAATTAAACCCCTGAAACGAAAGTATTATTAATAAAAAGCAATGCATTGCAATTACACGAGAATCTTGTGTTTTTAAACGCTATATAATGAAACAAATGAATGTAATAATATACTCATTAAGAGCTCGTTAAGGGCGCATGCATTGTTACTATAAGTACCTAATTCACTTTAAAAGTCGACCTCCGACTTTCAGTCGGGTAATATTCGATCCCTGACATATCAGCATATTTAATGAGGGGGAGGGGTGAAGCTTTGACTGTTGAGATCTATCATCTAAAAACGTTACTTTCAACGGAGGAAACATGTTTGTTATAATGTTTTATTATAGGTTGATATGGTTTAAGGACTTATCTCACTTTATATAATTTTCCAGCACGCATTGAATAAATTTTCATTTGATTTTAGTAAATCACTAGGGCGCGTGCCTATTAAAGCTTACTCATAGTATCCACATGTGGTTATGTCGAACATTTCAGCTGGAATGAGACAGCTCTGCACAGACTTTTATAGATCTGCCTGTGTCTGCGTGAGACACTGAGTGGGCCGCAAAGACTAACGGAACCACAGCGTGTTCGCCTTGAGACATAAGCCAGGGACATATGATTCCTTCTGTACTGTGTTCATTTTCAGCTACTCAGATTTGTGTAACAGAAAAGTTTTATAAGCACATCAACCCTGTTATTCGTAATAAATATAAGGCATAATTGCAAAGTACCCTAATTTAGGTCCGTAAATCTATACTTGATATAACTTTTACATGAGTTGTATACGTTTTAACTTTTACATGAGTTTGTATGCGCACGTCTTAATGCAGTCGTTAATTTTATGAATGTTTCAGCTGCCGGGATGATAAATTTGAGATTTTTTTTATTACAAACTATCGTTTTCTTTTTAAGTGTGTTGTAGTAGTTGCATTTAATTTAACATTTATATGAATTTTGCCATCGTTTTTGTTTTTAAGAAAAAGCTTTTCTGCTTAGATTGCTGGGTGTTTATTTTATTTTTCAAACACAGAATTTTATGCTTCATTTTATTTTTTATTATGAATGCTAATGTTCATACTATTGACGTACATAAGAACACGCTGTGATTAATACAAACACTCCTTTTAATAAATACATATACTTTAGAAATACGTTATAATGTTAGCTGTTGTTGCTTTCCAATAGTATTCGATAATATAGGTTCTTATGATAACACTTTTGTTTTATTAAATGATTTTACAGAATAGAAGCGGGTAACATCAGCCTGGTGGAATTAAGAACTGTTCTTTGCATTATTATTATTATTATTATTATTATTATTATTATTATTATTAGCTTCGTTGGCCTTGATGTTTATAATAAATAGCAGTAATTAATGATGAGTAACGCGGTGTTACACTGAGTTCACGCATTTCTTTATGTGCCGTTTATTGGTTTAGCCCTTGGAAGCTTTGTTAGCGCAGGCAGAAGTCACTCACTGGCTGTTTCCAACACGCCGATGCCCCTCTTTCCATTGGTTCTCCTAAACTGCACGTGGCCCCTCCCCAGCTCACTGGGCTCCAGTGTGTGCTGAGGGGCGAACTGGAGAGTTTTAGACGACTATAGAGACTGACAAGTGGAAAATGGCTTAGATGGAAGCCGGAACTTCAAAAAGATTTTAAAAAGAGTGAGTGAGTGAGAGAGAACTCCTGTGATCTAAAATTTCTCCCACCACAGTCGCTTGTATAATTGTAGTTTGATGGGTTTTAGGTCAGTAAATCAATGTCTGAAATCTTGTTGAACAGACGCACCTGTAAGAAGTCCTGAATAGATTTGGCCCGTACACGATTTTTAAAAAGCCTCCCACGGCTCCGAGGAGTCTATTCTGTCCTTTCACACACGGCCAGATGCGCGGCGTCGCCGCTGCGCCAGGGGTTCTGCTTTGTCGTCTCAGGAAAGGATCCTAAGAAATAAAGTTACAATTAGCCGATAGAATCTTAAATGTGTAAGAGTTGGATTAAAGAACGCCACGACGACACTGCAGTGACGACAGGCCTGCTGCTGGTGGTGGCGGTGGTGATGATATTCCGTACGACGAAGAAAATGGAATGATATTTGATTAGTTTTAAGTCAATTTTTTAAAAATTATTTGGCACTATATATAGACATATTATATAGGCCAGCAATAATATAATAATACTATAATGTTATAGTACAATACGTCTATATAATATAATGCACTGCACATTAATTGCATGCGCATATATATAGTTTTCGTTTGCGTAATGATTTAAGATAATATGATTTAATCCAATCAGAAGTCTGCGACAGGAAAGCATGTCATATCATATCGCCATAAAACTACCGCCGGCTCCCTTTTATGAAGTGCCCTGTATTGCGGCTTCAAGTAGCGCATTGTTTCCTTCATCTCAATTCCATTAACGAACCCTCCAGTGCCATTAAAGACAATTTGAATAATACAGGCAGAATTAGTTAGAGCATCTGCTAGCTCACGAGCCACTCGCGACTAGTTAAAAAATATGCAAGTCCCTTCCTCATCGAAAATATTTACGCCGCCTTAAAATTAGAGAGTACGAAATTAAACAAACAGAAGCAAAACAAAACAAACAAAATGAAGTAGCCTAACGTTCTCCACTATTTAAAAATATGTTTGACTTTTTCCGCTTAAATGACTTTCTGATCTCTAAATTTAACAATTGCCTTGCGCAAAATATCAAAATATTTTAACAGTAAACCAATATACATCTATCCCACCAACCAGAAAGCCATTAAATGCATTACTGAGATTTTGAAGGAGCCTAAACTTTTGAAGGAGAACTTAAACTTTTAAGATCGATCAGTATAGTTTATTGAGTAACGTTTGATTATGTCCTAAATGTGAATCTTTTTCGTAATATATTTCCTCCCTTAACACTTGAATTTAACTTATTTTCTCTGTCCAGAGCGTGTAGTATACGTTTTAAACAACGGCGCTTTAGCGTAGTTTATTAAGTAGCCTAAATACACTCTTAAAACAAAAGGTTCCATATTGAACCTTTAAGGGTTCTATAGCTTGGTACATATATGGCACCCTCAAAAGGTTCTATATAGAACCATTATAGAGAGTTCAATTAAAAGAACCCTAAAGGTTCTTTGATTTAAAAAAGAGGGTTCTAAACAGCACCTTTAAAAGGTTCATTTGTACTCATATTTTTATTAATACTTAATCATTAATAATGATGAAGAATGATAATGGGTGATACTGTAATAGTAATAAATAATACTTCAGCAATTATATGATATGATAAATGAATAATTTAATTAAATTAATTAGCTGCAGCTATTATTCTAAATAAAATAGGCAATAACTAGGCAAACCTTTTTTACAAGCTATATAAGCCCAAAAGCAGCTATGGAAGAAAGAGACGAGATGTAGTTTCAAAAATGGCCTGTATTGTTCATTTAATAAAATTATCTACAATCAAATAAATTAGAAATAAAATCCATTAGAAAACCAAAACAATTCACCTTTCAGTTATGAGCAAATCTGATTGTACAATTTTAGTACAGGAATAGACACAGGTTTTTGTCCATTTGCCATTTGAAATAAATAACGCTCTGCAAAACTCAAGGTGTGCTTTATCTGCTTGGGGTACTGCACACCAAAGATGAAGTAAACTTCCAGCAGGCATTGGAGAGCATGTGGTATGTCCATCTTTCCACTTGTGATGGTGACTTCATCCATCTTTATAGATGCTCTGCTGGCAAGGAGGGGAGTCTCTGAATCATGAAGGATGATGGTTGGAAATGAGCTGGGTGGTTCCTATATGAATGAGAAATGTTTTAGTGACCTCCTGATTGAATTTATGATGCAGTTGACAAAACAAAGACATGCAAATTACAATCATAGACACATCACATACCTCATTTAAACAATAAAGAAACTTTGAGTTCTCCTTGAAAAGTGCTGGCAGGATAAGGATGGCAACACTCTTTTGAAGGTCTGAAATTTCAAAAGAAACAAACAATGTTTTCATAAAAGCATACAGTAGTTTTATAGAGACAATTGAAGGGTGCGAAGCAAAAAGAAAAGATGTCAGCTGGTGACATACTATCTGTGTTAGCCTCGGTCCTTAGCAGGCTGGACAGCAGCTCCTTCTGACTACCATGTTGAGCTGCCCTGATGATGTTGGATGTCAACAGACTGAGGGCATTTTGAAGGCTTAGCTCCATGTCCTGACCAAAACGCAACCTCATTTCATGATGCATCTACAAAAACAAAAAAGAGAAAAAAAGTGAAAGGGAAAGTTGTCATTAATAAATTAATACACTTGCTTCCTAACAGTGCTGAAATCTCATTATAGCAATATTACTATTAGCTTCTCACCAGCTCTGGCACCTGAAGAAAGGGGAACATCTCCATCACCTCCTCAGTTGGCTTGGCCATATATTCAACCCTCTTATACAGCGTGCGCTTCATTCGGTCCATTATATTGGGGAAGTCTGGCTGTCGCCGGCACAGCTCATTATTCATGGCATTTATGTGCTCTCGAAAACTCAGGTCATCCTCCCCAACACCGTCATGGTCCAGTACAATCTAGAAAAAAAATATACAGAGAATACAGGAATTAAGCATGTGAGCAATGAGCAATAAATGTTCCAAGACAGAAATACAATACAGAATTTGAATCATTAATTTATTGCAAACCTTTTGTGTTGGATTACAATCCCCCCAAGAAGTCTGGATTGTATATTCACTTCTGTGCCTCTTTGCCCTCTGGAATTAGCCATAAGATATTTGTAAAGTTTCTGTATAGTATATACTGGTAAACCATGACAATACAGGCTAGCAAGCTGACAGACATACAGACAGGCACACAGATGGGCTAAAGACAAGCATGAATCTTAAAAATGGTACCTGATGTCCAAGTGGGTCCTCCAGAGGCACATGGTCCATAACTCTCCGTCTTTTGGCACCAAACTTTTTTTTCATCTCCTGGACTGTTGCCAAGTTCACTAAAGGTGACCTTTCCTTCTTGAACTTATTTCGCAAACACTCCAATAGAGTTTCCTGTGGGTGTTTACATAAGTTATAAGGCTCACACGGCATAAAAGTAGTACAGAAATTCAACTGAAAAATAATGTTTTGCATTAAGAAATAACAGTTAAGAAATAACATACATATCCAGAGGAGCTATGGTCTCTCAAAAATGGAAACCTGGTGATCAGACATCCCAGGACATCTGTGTATTTTTTATGGTTTGGGTACCTGAAAGATCATGCTTAGAGTTAAAACTTTCCTACTCAAATTTAAATATTAAAATATACAACACAACAACCTCAATGTATGTTCCTGACAACAAACTAGAGTATATGTCAAGGGTATGACAATACCATGTGTACTTTGTGATGTTGTCAAACAACACTTGGATCAGTAAAGATCGCACGTGGGACTTGTCTTTTTTTTTGAAAGATGGATCTTTTCTTTGTAGAGCTTCCTGTAGCTCTGGGGGCAGGACAGGCAGGGTGTATAATGCTGGCCATGACTCCTGGGCTCCTTGACTATGTACAGAAATAAAGATGGACACATACAGACAGACACCATTACTCCTTTGTCATTTGTCAAAAATCCTTTTCTCAGAGGGGCTGAAGCATTAAAGACTTAAGTGAGATGACACTGAACTGCTATATACTTACTGACTACTGGGCTCTGCAGGTAATCCATCACACAGCATTGGACTTGTTTGTCTGTGGACAGAAAAGATAACATTTGGTCCTACAAAACATTCATGTCAAGAAATTCCCCATTTTATGTATATAATGAAATTCCATACTCACTGAGCCAATGATGATGTGTTGCGCAATTTCTCCAACTCTTTTAAAAATATCACTTGCTGCTTCATCAGAGGAAAAAGTTTTTCAGTCATCCTTTCAGTCAACCCCAGTAGTGTTTCCCCATCAATTTGCTGTTCTGTTGATGTAAGAATCACAGTAAATTTCCATTACATTAAATTATCAATTTAAACAAGAGCTTAATTATATACCAGTATTTCAGAAGTCTATTTTTGTTTCCTTTAAGTCAGTTGTTTGCAGCAGGGTTTTACCTGTGGACACAGTGGTGAAGTGTAAGGAACATATTCTCATCATGAACATAGGTGTCCAAAGCATGGTAGTCTTTTTCATCCCCTGGATGGACAACAATCCATTCTTTATGGTCCTCCAAAGAGAAGGCATGGTAGTGCCTACTGAATGCCTTGGGTGTCAGTAGTTTTCCAAAGATAAGCCAGAGAGCTCTGAACTGGATAATCTTAACTATTTTCATAAAGATGGGAATGTCCTCCTCTACCACATCAATTATGATGGTGTCACCTTCTTTGTATGTACAGTTATTGGTCAGTAGAGAGCTAACAACTCCTACTCTCTCGCCCTCTGGTATGTCTTCAACCCCACTCTTTAGCACAATGCCTTCCTGAATGTCAAGGGGAAGAGATCGAAATGGGATTTGACGTTCACCTTCAGTGTATGAGTGCTGGCGGAGGATATCCAGGGATGTTAATTCCCAACACTGCCGCAACTGGTGTCTTTTGGAAAGGGTGTAACAAAGATTTTTGAAGTTGCTAGTGTTGTGAGACAGTCTCTTAAAGTACTGGTGTTTACCCTCAAATCGCATGCACCACAGCAGTTTCAGGGGGCCAAATTCTAAAATCAGACGAGGATAGTGAATGAGATAGTGCAATTTAGGTGTGAAGGTCTCTGGGAACACAGTCTTGAAAGATGCGAGAAATTCACCAATTTGTAAGCTGAGGACAGGAATGATGCTCCTCCTGATGCAGGGAGCGAGGATCATATCACCTATTTCTCTGCACCTGAGATAAATATCCCAGTGTATCTCACCTTCTGGAATGTAATGTCCAATAAGGAGTGGTAAAATCCTAAATAAGCACAAGTTTTGTGCTGCTGATCCAGTTAACTTATTTTGTTTCAGTACACTCTGTGGTAGTGTCTGTGGGATATTTCTTCGATCATTTTTTCCGAATGTGAATGCTTCCAGCTCTGAGTTTATGTCATTCAGTGTCACAATTTTCTGATGATGAAGTGTAGTGATAACTTTACAAACAACAATTGGTATGATACCCTCTAAGAAATCATGCATTAGGTCTGGTGGAAATGCTCTGGTGACATCAAAGTAATGAAGCTCAGTGAATGGACACACTTTCACTACTCCATAGGTCTGTTTTGACAGTTGATTGTTCTCCTGAAGTGCATTAAGGTGGTAATTATGAACATCGGAAGATCTAATTTGCACACTGTCTTCATTTAAATGGGCCTTTAAGTCGCTATATGCAGTCATACAAAACCTGCACACCCGGCCACTGTTAAAACAGCATGTAAATCCGGCTAAATTGTGGGCAGATAAATTGTCTGCTGAAATGGTTGCTAGGGCCCCCTTCAAAAAATGCCGTCTGTCATTCACACAAATCTCAATTCCTTTTGTGTGTAGTTCTTTGAGGTCAAGTAGGAGAGGACAGAGAATGTCCTTAAGGGGGTACCTCTGAAAGAGCTGATATCGTATCAGAAGACACAGGTGTATGTGCCGTAATTGGGATTTGTATTTCTGTTCTAGATTTCCGATTGTAAAATAAAAGGCAGTTACTTTGTGTATTGCTTTTTTGGCGCCTAATGGATTCACAACTTCAAATTCATCTGTGTACAAGTGGATACGAAGAATACTTGGATCACCAAAAAATGGCGGAGCTTGGAAAATACTGCCATCTGTGAAGTCTTCCAAAAGATCATTTGAAACCTTCTCACAGCCTCTTTGAAAAGAATCAAAAATGTCCTGTTTCTCCAAAAAAAACT
Source organism: Paramormyrops kingsleyae (assembly GCF_048594095.1). Lineage (NCBI taxonomy): Eukaryota > Metazoa > Chordata > Actinopteri > Osteoglossiformes > Mormyridae > Paramormyrops > Paramormyrops kingsleyae. Next base: position 18,564,507 of record NC_132798.1, on the reverse strand, counting down.
TCAAAACATCATTCAGTGGCACATACTGTAAAGTGTCTTCCTTCCCCTTGCTATTAACACCAAGAACATATTGAACTGGCTCTACAAAATTCAAATTCTTCCTGCTAAATTGTATTAATCTATATTCAGATTTAACATACTCAAATGCACAGTCAAAAAGAGTTTCATTTGAAAGGAGATTGTCCAATTCCTCATGGTCTCTCAGTCTGAATCCTGACTGATCCAAGTGAAACTTAATTATGTCAGCATAATGCTGTTGAAAAAATTGTAGTACAAATTGAAGATTTTCAACAATTGTGTCCTGAGTAACTTTGGGGAGAAGGTGTTTCTCTTGGAGGTTTAATATAAAAAGTGCCACATGCTTCTGAAGACCTGACAGTAAAGTATTTAAGTCAGGCAGACTATTTTCATTAATTGACTGCACATCTTCTAAGCTGTCCACCTGGTCAATTTCATTTTCAGCAGAGGGTGTTACACTGTCAAAATCTGCATTCCTTGTAATGGCAGCCCTATGTTTTCTGTAAATATGTGTTCTGAAGCCAGGTATAGTTGTGTAACTTCTTGTGCATCCCTCTATGTTGCAAACAATGTGGAAATCGGGTAGATGGTGATGCTGTAGCTGTAGATGTTGCAAATATTTTGCTAGGTGAAACTTAACAACGTCACAAAATGGACATCTGAAGATTGTTTCCATTACCGGTGAAGATTTCTTTTGCATCAATTAAGTTTATGGATTGAAGCCATTTGCAGACATCTTCAACAGTCCAGTACTCTGTCATCTAAAATGAAATGAAAGATAAAAGTATTAGGCCTACAGAAAAAATATTTCATAACGCATTTTTCTATATTTATTTTTTACTCTATTGATTGCTATCACGTTCCGAACCGGGGAAGCAGGGGCAGGGAGACAAAGAGTCAGGTAACGAGGGATTTATTGGGACAAACAACACGGAACAGCAAGGCACAACTGGTAGCGACGTTAACAACAGGACTGGGGAAATATAGGCTACTTAAACGGAGACTTAAATACACAGAACTAATGACAGCAACTCGAAACAATGAGTATAGAACCGCGAACAATATATCAGGCTTCTGTACTCTTTGACATTAATAACGCTAGTTAGTTAGCAATAAATAAGCTTATTAGGAGGGAAGGTTGTACGACAACTTGCTGACAACCACATACCTCAAAACCATTTGAATGCTGTTTATTCTACAATTTATCTAAACAGCATGCCAATGAAGAAGACTAGTTACTGTCAAATCACTCTGCGTTGTCTGATGCTAGCGAAAATGACAACTCCCCAAGCTAGCAATTGCATGGCGCTAAGTTAGCTAAGCATCGTCTTAAATGATCAGAAATGTCATTGAACAACAAAAATGGATACAAGCTCAAAATTATATGTGATAATTTTGTAGCACCGGCGGGGCGCATGTCCCAGCATGCCCCGCGTGCAGTTGTAAATAGTCCTTGTTGTATTGTTGTTGTTAATGGTTGTGTTTCCTTATTGTCGTGCATGTGTTTGCCCGTGTCTTGTTGTGTACCCTGAACAATCCTCGCGTGTATTTAGCTTACGTAAATCTCCCACCGTGTGTGCATCTTACAGTTCAGCGTCTGACAACTATGTGTTTCGGATGTTTAATTGATTCGGTGCTCTTTAAGTGCTTGAGGTAGTTCTTTTAAGGATTACTAATAAAGAGCGTATTCTTGCCGAAGAGTCTTCGTGTCTTCCTCAGCTTCTGCGACGTCTCGATCCGACAGACGCTACAATTCATTTAACTGTCAGACTGAGAAAGAAGTTATGGAAGCCCGTTTACGCCACCGGGGGAAGAAAAAAAATAAAATAAAATAAAAAATATATATATTTTCAATATATATATGTGTAAATTTTAAGTCGAAATTTCGACTTTGTTATCTCGTTATTTCGAGATATTATCTTGAAATTTCGACTTAGTTATCTCGTTATTTCCGAGATATTAAGTAGACTTAAATTATATCTATATATATTTTTTTTCCACGGTGGCGGAAACGGGTTTCCATGGGAAGTAGAAAACTTATCTTAATGAAGAATCCTGTAAGGTGACAGGCAAGGATAGCTGCGACTATATAGCCCGAACGAACAATAAACTTTGTATCAGCTGACCTAATTATCGGTAACGTGCCCATTGACATTCACGGGGAACGCACCTTGTATTCCTTTATTCACGTTTTGGTCTCCAGAAAATACTGGTAATGATTATGAATGAAAAAGGAGAGGAAAGTTTTGTGCCACTTACCATTAAAATGAGTGTCTTCAGAAAGGTTCCATAAACGGCAGTTGAAATTCAAATATATCCTCGCGTGCGTGAAATAGCACCTTTTTGAAGGCAACGGTTCTATTTCCTAGGGTTAGAACCCCTATGGTTCTATATAGCACCCGCAAGAACCATTTTTTCTAAGAGTGTAGTGAAACGGTTTGCGGGCGATAGTGATGGTCTCCTTCAGGATTCAGAAGAGGTTAAGGTGTGTCGCCTGTGGTCCTCTGTTTAGCCGTGTTTGGTGCTCAGCGCTCAATCAAGAATTTACCAAAGCCATATTTACGACAGATAACATATCTTGACTTCATGTAGAATCTGGGCTTTTTGTTCCACAATTCCGGGCAATTTCACCATCCCGTGTTTAATCATACGACTGACAATGATTTGGGAGAAAATTAACCTTCTCTAGTTGTGGTTAGGGACTGTGCACTGCCTCGAATGCATTTCCCTCCACTACATTGAAATATGCAATTATATTATAAAATATGTTATAAAATAACAAAATATTCGCCAATGAAATTGATTGTTTAAATATTTTCAAGAGATTTGGGAGTGCCGTGAGTACGAATGGCTCTGTTAATTGTGTTGGAAATAATAATGTAATTTTAAGGAGGTCAGTGACTACTTAGCCATGTTTAGAATGTATTACAATTTGCAATTATGGGTGATCGTTCGCGTAGCATTTGTTATATACGATTGTATTTTTGCGGTCGCTATTGTTATTTGAGTAAAAGTTGTAAAGCGCAATGGATAACATTAAGCAGGCTTTGGAACTCTGCTGCCCTCTTGAGGGGGTATAATGGATAGACGCATCTCGACAGCAACAACATCGAAATTTGTACATGAAAACATATTTTCTTTTATTTACTTGTTCTTTGGAAAGTTGAATGACAGACATGACCATTGTGCGTGGTATAATCTGTAAATTAGCATGCTTCCGATGAGCATATTCAATTATGATTTCGCACATAAGGATGTGTTGCGTGGAATCTCAATAACAGGGAAATTAGTCTGTATACGCATAATTTGTCAATAAAAAGAAAAACTCCAACATAGACACGAAGGGAAATAATGTTGTGTAAAATGCACGTATTTTAAAATGCAGCGTTGCTAAAGGTATATTTATCCAAAAAAAAAGTGTGATTTGATTTGACCACGGCACTCCTGTAGCAACATTGGCCTAATATTGTTTGTGATTGTTTACAACTGTAGCGTTGAGAAAATTGCAGGGTAATTACTGAAGAGTGTTGCTTTGTGAATTGTGAATCAATAATATTTTTCTTTTTCACAGAAAATATTTCTGAACTGTTACACATCCAGCAACACTTAAATCCCTGCCAAGAAACTGTTCGGCGGGAAAAAAATGTTTCAGTGCGTCTTGTGGTACCAAACATCCCTGGAATTCAGGCGAAACGTATTTGTTTCCGTTTATCCGCTAATTATTTCAGCTCCTCCAAGTCCCCGAAGTCTCCTTTTTTCAGAACAAAAAAGTGATTTAACAGGAAAGCATAAAACGAAAAAAACACCGACATATACATAAATTTACGCAAACACACACTTAATTATATCTACAGCATTATGTAATACATAAAATATATCATAGCCTTAAATATTTGCAGAATAGCATTAGTTTATTCCTGAAAGTTTCATTTTGTGAGTTAACTTTGTCGCCTCTTTTTGTCACGACGGTGGATCGTTGTTTCTTTTAACGCCGGCCCGCTGTCGCAGGTGTCCAGGTAAAAGCAGCCGCTCACCCCAGACCATCTGCCGCCTCATCGCAGCCCACTCGGGTTTGGAGTAAAAGATCCCTGAAACTGATTTCTACATGGCAAAGCCGGCGAGGGGGGATGGGGAGACATCCGCTAATTACCAAATGTATGCCCGTCCGACAGACAGACAGACGGTGCGCTCCCGTTCCGCTCCGGAAAGCGGCCCCGGTGGGCAGCGTGGGCCGATCTCGGCTTATTTCACCAGCCCGACGCGCTTCCGATATGCGCATCCTGCGAGCGGCACCTGGCTGACGTGTCATGCAGCTTTTAGGCAGGGCCTTGATTTCCAGGTTTATTTCAGTCCTCGGGACAGCCGCAGTGCGATAATCTGTCCTTAACTGACATTTATATAACCCTCAACCTCCTAAACACATCACATCGCGGAACACTTCATACTATATAAATACTGTTTTATCACTTCCTGTCCGTTAAAGTGTCTTTGCAGTTCTTTCAGGCACAAGTAAAATTATTTCAGGAGTTTTCAAAAATTATTTATTTATTCCAAAGCTACATTTAGGTTGAAAACGAGGCAGAGAGTGACAGGGGAAAATGACGTTCTAGTCTGAGTCTGAGCACTCCGAACTGAACCGTGACAAACCGCGCCGTACCGAGTGAGGCGGCTGTCGGCGTGTCTAACAGGTCAGGTGCCGAAACAAAGAAGATCCTTTTCTGAATAATGACACACAAGAGAGAAAAGTTCATATCTAAATAATAACATTTAATTGGCAACAGTAGTTGTTCCCCATAGTATAAAATGTCAACGTTTTTCTTGGCTACAAACATAAATGTTAAATATTAGATAATCATTTAAATATTATCATTAATTAGTAATCAGTTGATCGCTCTCTGATTACATGATGGCCTCAATGTTTAACACAACACCCAAGATGTCATATGCTGAAGTCACACATATGATGAACACAGGACAGCCGACATTCCGTCCTCACCATGTAATGTATATAACACACACACACACACACACACCAGCAGCAGCCACGCTCGGGCCCCGTCTACACCTGCATATCTGACCTCTCCGCCAGCTGGCCCTGTTTCCGTCACGCGCCGAGCCCCTGCTCCCACATACGCCGCCGCCACGGTCACACGGGGCCCGGCTCTTGGTCCTTTGAGGGCCACAGGCCACTTTGGTGGAACGGAATGCTTGAATAAACACTGCTAAAATAATAAATAACAATGATGAAAAATGAACATTAAGGTAAAAGGAGGTAAGACCCCATATGAACTCCCTGTCTTTCTGTGTGGCCCCTCAGCCCTGAGCTGCAATGAAAACGACGGGGACCTGCTGGACCGGGACTCCCAGTACAGCTCCAGCCAGAAGACCAAACGCATGAGGACGTCCTTCAAGCACCACCAGCTGCGCACCATGAAGTCCTACTTCGCCATCAACCACAACCCTGACGCCAAGGACCTGAAACAGCTGGCGCAGAAGACAGGCCTGACCAAGCGCGTACTGCAGGTGAGAGCCCCGCCCCCCCAGGCTCACCACCCAATCAGTGCCAACAGCCCTCCCCATCGCCCCTCCCACTCCCCCACCAGGAGAAGGTGCGGAAATGACATGAACTGAGTTCAAATAAAAATGAGAAGAGAAGTGAGACGACAGAGCAGGTAGCAGCATCATTCGCGCAGCTCACGGGGAAAGCGGTGCACGGAGTGCTCAGTGGTGCGAGAGAGCAGCAGCACATTCCGCAAGGAGAGGGAGGAGTGAGGGCAGAGGAGGAGGCCCGTGAACCGAAATCCGGAGGAGTGGGGGAAAAGCCCTCAGCCCTAATTAACAGAACGGGGAACAAAGAAGTCGTTTTGCTTTGATGAACTCCAGTAGCCTGTGACCCCCCTCCCAGCCCCCATCCCCCTTCAGCCCCCGTCTACATGTCCTGAGCTGTGCTCTCTCCTGATTGGTCCCCACAGGTCTGGTTCCAGAACGCCCGCGCCAAATTCCGGAGGAACCTTCTTCGGCAGGAAAGCTCGGGGGTAGACAAAGTGTCGGACGGGTCGGCCCTGCAGGGGGGCACCCCGTCGGGACCCGCCTCGGAGATCTCCAACGCCTCCATGAGCCCATCCAGCACCCCCACCACCCTGACGGATCTCACCAATCCCACCATGCCCACCGTCACCCCCGTGCTGACCGCCGGGCCCCTGGACGTGCACGAGTGCCGCAGTCCCTCACAGACCACCCTCACCAGCCTCTTCTGATGCCACAGCCCGCCCCCCCACACCCCCCCACCCCTCCACATGAGGCACTGAAATGGGGGGGCAGGGGGGGGGGGGCAAGTGACATAGGGGCCTTACTGAGCTGCTGTCATGTGCTTCACATCCTGCTTTATCTCCCAGAGAGCTACGGGAAACTGGCCTCCTGTTCTGTCACACCTCTCTGTTTGTTTTGGCCATGTTTACAGTCCGGAGTTCGGAAAGCCAGCGGGCGCCCTCACGTTTGGGGGCGACAGGGGGGCATTGACACGAGGGAGGACACCATTGAGAAAAGGAGAGCATTTGACACGCGTGATGCAGGCCGTGACCGCGAGACCGCCGTGTGCCTTATTCACCGTGGCTTTCCGCGTGTCCCGGGCACCCACTCCGATGCCATCGCTCCGTTTTGCATCCCAACACAATCCCCCACGTGACTGTGTCTGCCCCCCCACCCCCGACTCGGATACAACATCTAGAAAGCTGTGTTTGGAGCTAAAGAGCTCCGCCCCCTCTCTGTGGGAAGATCCCACCCCCCCGGCATCCAGATTCAGCGGACACACACAATTTGCACAACCCCTCGCCTGCGGACCCCCCCTTCCCCGGGGGTTTGAAAGGAGAGAGAGCACCCCCTAATGGCAGCCAGATGTCAGTGCGTTAGCGTAACCTGTAATTTATTATGTTAAAAAGAACATTCTTATTTATGCCATAAAATATATAATTAAAATGAAGACAGTAATGCAAAAGAAAAAAAAACAGTCGTGGAGATTATAGACAGAACAAAAAGTCAGGCCAGTGTAGAGGTGGATGGATAGACAGATTTTTAATAGATTAATTTTTAACGCTGTGTTTTTACTGCCCCCCCAAGAAAGGAAACACCAGTGACTCTGACCTTGGTATCTGTGTGTGGCCTGCTGGGGGCCGGGGGGGTGTCTCCGCAGTAAGGCTGTTTCCAGTCACTCAGATTTCTCAGTGACTCGTATTTGTGGAGGGATTCCTCCAGGGGGACACGCAGGATGCAGAGAGGAGGCTGCTGACTTGTCACAGACCTGGGCGTGGCCACTGCCACCCAGTCACAATCTGATACCTCACTGTAGTCAGGAGTGGAGCAGCACAGTCCTGGATGCCAGCGTGAGAGCGCCTCCTTCTGGTGGCGTAAAACGGTGACTTGACGCACCCAGCTGATCTTCTTACCTCAGCCCACATGTCGCTGGATGTGGCTACGATGCACTGAAGACCGAAACGGTAACATTTTTAGCAAGATCCATATCTTTAAGTCGGAGAAAGGGGAGGTGTGCTTGGGAAGGCGCCTGGACGCGGAACGCCGCCCCCCCGTCGCCGTCACACACATCCACGGCGGACACACCGTCGCTTTTCCTTTATTCCATTTTGTATGACAAATCAGGGATTTCTCTCTCAAAAAAAGATAAATCGACACTTACAATGGATGGGCCGGGGGGACGTACGAACGACCCCACTGGGCGAATAGCTTCGCTTTTGGGAGCCCCGCCCCCAGGTCCGCAGAGTGAGGGGGCGGGGCCACACTGCGCTGTTCTTCGGGATGCTGTGTCACCCCCTCCTTGGCCGAGCTCTTTTCATGTTTTCGTTCTTTCTGCACATTCTTGTACAGTTCCCTCATTTGATGTACTTTAGTCTTCAGTTCTGTAAAAAAAATATTAAAGAGTTAATAATATGCCTTTGGAGCTCCTTGTGTTTGTTCATACAACACGTAGCACATGTATAATCATACTGAGCTTTATTACCGAAAACGCCTCACGTTGGGGGGGCGTACCAAGGGTCAGAGTGTTATTTTGTAACCTTATAAATAAAGTTCCTGTGATCCTGACCAGGATAAATGGCTGGAATTTGGATGGATGGATGGATAGACAGATGAGATGTTTTTTGATTATGTTTTTCTTGATAAAAGACAGGAAAGGTCAGATGTGTCATCACTGTGTGACAAGGTGCGTAAACTGAGCCATAGCTGATGCCACCTGCCTCCAGGGTCAGGGGTTCCAGCCCCGCCTCCAGTCTGTGTCTGCAGACTATGTGGCCTCCTTGTGTCGTGTGCGGGTTTTCCTCCAGGGTCTGTAAATCATCCACGGCATGTGAGTGAATGAGCCCAGCCTGGTTTAGAATGGAACAGCACAAACTAAGTAGCTTGGGGTCAACAGGCTGGGCCAGTGATGATGACCTACAGCAAAGTCCACTTCTCAATGGACAAGAGAAGGCCCATTCCCACCCGCTCCGAAAGAGAGAACAACCCAAGTCTAACAGCAGACTTCCTGTGCGCTCTTTCAGCAAACCCAGTGTCTCCAAATATGAACCAGGACAAAGTTAAACCTTTCCAAATCATTAGGACCTGAGGCACCCCCATAACTGAACAGAAATTGTGACTAAACAAACAAAGCTCTTTTCTTTCCACGCGAAAACGTTGATTGCGGTTGGCGCTTGTCCCAGGAGCCCGGTCATAAAATACATCGTTCAGAGGGGACATTCTCCTTTAAGCATGGAAATGTGTGTTTGATTTCGTTATGGCACCAGTGTCAGCCGGTCCAGCTGAATTCAGTCAAAGTGCCATTTAGGAACGTACCCTGAAGACGCGACACTGAAGCGGCATTCAGGGTCCCCATCCCCCTATCCATTTCAGTCCCACAGAAAAGAACAAGGCACATGAAAGAAAGGTGGCATGAATTTAAAAAGGCGCTTTTCTCGTCGGATCGTTCCGTTCTGGTACCGGTACCGGAGGTTGGCGCTCGGTTTGACTATGGCTGTGCTCCTGCGGCGCGTCTCTGGCATCTCCCGCGGCAAAATGTCACTGTCACACAGCGGAAAATAATGACAGCTTTCCGTAATGAAAAACACTCACTCCGGAGATAAAGGGAATGCAGGTCCTATACTGTCCAATTAGTATCGAAAGCAGTAGCCTATGGATCGCAGTGAAGGGCGCGTCTATTATAATATTATCTATTATGATAGTATCTAGTAGATACACTTCACTTAACGATCTACCTGTTTAACAGCCCCCCGGACCCACGACTAGCTCTCCGACCTGTCGGTATCATACACTGTACGGAAACTTTGGCCGGCGTCAAGCAATTATGCGGATTAAAACAAAGTTATCACGTTAGACTTTCCTTTAGACGATTTCTTCATTCAGAATAAATAAGAACGATTACCTGTATTTGCAGTATGCAAACCTAAGTAATGTATTTTAGAGTGGATTTCCTCTATTCTGTTTATTACGCTATACAGTACACTACACTATATATAAACAGGGATGCAGATAACTGGTAGGGAAATACGCCACTGAAAGCGATATGTGCAGCAAAAGATGGTTGTAAAAGTGCAAATGCGCACTTATTTTATGTGCATATGTGATGCTAGGACAAGAAATTACCGTGTATTTTAACTTTTATACCACGAATGAAGTACGAATTAGCATATAACGGTTAAAATGCGCGACAATTTGTCATATCAGCGCAAATGTACCTACATAAAATAAATACCACATCTGCAATGTTACAACAATCGATTGCCGCATGCACGGCTTCAAGGGTGAATGCGTGCTTGCATACCAGTTATGTGCATCCCTGTTTTTAAATATAGGCCTACTAAAATTGTTATAGGCCTAAATAGTGTAAAGGTAACATTAAAACCATATCTTAAAGATGATTGACACAAACCCAATACCCAATTCCCGGTGTTCTGTCGATATATGCTGCCTTGTCGAAAAATGCTACCGTAGTGCTAATCGATAGCCCTAACCCTAACCCTAGCTCTTACCCTAACCCTAACCCCCCAAAACCCCTAAAAACCTTACATTAACCGCTAAAACCTAACCCTGATCCCAAGACGGTGGAACTGCACATGCGCAGTAAGGCTCGATAGCTCGTCTCGATAGGTAGTGTTTTATGACAGAACACGGGCTTATCGACCAATTCGCTTAACGACCTAATCGTAGGAACGGAACTCGGTCGTTAAGTCAGAAGTGCCTGTATACGTCTAGAAATTATTAAGTAAGTCGCTGCGGCGGAGAGGCCATGATTACATGTCATACAGTGAATAAATGTCACCTCGCCTAAAGACACGTGTTGGTTTAAGCAGACTGGTAGTATCTGGCTTTTTCATCCCGATGTGAGTGGAGGCTCTCTGCATCTCCAAGGCATACTCATTTACGGCAGCATCCTTAAACTAAAAAAAAAAAACATCGCTCCTCCAGGAACACGTGGCGAAAACGTCGGGGAAAAAGCCACATATAAAATCCGACAGTGAAAAATTAGATTGTGATTTAGGAGCGAAGCGTCGCGCCACATCGCAGGCTGTTTTTATGATAAATGAAATACGGCTCTTTTAGATGCTGGATAGCAGCACGTTCGGACCCCCTCGCTGGAGCCACGGACAGCCGGGAGCAGCACTGGGAAGGGGAACCTGTGAAGGATGGTACCTCAAAAGCACAGAGACTGAAAGATGAGGGAGCCCTGGATCTACAATATGAAATGCTGTGGGTTAGTGGGGTGCAAGGAGCTCTGTGTAAAATGCTCTAGTAAAATATGGGGAAATTGTAATTGGACATTTAATATAGAAGAGAGTTAATCGTGTAATACAAATGGCTGGAAGGTGGAGGGGGTCCCTACTGTGGGTAAGTCTTCGTTACCATGTGTAATCTCTTACCCACCATTTACTCGTGGTGTGATGATTAAACAGAGCATGTGAGGCGGAGGGAGAGTGGGATCATGCCGGCAACTCGTGCATCGCACCACATGTGAGGCGTTTACCTTGTTCACCTGGTGCACTGACCATATACGCTGATAAGAGAGGCGCTCAGTGACAAACATCTCCTGAAAGCTCATGTTGAGCCGTCTGTCCTATATTGCACACGCATCCTCGTGCTGCAGAAGCTGTACAGTTTCCTGTCCTGTCCAGAATCAGCAGAAGCATGCAGACAAAAATGTCACCCAATGGCCACTCCTGGACACAGACGACTTCGAGTTTATTACACAAAGAAGCCTGGAAGGCCTGTCATATCTCCATGGCCAAGTTGGGGCTTTTTCATTTAGTACCAGGTACTCCCCAGAAATGTCCTGGTAATGGCACTTTCTTCAAACATCCATTTTAGTTAATCTAATGCTGGGACATGGCTGGACCCTCAGAGAAGCCTCTGCCATCCAATTCTCCTGTGAAGGTTTGAAGAGGAGTCAAACGAAATAGGAAAATAAATGGTGGAGGAATGCCTTCCTAATCGCTTCATAATCGCTACACTTGCCTTTGTTTGTTTGATGGCACCAAAGTATATTTTCTATGGTCCGCATTGCAAACCAAGGTGGTTGATTTTTGTTAATGTGGGCGACTTCTGGGTGCACTTCCCAAATGTGGATAGTGGTTCCATGGGCAGCACTGTGGCCTCCCATCTCCAAGGGCACTGGCTGAACCCTTAAACGCACTTCTGTATGTGGGGACCCAACATGGTCACACACTCACTGTGTCCAATCCAAGGTCTCTGCTTGTATAGGCTCACTGTATCCCTGTGTGGAGGAGAGGGCATCACACTTAACCTTATGCATGCAGCCGCACGCTATTGGGGCCCCCAAGAATACCAGCCATGAACCACCACCCCCCCCCCCCCCAAGCATTTCCCATTGACGTCCTTCTTCAGGATTTCCTTCTCGGCTTTGATCAACAGCTTGATCGCCACCAGGGCAGTACAGCTGGAACTGGCTACCACAATCACACTCCTGCAGTCAGAGTACCGTCCCACCACGGTTCTTTGAAGAACAACTAATGTTTGTTTTTCTCCTCGCGGCTCCGCCTCGGCAGAGAGGAAAGTGCGGTCGCCATCGTCCGCTTTATGAGCTGGTAATAGACCTCTAAAGTATCTGCCTGATTTTAATGAGCGATGTCAGCGCTCTCTGCGCCATCCTATGCAAATAATTACAAGGAAGCAGAACCTGTGGCCTGGCGCCGCATCCGCCTTAGAATAACTGAGCTTATCCATCGCCAGAGCTCTTTATGACGTGCTAATAGGGACGTGTGATCGCGTCAAAGGGGCCTTTGTTTGGCAAAACAGGACAGGGAGCAAAGCGTGCTTGTGGGGACCTTTTGTGAGAACTCTGAATGTGTTTGAAGGTTCTGGGACTCTCTCGGGAGACCCAATGTGGCCCCGTCTCGTGGGAGCCAATCAGAGGCCTCGGCTGCTTTGTGTCTCCAATGCTCCTCTCACTGGCTGACAGTCTGCGAACCGCCGGAAGGATCCGGCTCGCGGGCCGAAGGACCGGAGGGGGAGAACCTGCAATGTGCGGGAGAAATGAGGGAACTGACCCCCTGGGGGGTACTGATGGTAAGAAAGGAGGAGCGGAGAGGGCAGAGGGATGGGGTCACTGAGAATTGGAGGAAGGGAAGGAGGAGAGAAAGGAAGGATGTTCTGTTGAATGGAACCCAGACAGCATCAGAGCTTGGGCTTACCAGCTTATCTTCATTTGTATGTTCTGGATGATTTATAATCAGAATTAAAGGGCCTTGGCCTATATCCCACTGGGGGGGCATGTGACAGGCCATCAAGCTTTGTGGAGCTGGTGTTGACGGAATATACTGTCCACATGTGGTGCTCTCCCCAAATAAAGGCACGTGCTGATGGGTTCTGATGTGGAGGACCCTGTTCCTCAAACTCATGCTGCTATATGGGAAATCTGGAGCCATAAACTTTAACATAGGATATTAATACCGCATGTCACCAGTGGATCTACCTTCACGGGTAATGTGTTTTTTTGCAGTATGTTCTCATGTACTGTAAAGAGTTGATGACAGATGTTCTCCTTGTGTTCCTGTGGCTGTTCTCCTTGTTCCTGTTTTCTCCGTCCACTCCGGGTTCCTCTTTTCTCTGTGTACTCCAGGTTCCTCTTGTCTCTGTCCACTCCAGGTTACTCTTTTCTCCATGTACTCCGGGTTCCTCTCACAGTGAGGTGAACTGGTGACTCTGTAGTGCCCAAAGTCTGCCATTGTGTGTGTGTGTGTGTGTGTGTGTGTGTGTGTGTGTGCCCCGCCACAGGCTGGCATTCCGTCCTTGGTGCCCCCAGCCTCAGTGTTGTGAGAGCAGTTTTGGAAGTTGGATGGGTTGATGGGGAGGTAAAGGTCCAATAAAAATCTGTTCCATCAAATATCAAGGGCCTGTTGGCATATCTCACAGGCAGGTACCCCTCGGGTTACCATAGTGCAGAGGGAGGAGCTTGTAAACCTCAGCAGAGCCCATGGACAGAAAGCTACCCACAATGCCTCAGACAACACCTCTCTTTCTCTCTCTTTAACGCAGACACACACATACACAGACACACACACACAACAGCTCATCCTGCTGTTGAGTCTTCCGAGCTTGAGAAGAAAATTGGTAGCCTGGTGAGGATTCCCGACCAACCTTTCCTGGAACGGAATTTCTCAGCACTGCGCGAATTTTAAACATCGTGACGGATCAATAATTTAGAAGTTGCTCATCTCATATTTATCATGCAGAGCTAAGTGGTAAACAACCTGAACATGAATATGTTACTAATCACACAGATTCCCCATTACAATGCATTAATTAAACATGTGCTGATTATTTATTGATAATTTACTTAGTTAACATAGTTGAAAATGTATTTTTTGAGGGGGTTAAACTGATTTTTCTGGTTTAGCTTTGACTGAGGTTCCGCTTAACGGAGTGAGATACAAATCTGAAAGCACAGACAGCAGGGTGCCACAGAACTGGACCAGCGGGGTCCATTTATCCTGGAATTTACTGGATTTTTTGGAACAAGAAGAAACTTGAAGTTCCATTCTGAGCCATGCAGCTTCCATCGGGATGGAGGACGGGGACAGCCACATCCCCACACACATCCCCACAACAGCAGTACTGTTTACTGCTGCTCAAACCACACATTTGCGTGGGGTCCCAGATGTTTTGGGGTCCTCTGCTCCCCACAAGCAGTCACTACACCCGGCCAGGGGTCTCAAAGTGACAGAAACAACAAGTCCCCCCCCAACCCAAGTCTCTTCAAATCACAATCGGAACGATGTTTGTTTAGACCCAGCATTGCACGGTACAGGAGTGAGGGATGTGCGGGTGTGTTCCCAATGCCGCGATCTGACCCACCACCTGGGGCAATTCTAGGGGGGTGGGGGGCATAAGAGGGGCCATAATTCATACAGAGAGGCCAACCTTAACATTAGCCAATGATGTGTTTTGAATCAGTGAATGACAGAAGAGAGGCCAATCAGCTTTCAGCAGCGGTCAGTGTCTCTGTGGCATTGCCCCAGTATACTCCTCTGCTATCCACCATGGGTCTGGGCTTTTCCAAAGCGATCCCCTGGCTAATTAACGGCAGTCGCACCTCTTACTGTAATTACACATATGTGGCGGGCAGGGAGACACCGGGAAGGGGACCCGCAGTGACAAATTGGCCCGCGATACCCAGCCAAAGGTTTTCAATTTGCCGCTGTCACATCGATGACAAACGTGTCCCTCCCGCCGAACTGACCTGACCTCCTGCAGGGGGATTTACTCGTATTAGTGACAATTAAGACCAATTACTGGAACAGACCTTCCGGCAGCAAACCTTCACATTCCCGCATCCCCAGAGTCAGGATAATTTAAACTGACGACAGCCAAAAGAGAATTTGGTTGCATCCTTGATGAATTTTCAGATCTATTCAGTCTGCTGAAGCAGCTTGACCTCTCACACAATTTGCGGATGAGAATTTATTTTAGGTTCACTTCCCGCATTACAAAACCCAGTGATTTAAAAATGAACAAAGACGATGGCTCTCCTGTCCTAAAGCACTAAAGAAATGAAAATTACTCTTCAACAAGCTATGAAGGGGATATATTTTCCCCAAGAGAGCCCACGGAGGTGATGCAATTGTTGAGCGCGCTTCTGGATACTGCTGACATTTGGCAGTACACACTCGCTGAATTTAGATTCCGAAATTAAAAGGATCCCACCGGTTTCCATCTCTGCTGTGGCTGCTGAGATGAACATACCCAGTGTAGAGATGCCCTTGCATCAACCTAAAGGACGGTTGTCTTCTGTTTCTTCCATTCATTGTATTTGAGTTCTTACATAATGTAGTCCGCACGCTGACATTATCTATTTATGTGTATATAATCATACCTGTTTAAAGAAATAAGTTCACATCTGTCAAAAATGGAATCATCACAGGCACCCAAAAGGCTGCGCAATGAAACGCCATTTCACACAAAGCCCTGGGATTTTATCAGTGGATGTACAGTTTGAATCAGCATTTGTTGTTTTTGTGTGCAGTGCATTGGTACCGTTTTGAAAACACTGCACGGTAAATGTCTGGTTCATTACTGTCCTTTCTATTGTGATCAGATCAGATTAATTATTATATATAAATTCCCACTTTTTTTCCCCAGCTTCTCTGTAAGCTCCAGTTTCATACAAACACCCAGTTACTGCGGATTTTCGGTTTTGTATAAATACCTCGAATTGCCTTATTTGATTTTGTATTCAATCAATAACCCAGCTACAGTATGTATAATCACACAGCTTTGGATACAAAAAAACAACACCGGTCTTTCCTGCTGTACAGAAGGCCAGGTTTTGCATGAATCTGAGGTACTATCCCAAGGTGGGTTGCAGTGAAAATACCCCCACCCCCCATTGCCTCATACGACATGCTCAACAATGTAACTGTCAGGGGCAATGTCAGTGAGCCCCCTACCTCACCAGAGCGAAGCTAAAAACTCAACAAAGCGAATCGGCCACAAACAGATATGAGTGCTGTTTGTGGTGGTGGGGGGGTGTGTTTTTGGGCAGGGCGGTGTCTCTGGCAGCTGGCACAAAGCCTCCGCTTCTGCTGTGTTTACATGACCCCTGCTGGCGCCGTTACTTTCGTGCCGCCTCGCAGATTTACGGCTGCCCGTTACGCAGGTGGCGAGCGGCCACTCCGATTGGCTGAACCAGTCCGTCCCCAAACCTTGCTGACACACACACGCTCGCTCATTCTGTGTTGTTCTAACATTTTCATTACTTTTATACTGACCTGGAAATGAGAAGCACTTCCCCGTGTTCACCTTCTAATCACGTTTTCCGCAGATATGGGGGAGGGTTTTGGGTGGGGGGGAGGTGTGGGGATCAGTGGTACACTACCATCCGGGAGAGTCCCGCCTGGCTTTCCACGACGTCGCTGGATGACTGACACGTCATTAGTATGGTGGCACGTCTCCGGAGGCGCGGCGAGGGCTGTTTGGTTGAGGCGTCCCGTCAGACGGCGGTGGGGTTTCCGAACGCTGGGGAGCTGGCGGCCGCCTTCCCCTCGCGGCCCCGCCCACCCCGCGCCCGCCAGCTCCACCAGCAGCTGTCAGAAATGAGGTGGTGCCCCCCCCCCCAGTGGTGCTGTCAGCCGCTGCCAGGAGCAGAGCTGCGGCTGACACCCTCGCGTGTTTTTGATATGCCCGGGGACGTGAAAACAGCCCCCAAAACGCGTGCCGATGTCGCCTTTGTAGAGAACACGCGGCGGGGAGAGTGGAACCATGGGACCACGCCGGGGCCCGTCACGCCACCCGCGACTCGCAGCACGGAGACGCCGCCACACTCCTGGGCGACACCCCCTATAGGTTGCAGGGAGGTTAGCACTAATAACGTAACTCTCACAGGTTAACGTACGAGCGAGGAGCTGTCAGGCCGTCCTGCCCACGTTTACACAAACACGCTTCAGTCTGCTGAGTCTTTACTGAGGCACTAGCTCCAGCTGAAAGCTGATTGGCCCCCAGAGTGCCCCCTCCCCTGTCACTCACAAATTCAAAACACATGATTGGCTAATGATAAGGTTGGCCCTTCTGTAATGAAATACGCCCCCTGTCATGCCCCTCCACCCTCCAAGACGGGTGTCCATGCTCCCATCTTTTCGTACGACGTGTGATTTAAGTGGCAATCGCGAGTGTGTGCCGTGTTCGTGGCGTGCTGATCATAGAGATGTGCTTCGGCTTGTAAGCTAATTAACGGCACCAGGCCCTGCCTATTACTCGTGTGTTTAGCAGACTTTTTA
The DNA here is from genome assembly GCF_048594095.1 of Paramormyrops kingsleyae. Lineage (NCBI taxonomy): Eukaryota > Metazoa > Chordata > Actinopteri > Osteoglossiformes > Mormyridae > Paramormyrops > Paramormyrops kingsleyae. The sequence continues at coordinate 18,547,198 of NC_132798.1, read as the reverse complement.
ACGATCGCCGCAACTCTGTGTCGATCCACCCGCAAGCAGCCGGGGGCACAAACAGAGGAGGGATGGGGGGCGGGGTTATGGGCAAATCAATGGCCCTGCCTTCCTGGAGGAGCTCCACCCCCTCCCCCCAGGATCTCCGACTCCTTAATGGTTCATTCCAGCCAATATATCCGCTCGATCTCCCCCGTTTCCCCTGTCAAATGAGGTCGGCCGGCTTCCTGTCAGATCAATTATTTCAGTTTGTGGTTAAAAAAGAACAGATGAAGGAGGAGGAGAGAACTGATAAACAATTGTGAAGAAAAGTAGAAGAGCAAGAAGTGGAGTGGGGCGAGAAGCGGAGCCGGCGGAAGCCTCCCCGAGCTCGTTTGCATCCCCCCCGGCGGTGATTGGAAGCGATGCCATCGCGGGAAAGGTCATCATTGCCAGCGAGGCCATTCGTCTTTCCCAGCCAAGCCTGACCCACTGATCCCCCCCCCCCCATGCCACACTGACTGCTTAATTATACCGTGCTTGCCGTTATAAATCAGTTGAACTCCTGACACCTGAACTTCATTCCTGGGGAGCCTGGAAGAGGCGCAGGCAGAGACTTGCAGCGTCCCCCCACCCCCCACCCCCACCCCCACCGAGCACACAGGGTCACCCCAGAGGAGCCACCATCATGAACCTGAGGAATGATAAAATCCAAAAATGATCTCACACACGACTCTGAAAAGAAAGTCTGCCTCATCCGGTTATTTCCAGGCTGTAATTGGGCCAAATGCATCTTGAAGGGTACATGTAACATCACCCATTTACTGCTTATCCAGCATCAGCCCAGAAGAAGAGAGAGCAAGCAGGGGGTGCCCTGGAGGGGACGCGCTGGGGGGGGGGGGGGGGGGGGCGGCTGACCCCGTGCTCGGACCCTGAGCTTCGCTCTCACCTGTATCCATGGGATGTGTGAAAGCCAGACAATTCCAATGTACTGTAAGCAAATGGCAAATAAAGCATCATTTCATTTCAACAGAAAGTGTGTGACTTTCAAAAATTCACATGCATGATATAAAGCATTTCGAAACCCTTTGCTGCTGAAAATGGAGCAGGAATGGTGCATTAGCCTGCTCTCTTCAGGTCGCTTTCTGCACCGTGGTGAGTTTCACCAAACTGCCAAACCTGCCCTGTGTCAGAGGGACCCGCCAGCGGCAGTCTGGCTGCTTTATTTATTCTGAATCCCTGCTCAGCTCAGTGGCTCAGGGGGTCATGGTGCTGGTAGAGGTTGGGTCAGGGGTTCGGGTACCACCTCCACGCTGCGTGTGTGCAGTTTGCATGCTCTCTCTGTCTCATGCCAGTTTTTTCCTGCAATCCAAAGAATTTTTGATCCCCACAATTATTACCTCAATTTTACAAAAATGCCAAAAGTCTCGTATTTTTTTTGCGGTCCCCACAAAGATGAAGACGAATACAAACGTGGGTGTGCGTGTGTGTGTCTTTGTGTGAGCCCCTGCTGGAGTGCCACGCCCCCTATCTGACATCTCATTCAGCGCCCCGGCCGGCGGTGGGTAGTGTACCGGCCTCTGGGCCCGGTGTCCCCTGCTCTCCCCCCATTATGTCCTCCAGAACAATGTGGCAGGACCTCCCAGGTCTGCAGCTGTGGTCAGCCCTGAATGCACACCCCCCTGCCTCCCCCCCCCCCCCCCCCCCCCCCCCCGCCCGCCACACATTGCTCCCTCTCGCATCCCGTACTTGGGAAAACTTCGCCACGATTCAGCTGTCACTCACCAATGGAGGCCCCGGGATGCATTCAGAGGCCCCCCCCCCACCCCCCTGCCCCATTCACACACGTATACACACACACACACACACACACACACAGGCTCCCTGGGCTTGTCAGCACCGGCCAATGAGAACAGCCTATTGTTCGTCCATCTACAGAGGGCTGGCTCTCTGCGACTCAGTGAGTGGGGACCAGGGCAAACAAACAATGACGGCCCTTATTAAGGAACAATGATGCACATGTTTATGGACTGAGATCTCTACAGCGTGCTCACAGAGGTCCTCGCCGGGAAAGAACATGAAAAAGAAAAGAGCGTCAAAATGAAAAGGATGAAAAAATAATTTGCCATCCATTCAGTGCAGTTCCTTAAAGGTATTCAAGGGCCAATAGCAAGGCTTTGATTTGCTTGTCTCTTATTTTTAAATCTATCTTAGTGGCGGGGGGGTTATGTATTTTTTTTTGTTTCTTTCTTCCTCCTAGTGCTTCTACAAAAATGTGGGTAATACTCTGGGTAATACTCTGGGTAATACTCTGGGTAAAAAATACTCTCAGCTGATCAAGTTATTTTGAGGAAAAAAAAACAACAACAGCGCCATCACACTGGTATTGTCATTATTAACACAAAATAAGGTACCAGCAGTATTTAACATCCTAGTACTGTGCATATATTTAGCAGATTTCCTCTTAGGCAACAAAAAGAGGCAAATTAGTCTAAATCTCATAATGATGCTGGTGTCAATGCATGCAAATATTGTTCAGGAAGCTACAACTCGGAAACAGAACTTCAGCGTCAGCAACAACAGTAGCAAGCCCTGATAATTAAAGGCCAGGTATTGAGAGGTCAAGCTGCAGAGGAAAAATCCCTGCAACTATCTCTGGAAATAATTCATAGCTTTTTGTGTCATCCTCGGAGAATACCATAACTTTTCCAACCAGTTTATCAGTAGTATTCCCAGAACTCAATAAATGTTGACAGCTGGCAGTGGCTTGATTCTGGGTCAGAGTTCAAAGCCAGGAATGAGATTTAGTCATGCTAAACGTATTTTATTCTTTTGCCTTTGAAACTGGCTTTTTAGCGCTGTGTAAGTCTCGCCGCTCTGCAGGACGGCCCAGCTGTCCGCCAGGCAGGTTGGCACGTGACACCCTCACCTTGTACACAGGTTCCTACAGGCGCTGCTTTCCACCGAGGTTTCTCTTATCGCAGGACGCTCAGAAGCGGCCTGTTGTCTTTGTATATCGGTGTTGGCAGGTTAAGAATACTACATCTGTTCACAAACTGCACAGATATGTGGATGGAGATGCTCATGTATATGTGGAAGTTTGCTTCTATGTGTGTGTATAGGTGTGTGATTGGCAGTGTGTGTCTATGAGTGTGTGACTGATTGAAAGTTTATGACTGTATACACAAGTCTGCATACAAGACGGTTCATGTATGGCTATGAGAGTAATTGTAAGTGTACGTGTGTATTGTTGTAAGTTAGTGACTGTGTATGTGTGTGACTGCATGATTGTGTGTTACTGTTTGAGTGTGTGTGTGTGACTGTTTGAGTGTGTGACTCTGTTTGAGTGTGTGTGTGACTCTGTTTGAGTGTGTGTGACTCTAAGTGTGTGACTCTGTTTGAGTGTGTGTGTGACTCTGTTTGAGTGCGTGTGACTCTGAGTGTGTGTGACTCTGTTTGAGTGTGTGTGTGTGTGACTCTGTTTGAGTATGTGTGTGTGTGTGTATTCTCAGTGGCTGAGATGCTTCGTCCCAGTAGCTGGGCTCTTTGTCAGCCTCACACGGCCCAGACACATTGTTCTGCCCTCTCAGCATGCAGGGGGGTTCTGCCTCTACACAGGAACAGGGGCTGTGAACAGTCCTTCCCGCCCCCCCCCCAATTCCAATGGCCTCCTCCCACCCTGGCACGACCCCCACTTTGTATTCCCTAAGCCCGAACCGGTCTCGCTCTAGTGCCGACTCAACAAAGTGCCCATGCTGGAGGAAGCAGAGGCTGCGAAGGCCAAAGGGCCCCCTTGCCGAGAGACGCCCCCACTGCCCTCCTCAGGCCTCCATGAGGCCCAATTCCTACATTCCTCCTCACGACGAACCAGGAGCACCCGCCGCGGGGCCACGTTTAGCGAACATCCGTCCCCTTCAATCTGTTCGTCGTCAGCGACTGTCTGAGACGGCCTCGCTGTACTCGCCAGCCCGTTTGACAGCCGGCGCTTTCGGGATGAAAAAAAAAGGGAAAAAAAAGAAGGGAGACTTGAAACACCCCCCCATTTATAACGTACACTGAGTATAATATACACGAGTGCCAGTGCACCACCCACACTTGCTTTGATTCTCCCCCAGAAAGGCACTTTGATCACGATCCTGACAGCCCCTCTCGGATCCACGGATCACGGAGCCTCCTCGCCTCGTTTTCCCGTCTCCATCTCTCTGTCTGATAAGCCCAGGATCCAGAGGGCGCCTGCTGCCCCCATTCAGCCTGGTCCGGGCCCCGAGGCATCTCCATGCTGGCCGCTCAGTGGGGCCGTTACGCCAGAGGGAGGGGGAATTTACCGCTGGGGTTCCAGTGATGGTCTCGGAGTCATCGTGTGAGGGTTCACTGTTTCTCAGGAACAGCGCTCAGTGGAACAAAAGCATTGTGTGCGTGCGTGTGTGTGTGTGGGGGGGGGGGGGCTGTCTCATATATTTTGTGTAAATCATGCAGTCATGGTTTGCTACACACTTTTTGCAAGTGCCTTTGAGCGACTGTGTCACAAAAGGCACTATATAAAAATAAATTGAATTGCACATGTTGTATATATTGTTTATAATAAGAACCTAAGTATCGTGCAGCCAAATTGCCCATAAGTATGAATGTCTGAGAGACTGGTGTGTGAGTGTGCCATGTCATCTGCGGCACAAATAGAAGCCGATCTTTACAGTGCCATTAGCGAACGGTTTAATGTTTGAAATGGACTTTCGTGGATTGTTGCCAGCAAGGCAAATACATCAGTGTCAAGATACAAAGTAATCTCACATTATATATTAACAATGGTAATAGTTAGCTACCTACCCAGCTATCTTTATGTTGTTAAAATTAGGCATACATCCACACAGATGACCATCAGGAATACAAATGTTAACTAGTACAAACATAAATACTATTCAAATAGATGATTTCATGAAAAATCTTGCATTGGTCAATTTGCTATCAAACGCTATCAATAGACAGGGGAGAATGGGCGAATTCCATCTACAGTTAAAAAGTCACTATCGCCAAGCAGTGGGCATGCGTGGTTTTTATTGGACAGCGACGGTATATACATTTACAGTGCAAATATAGTGAACATACACATTGTACGCACTGCATATTTACAGTGTATATATATATCATACACGTCATGTACTGTACATGTATATGTATATCCATACATGCATGCATGTTCTGAAACAGCTTGTCCTATGCAGTGTCACGGGGGTCCGGAACCTACCCCGGAGGTTACAGGCGCAAGGCAGGGAACAACCCAGGATGGCAGGCTAATCCATGTCAGGTGTATGTATATTTACAGTGCACATATAACAAATATATAAATTTTATGTACTATATAATTACAGTATATATATAGCTAACATACGCATTGTATGTATTGCATAGATTTGCTCAGCAGTCCAATTGGCCGCGGCTCCCCGATGAGAGTCATCCTGACCGGATCGATGTGCGGCGGCACCTGCCGGCTTTCCGGGCGCCTCCCGCCGATCCCGGGACGACGGCGAGGTGCGTGCAATTTTGTGCAAGGGCAGCTGAAATGCGAGGCGAGCGCGCGGAAACGCGCGTCCCGGGACTCGCGTGATGCTAGCGGGGCGGCCGCCGCTTATGAATTATGGAGGCATTTACTGCCGGCTGATACGCGGCCGTGTTTATACGCAATTTATAGCTGACAAAAGTCGGAGCGGGAAACGCGCGCCGAGAACTTAAAAGGCGTGTTTTTATTGTGCGGGCTGCGCCTCGGCACTGCGCGCTTACAGTGTCACACAAACGACTCCCGGCGGACTCTCCTCCGCAGGCATCCCTGTTTCCCCCCTTTTTTCTAAATTCCTAAAAACATAATTCTCTCCAAAAGTGTTCAGCCTTTCCGAAGGACCACTGTTATGTTATGAAGGTGATGAATTACTCCAATAAACGAGCCCCCTCCTTCCTCAATAACAGCGACAAGAGGGAAAAAAACGGCAAAGGACTGAAAGTGTTTCAGGCAAAAAAAAGAGGATGCGGCGATCTTGGCAAACCGAGCTAATGATCTGGGGACCGAGGGATTTACACGTTTTCGGATTAGCTTCACTTTCGCGGCTCCTTGCCCGCACGTATGCACGCGCTGAGATCCCAGCTGTGACCTTTGACCTTTAAACGGGATCGGTTTGTCTGCGGCGTTATTGGCGGAGGCGGAATAAAATACCAGTCTCCGAAGTGAGCCCCAGTCTTTATTAGCTGTTTGCTAAATGCTAAAAAGAAATCAACATTGTTAACCTGAGAATGTTCCAGTTTCATTTCTGGTTAGAAATGCTAAATGCTAAAATAAATCAACATTGTTAGGCCCAGTCTGCTCTGGATAATTCGCTCCTGGTTTGAAATAATAAATGCTGAAATGAATCCACTTTGTTAGCCCCACTCTGTCCCCATTTTAAGAACACTGCCTACCACACATACAGTAAGGCATAAAATGAGCAATATTTGGCACAAGAGCCATGCTGTAATCCCGCACCCAACAGCCATCCGTCAACAGGAGGTTAATGGACACTTCCGGAAACAGTTCCAGTCTGCATTCTTAAAATGGCAAGTTCTGGGTTCTGGATGGGATGGATGGTGTAGCAAAGTAATGATCCATGATTGGATACAGATACTGCAGAGTATAGTGGTTTGCTTGCAGCAGCCCATCTATTCTGTGACAGGGTATTACACTAACATTTCTGGGTGCATACATATTGGGCCCTATTTTGCACCAGCAGAAAGAGTGAGGCAAAGTGATTTTGCTAGTTTCATACCAGCGCATTGCTCATTATCACGCCATGCACGCACGTCGTCAAAATAGCAAATGATTTTGCTCCTGCTTTCCGCTCGTAAGAGTGGTGTTTTTTGAACGAGGCGTGGCCGGGCACATTGTCCGTGCGTTGCAATGTTAATGCAGCGAAATGACACTGTGCTTTTGACCAACAAAAACCACATCTAAAGTCAGTGGTGCATTGTTAAACAGTATTTAAGCAGTGCATTTTAGAAACGTGTGGGTGCACACTCAAATTTAATTTATATATGTTTTATGGTAGCATTCACGTAATCATTCTGTGTAACACACCGATACTATATATATATACTCTGTAAAATGCATATACTGTATACTGTACATAAGCTATGTGAGCTATATATTATATACACTGTAAATATACAGTGCATAAAATGTATATAGGCACCCAATGGTGAATTACTTCTTTGACTATGGGATTTGAACTGGTGAGCTTCTGATCACAGGCATAGAGTCCTTACCTGCTAAGCAATGCACCACCCACCTGTTTGCCAGCTCATGTCCTGGTCAGGGTTGCAGGAGGGTTCTGGAGCCAATTCCAGGCACAAGGCTGGGGTACAGCCTGGAAGGGATACCAGTCCAACACAGAGTGCCTATATAGATGCATTGAGCTTGTAAATTCAGTTTCAAAATCTTAAATTTACTGGCTACAGTTCAAAGCTATACAGATGACATCTTAATTCACTGGAGAGAACAGAGATTAAGTCAAGTTCTCCTCTGCACGAGAGTGTACTTCCTGTCAGTTTACTGCTGTCTTGTGGACGGCTGAGTGCACGAGACATGACAGTTCAGTACATGATCATTTATGAGGCGTCATCTCTGTCCATCCTGTCCGTGCAGAACACTGACATGGGCCGGTCCTCGCCCATTCTCAGCACGTCTACAAACAGCACCATGCCCATTGCCTCCTCCTGCACTGGAACATCTCGAGGAATAAGATCCAGAGAAAAGTTAAGAAATGACGAAAAACTGAAAGAACGGCAACAAATTAACCTGCGTCACACATACATATATTTTCAAAACTGGAATAGAATTTAAGAAAATATAAAACTGAAAACAAACTCATCTAACATTTTTTAATTCCATTTGCCTTGGCAGCAATCTCAGGCTATAAATACTGTAGACTCTACACTTCTGATGATATGTAGGTTCAGATGGGACTGCATGAGTATATCGGACATTGGGACCAAAGCTGTATCCCTGGGGCCTGGTATTTGAGAGGAAAATTCACCTTCCAACCTCACACCCACCAGGGACTGGGACAAAGAACCAGGCATCCCAGTAACCGTGACAACGTCGCTGAAGCTTCCTGCTGCATTCAGGTCATTGAGATGTGAAGGCTGGTTTTTTACCAGATACAGTAAACAGGCCTGTTTACTGAGAAGAGTGTTTTCATCAAGAAACATGCAGATCAGGAGATACGAATTTGCTGGTGCGGTCCAGCCAGCTTCCTTTGTCAGGAGACCACTGGCGTCCCCGATGCAGATGTTTGGAGACCGCGTGAGGTGGTCACATTTCACTCTCAGCTGACCGAACAGATTCAACATGGAAAACAAAGGTTGTTCCAAGCCATGTGTGACTTGCAGTGCCAATGCTGCATCCGTCTTGCCACAGAGGAACAGCCCTCTGCTGTAAATGTGATGTGAAAATATATATTCTTCTCAAGTAGCTCCGATTCTCTGTTATTGTGTCACTTCCCAAAGGCGTTTTCAATCATTTCAGTAATAAAGATTGCTTCTCCCTACTACTTGAGTAGATCTACTAATTTTTGCAGCCTTAAACTGTACTTTCCTGCAATTCCATCCATCCATCATCCGTCTTTTTATGCAGAATAGCATGTGCAGTATAATTACTCAGAGTTCATTCCGCAAAATATCGCCGGTATATAAGCAGAGTATTAACATTAAATATTAACATTGAAGAGCTGTTAGCAATCACTTCGAATTAAGGGACGTCTTAGATTAAAGATGGTTGTCTCGCTACAACAAAGTAGTTAACATATGTCACTGTCGACAGGATGGGTAAAGGGATCTGTAAATGATGGCAGATGATCTAACGTCTCTCCGCCTTATTCTATTTCATTTTAGCACGTCGCTTTTGACAATTTAATGGCCATTCGCTGTAAAGTTCCCAGTGCATTTTACAGGTGCCCGGTGTCTCTGAGACCGAGATGCGGGGCATTAACGCGTTAATAACTATTTTATAATGGAGCGCTGTGGAGGATCGGGACAGGGTAAGCAACCACACAGCCGCCCGGCAGTCCCGTAAAACCGGTGGGGTAATGTTATTTCAGCCGGGCGCCCAATGCGGACGGGCGCTTTATGCGGATCGGTCCAGCAGGGATTCCACGGCAGCGGCGGTGATCCAAACCCAGCTTATGAACTCAAGGCGTTAATCATGTTTCGGGGGAAAGAATGTCAGCATCGACCGCGGAGAAATCCCTCAGTGAGCAACCGGAAACGATTTCGTTGAAAACTCCCTTAAAACCAGCATGAAGTGAAATCCTGTTTTTATAACTGTTAAAAGTTTGTCTATTTCGTTCTATCTCCATCTTTTATTAATTTATTTCAAGCCAGGACGTTGTTTGACTACAACATTTGTGAAAACTGCCGTACAGTATTCATTTCCAAGGAAGACTGAATAAATATTCAACACTTCAGTTTCTTCAGGCTTACGCTCTGATTCATCCTGTAATGTAAGTCTGCTGTTTTTTAGGGGGGTGGGGGGTTGGTGAGCCTCCCTTGTCTTGCTATTGTCATAGACTTCGCTTAAGAAAATCATGCAACTGAAATCAATCATTCGGGATTTCTTGACGTTCAGGTTTAAGAAGTGAAATAATTTATAACGCGTTTTCCAGACTTGCACTAGAATGCACAAACTCCTGAAGGCAATTAGAAAATTAATTGGTGTTTTCAAAAGAAAATGAAACATTACATAGTCCACTTGCAATGGATGTGATGTGAAGTAAAGCAATACACATAAGGTTTATAAAATGGGTATTATTTATTTTTCATATTTACCCTCAGATATATGGAACAAAACATGGATTTCAAGACGCATGGATGGATCAACCCTTTCATTTCCTTATAACTTTCATTTGGTGCATTGCTGTTTGCATTGCAGATTATCTCTAAATAAGACCTAACATGGAAAGCAATCCCCGTTTGGCAGTGTACACAATCATGAAGAATCCTTTATCATTTCACAAAAGAGGATAATGTCAGAGGCAGAATGAGATCGAATGGGAGACGGAAATGAATGATCGCCTTCTTCAGGGCCTGCGGGGGGGGGGAGTGTAAAGGCAGGTAACTTTTGGAAAATCTTGGGAACAGCTGTAATCTATCAGCTCGTAGCTGAGTGGCCTGGATTAAGGGCTCATTCCCAGGGCACAGTGGCGGGGGGGGGGGGGGGGGGGGATAGGGGTGGACAGGCAAGCTCACACAGCTCTTCCAGAAGGGGACAGAAAAAACAGCATGTGTCACCACCAGGGCGGGGGATAGGCAGAGACCGGTGTCCCTGCAATGATGATAACTCCAGCTATCTGTTCAGTGTGGGAATGTGTGTGTATGAATCTGGATGTGGTGGGTGGGGAATATTGCTCACGGATGCGGGTGGGACTAAAAGCAGCAGAGGCACCGCCCTCCCCACCCCCGCAGCTGCTTGATAAGCAGCGCTTGTGCGCGTGATGTGTGACCCACACAGTCGGAATCACGAAGTGGCCAGGTCTATTCACCCATCATTCCTGAAGCCTCTCCGAAAGCCTGCGGGACGTTCCGGAAGTCAGGAAACCTGTGGACCGTGAAACGACGGACCTTGGAGAGCAGTCCCATTGTGCTCTGGCATCTGCTTTGATAAGTCAGTCTGTTTTTGCTCAGGTAGGGGCTTATTGTGCAGACCCCAGTGACTCATGTGTTTGAATCCGGCATCTCCACCCCCCTCCTCAGGCATACCTGCAGTCGGCACTGACTAACAAGGGCGGCCCGCTTCACGTATTCTCCCACTTTGTGTGGGCCTGTTCCCCTGAGCTGGTGTCTTTGGCCTGCGGACTCCTACCCTCCTATTACTGGGGCCGTTCCACCCTATTAACCAGTACGTCTCCCCTTCCACCATCTCTCAAAGCCAGAAAAGGTTCGCAGGGAGCAGCTCAGCTACAATTTGCTCTCTCTGGTTTCCTTTTGTGTGTTAAGAACCATTTTATAGTTTATCCAATCTCAGACCACCTGTTTTTTGCTGTGATAGACTGTGCTTCATGTACACTTTGCCAGTGTGGGGTTATGATGCAAACAGACTAAGCCAGAACAATGTGAATGTTTAGACAGCTCATGTTTTTTGCATCAAGCACATAAATAAAACATTTTCTGAAATATGAAGATAAAATATACATTTGTCATCTATTCATATTATCCAAAGCTTTGTGTTCTTTCAAATTGGGGGTGGCAGTTACCAGTGCTCGCCAGCAGGTGGAGCAGTGGCTAAATCAAATGAGCATGATACCTACCAATTGGTAGATCTGCAGATGAGGAGGCCCACTCAGGCTCAATGGCAACTGAAATATCCTGTTGGGTTGGTGTTTATTTAGCATTAAACGAAGAACAATTTATAGACCGTACCAGATCCTTGAATGGTGGTTCCTAGTCACAGTTTTCTTAACCAAAAATAGGAAGGAGAAGCGAACAAATGCCTACAAAAGTCATGGTCATTTTCAGTTTCGGTGAAAACTAGGCTGCGTTTCATTCCTGTTCGAGCAAAGGTAGTTGTCTTCCTGGTAAATGATATGGTACATGGCACATCAGAAGATTGTAACTGGCAGAATCTAACTGGTTTTAGGAACCACCATATCCTGACCCCACCTGGCATTAATCTTATCTCCCTGCCTTGTGTGTCAGTGTAAGTCGATACTCTTTGATATGTAACATGCAACAGTGTCTCTAGAGAAGACCAGAGAGTCAAAGAGTGTGTCTGTGTGTCTATATACTGTAATATTTATGCACCCATTTTCCAACCATTACAGGGTCACGGAGGGCTCTGCCCCATAGCGCAGGGGCGCACGCACACAGACAGTCACACGCCATGGCGATTTAGAGATGGGTGTCTACCTACCTGCATGTCTGCTGAATATATTGAGATAGTAGTTTGGAGATTATACTGCTGAAAATACAATTCAGCCTTTCAGCAACACACAGCACACCATGCCGTACAAGATGTAAGCATAATCCTGTTAAGCAGAAACACATGGGAATTTAACTCAACTAATCAAAGCAAAACCCTAATTCCTTTATAAATTTATAAAAATATATTATTACATTAAATATAATGGCCACTTCTCAGCATGCCTACACTGATACAGTTCCTGGCTTCTGGGTGCTTCCGTCACTCTGTCACGATGGCAGCTTGAAGATGCCCTTATGATTGACTCCGTCGATTCAGTTTATGTCCATATAGTGTCTTTCCCAACACCGGTGCATTAACATGCTTTGTAGGTCAGTCCTTTACTGACCAGTGGCCTTATTTACATCACGCTAGGCTAAAATAACACAGCTTCAGTCTGGATTTAAATACCGAGAGTATCTCACATGTGCTGGTAGGCTTTTCCTGAGACGAGGAGCCCCCTACTGCCAATAACCTCCTATAAACAGGCCGCCGTTACCTCGGGGTCCCTGGAGTAAAACTTATAGAACCTACACTCATATTTAATTACTGAATTTCCATTTAAATTATATGGCTGCCGCAGAGGTGCATTCTGGGAGTGCTGTGTTGTATATCACTGATGTACACTCATCGGTGACATTCTTCATACGATTGCTGGGGACCATGACTCTCTGATCAGCCCCCCCTCCCCCCCACAAATACACACACACACATACACACACACCACCACCACCAACTGGTAGGGACACAAACACATTGCTGACAGTACATTTTATTTCTCAGAATCAGAATCACATTTATTCTCTTAGCAGAAGCATGCATGAGGATTTTTGCTTGTTACAAATGTTGTCAGGACAGACAGACATGGTTCTACAGACAGAAATACAGAAAGTGAATACATATAGAGCTAAAGAGACATATATAAGCAGAACGTTATATACATATACAAACAGAAGAACAGAATCTAAAAAATTAGACAGTGGTCACAGGAAGCCTTAGAACGCTTGTTTAATTCTGTAACAATATTTCAAATATATTGGTCTCATTACCAAAGTCCATTGACAAGCAATATTTAACGTATCTGCATATAACTTCTGCATAAACATTTTCTTTTTATTAAGTGTCATGATTTTTTTTGACTCATTCATTCTGTTCTTGGTGTTTTGCTAATAATTGCAATTGTGGTCACTGGCTCCCAACGGGACACTAAACACAAATCTTTGGTGTTTTATGTTATTGCAAAGGTGTTACTAATTAAAAAGCACCCAATGCGACTTCTTGTCAATGATCGTTTTAACTCAGAACGGATGTTTAATAACTATAATTTGGGTTTCAATTTATTACTATTTGAAATTAACGTTTTACTTAACACAACTGGTTGTTTCTAATGCATGTTTTTGTAAACAAATGAAAAACTAATGATTTTTGTTATAAAACCAATAGATTTGCATTATTTTTACTGAATTGAAGAAGGGTCCCAAGACTTGCTGTGAGCGCTGTGTGTATATGATTAGAGGGTTAGAAACAATAAGACACGAGTAAGAATAATGTAATATAATGTTGGGGTGCCAGAGAGAAAAGCCGATGTGCAAAAAGCAGCAGACTGCAGTTATGATGTAAAGTGAGATTACCGACTGGCGACCGCTAGGGCTTTTGGGAAGAAGCTGTTTTGTATCTAGTGGGTCTGCTTTTCATTGGCAAGGTGATAATGATCTTTTGAGCCTGACTGATTAGTCTCACTTGCTACAGTGCTGTATGGGTTGCAGGCTGCAGCCAGTTATCTTGACTGATCTGACAGTACGCTGACGGTTTCCCTGTTCTTGGCAGGAGCAACAGAAAACTGTGCCATTCTGGAGGAGGTGATCATGCACTGAATGATGGCCGGGTAGAACTGGACCAGAATTGCCTGCAGAACCAGAAGGTTCCTTAGCTGGCCTTTCTTGACAGCAGAAGCGTCCTTCAAGATGGCTGCAGTCACAGGACACACTGAGATCAGGGTCTGAAGGCAGGTGCCCTTAGAAGGGGCTTTGGCACATTCATGGAGGGCTTTTATGGATAAACAGGTTGACTTTTATCACAAAAAAAACACACACATAATGGAGGCTGTGGGCTCCTTGCTCCCCCACCCAAACGTCAGCCTTTTCCTCATATGACCTATGGTTATGACACGTATGGATTGTACTTAACTGGAACCATGTGGAATTAGAAGCTGCATCCCTGCACAGGACCGACTCCTGTGTCTATGACCGAGGGATTGGGACGACAGAGAATTAACACACTGCACAGGAATGCAGTTTTTCATATATAAAAGCGTGATCTGTGCACTGTGGAGCCGACGCGTTTTTACGCTGCACTGGTCCCTGTGAAAACACTAATCGCGGGTTAATCACCAGCAGCTCGCGTGTGTGTGGTTATTATAGAAACACACATCCTCTTTTAGCGGATCAATGTGTTACGCTACAGCGGTTGAAAATCACAAGTTATGCTTAAAAGTGGCTCCCGCCTTAATATGTCCATAACCATAAGGTGCTTTAAAAGTGGGGGATATACAAATAAAACACGCCTGGTACTTCCCCTGCGCAGAGAGTATGTGGACGTGTCAGCAGGCGGTGGAAACATACCGTAGTATGCATAGTATTAGCATCGCTGCCTTACTTTTGGTGCTTACATGACCGTGAAAGGCGCTATATCAACGGCACGGGGGACGCCGCAGAGCGTTTTTCAAGCCAATCTCTCTCCCACCCCCCAGGCCCATCCTCCACATATATATATATATATATATACACACACACACACACACACAAACACCCCCCCCCCCCAGCACGGAGGAGAAAAGATCGCGATCCTCCAGGGAAGCCTGCGTGGCACGTCAAGTAAAACATGCTCAGTCGGAAAGGCAGAGCTAGAGACTCCCACTAAGTGATCGGTGAGTCACGGAGTGTGTGTGCGCGCGAGTGTGTGTATGTGTGTGTGTCCGCCTGAATGCGGACTTTCGTACAGTTAAAACAGAAGTTGCACAACGCGGATTAACGTGACCACCATGCTTTACCTCCATAAATGACTTTCATAGCTCCGCACGGCTCCCTAAATCGAGTGTTTTGCCGAAAGAAGGTAGGACCTCGTTACAACTTTGCATTTAATTCGTAATTTTGCAATGCAGACGTTGATCGGTCATCGCTGGTGTAAATCGTTAAACTTTACGTTCCGTGAGCTGGCGAAAGTGCAGAGCCGCGCCGCACGCTTGCCGATTACGGCCACAAAACTCATACCCCAGATATTTTTGTTTTTTTAATGTTTAGGATTTTTTAAACGTCGTTAGGCTGCATTTCATTTCCTTCCTTCACTTTAAGACGATCGGCCTCGTACGAAAGTTGCATTGCTGAAGCTGTTGTTACAGGATATGAGTCTCAGCTTGGTAAGACGTACCGTGTGTGACCAGATGAGCTTCCCACAGCGCTCAGGGCTTCCCGCAGGGTTGTTCGCGGGCTCCTGTCCCTCGGTCAGTGTCCCCTGGGCTCCTGTCCCTCGGTTAGTGTCCCCCTGGGCTCCTGTCCCTCGGTTAGTGTCCCCCGGACTCCTGTCCCTCGGTTAGTGTCTCCCAGGACTCCTGACCCTCGGTTAATTTACCATTGATTTTTTACTGGAGGTCTCACACTGTCCCACTCTCTCCTTTATTGTTCTGGATTTTCTTGCCCCCGGGGCTCCTGTCTTATCCCAGGAATTACTGCCCCTGGATCTACTGTCCTGTTCTGGGATTTGCTGCCCCAGGTACTCTTGTCCCAAAGCTCTCCCATTTCTCATGCCACATTAGGCTGTCCCATGGGCTGTGCAGCAAGAACAGGCAATCCGTAAAACTGGTTCAGTTGCTACAGGATACTGAAACCTGTTAAAAGTTAGGTGGTGCAGAGGGGCTATGGGGTAACTTTGACATAAGTGCGGAGGATTCATTTTAATTATGCATCACTGACATCCTCTCAGCTTGTTTACTCTGATCTTTAAATCGTGGGCCCGGAGCCGGTGACCTGGAATGACATCTGACATTTTTACCCCAGAAGTGATCAGTTGGGCGCCAGGGATGCCCATGTCCGTCTCTGTTGGCCTGGTTAACAATGGTCCAGCGATGCTGCCAATGTGGGCCGATTGTGGGAGGTTGTGGTGAGTGCTTAGAAGGACGAGTGGACTTGACGATACGTTCATTAAGAGTGAAATTGATGTTGATTATCTGTCCCTCTCCCGAATGTGGCAATTACTTGGAAGTGAGCGTTTCTCTGAGGATGGAGAGTTCTAGGAAGCCTTTTGTAAGTGCTTTCATGCTTTTACATTTTTTAAAACTTGCTCTCTTGTCTCCCTCCTTGGGTTACAGGTGTGCGTGTTTAAGGCGTGTAGGGTGCGTGTTTAAGGCGTGTAGGGCTGGTGACTGGGAGCCACTGGGTGAAGCACTGGTCCACTGTCCTTCTCCCAGACATAACGAGGGAGTGATTAATGGAGGGGGGTTTTCTGATTTTTTTTTCATTCCCTGCTCTCTTTCGTTCTCTGTTTCTGGTGGTGGTGGTGGTGGTGGGGGGGGGGGGGTGTCACAGTTCTTGTATACCCACCAAGGCCAGGCAGTGGGTTCCGGAGGGGAGGCAGATGTGGGGGGTTGGGGGGGCGGCTGGGGTGGTCATCCATGCTATGGTTTCTGTGAGGTCGCACCTGCACATCTGCAGGTGGGTCAGATGCCTCTAGGGGCCCCCTCCCCCGCCACCACTGCGCAATCTGTTAGGAGTGACGTAAGTGCCATTCTTTCACAAGCGGTCCCTCGTTCTTCCTCCTGACTGCGTTTTTTAGGACAGGAAATGCCGTCGTCGGGGCACTGAGGGAGGGGCAAAAGCAGAGGCTGACGTACAGTCAGAGAGCTGCATGTGGGGGGTCGTGTGAGGGGTAGGTCGCTGACCTTGATTAATTAAATCAGAACATCTGGCTGCATAACCGTCTGCAGCTCCTGTTAGAAAAACGGTGCAGAGTCCACACCCTCCTATAAAGACAGTTTCAGGAATAATGCTGGGGTGCCCTTTAGTTTACCTTTGTGTGATATTTCTGCTCGGTGTGTGGGTGGGTGGGGTCACGAGGACGGTGTGTTAAGAAGCCGCGCCGTAGTGGCCGCCCAGTGCCTTGAGGCCCGGTTTATGCAGGGCGGAGCTGATTACTGTGTAACTGGGCGATCTGTAAACCTCGCTGGGTAAGGAAACGTGACTCACTCTAGTTACAACTTTCAAAAAAAGAATCACAAAAGGAAGAGCCTTTTCATACTCACAAAATAATCTTAAGTCGTTCAAAGTCAGTCGTACTTAATTAAAACGTGTTGTTTTTATAGTAACTTCTGTCCTGCCCGCACCTAACAGGCTGCCATCCTGTGTGTGTGTGTGTGTGTGTGTGTGTGTGTGTGTGTGTGTGTGTGTGTGTGTGTGTGTGTGTGTGTGTGTGTGTGTAGGGGGTGGTCGTGGCTGACAGACACGCGTCTGAGCACGCTCCTTAAAAGGGACACGCCATTTCTGGATGCTGCTGTCGGCTCAAATCCCCTCATCACCGCACGCCAAACTTAACTATGGGGAGGCTTGTGCCTCATCATGGGTGGGTGGGTGGGTGGGGGGGGGGGCAGTCATGTATCAGTCATGATCAGCGTTCAGGCGTCCTGCCCGGGAAGCACCTGGGAATGACATCCGAAATGGCAGCGGGAACACGGGCATGCAGTTAGAAGCCAAACAAATGTTAATAATCACTGACAGACTTGATCTGGGCTGAAAGTAGTGTGCCTTTTCGGAATGAGTGTGATTGGTTGTTGCTTGACACAGTTTTATGTTCGGGGGGGCAGTTGATGCACTTGAACAGGTTCAAGATGTAGGCTGGCGGTTTCGCTCCTTTCACGCTGCACGTTTCCCTGATTCCTCTGCTGCCAACGTTCAGTTTGACAGAGAAAAATGGCCAGAATGTTGTGGATGATGCCATTTGTATGAAAGATTAAAGTTTTGAGGGAGTGAAGCACAGAGTGGACGCCGGCTGGTTTGCGGTGAGGTTGTGGCCCACTCGGTCGTCCGAAGCGAGGCTATGCCTAGGAACATGCTTTCTGAAATTCTGGTGGCTTCCCTGCTATTCCAGTGTGCGCTTCACACCTGCTTCTCCTAGCTACTAAAGTCTCAGCTGTGATACTTTCATAAATCGGAAGCCGCATATCGATGAACAAATTACTCATTAAATTGCAGTCCGTTTGAAATATTCCACGGGATAATGTCCTCTGGTCCCTGGTCTCCTCATAGATGGATGTGTTCCTATGGTTTAATTTATCATCCCATCCAAGGCGTCCTCTGCCTCCTGCCCAGTGCATTCTGGGATGGACCCCAGGTCTTGCAGATGGATGCATTCAGTGAATCTGCATATATTTCCTCTGACTTTGGGTGTCATGAGGAGCCGCGGTGTGGGGGTCAGCGTGGGCTGCGTTTTCCATGTGCCACATGTGGGTTTTCGCTCTATATGCTACCCTCGGGAGCAGCTCGGCCGTTGAAAGACGTTAGAAAGTTTCCCTTGCCTGTCGCTGGGTTTGTACCGCGCACCATGCGGCTCCCGGTCTACAGACAGACTGACGGCCGCATCACGGCGCGCTGATGATCGCGCTGTCATTTCATTCCACGCCATGAATCATAGCAGACTTCTTTTACTATGATTAACTGTAATTTCCCTTGCAGGCTGCTACTTTTTAAAAACGATGATCTCCGTGCTTTCATCCAGGGCTCATGTCCCTGCGTGACGCTCTCGCTGCGTGGCTGTGCTGTTTCAGTCTGACGCCGTTTCCATGCAGAGCGTGACAGCTGTGGGGTTTGCCCGTCACGCTCTATGTTTTGTCTCTCGTTCATTTGTGATCACACCTTGACTAGGATGGGGGGGGGGGGGTGGTCATGCCAGACCCCACAAGCATGAGGCGACACTTTTGGAAGAAAGCAAGCCAGCAAGAAAGCAAGAGACGGGGCCTCAGTAGCTTCTGATTACATTTGGATTGCAGTAGAAGCGTGATTTATGATGGCCTGTGTGGTCTTGGTGAGAATCGCCTCGAGTCCGGTATCCAGAGTGACGGTTCTGATCAGGCCCTGAAGAAGGGGCCTTGCTGAAGTATATCGGGAGGGGGGACTGTTACCATTTGGGGTCTCCCCCTCAGTTGATGTCACTTTGTGGTTCCGATACTCTATGGGCGCCCGAGGAACTGCATGAAGAACAGTGACGATGGCCGACGTCAGCAACCGTCACCTACAGTACCTGTGGGGGGGCACTGCATGCGGTCCTGTGGACCACATGATCGGGGACGTTAGGCTTGGGGGCGGGGATGTCTGGATATAGGTCAGAGCTTCACAGTCACTGCTCTTTACTGAGCCGCTGCCTTTAATTGTTTTAATCAGCGAGGGGCCCGGGCTATTATCTTGATTAATGTTGGCCCCCCATCTAATGGACGCTGGAGGCATCAGTCAGCCATGTTCCTGTGCTCCACTGCGTAGCGGGTGGGGTGGGGGGGGGGTGTGGGCACTAGAGAATGCTGGGAAGTCCCCTCCTCCTGGGTTTTTCTGTTGTTATTTATTCATATGGAGTCATTCTGATCCTGTAATGAGCTGGTATAATTGGCGTGTGTGGGGGAGGAGCCTTACGGCCCGGTGTGACTCGCCCCTACGCCTCGTCAGGGCCCGCGTCAGGGCCCGCGTCGGTGGGGGGGGGGGCGGCATCACTGACCTAGTCTGCTCTCTGCTGCCACGGAAACTGGGGAGTACAACCTGGGAGGTTCAAAAAGGAGGACGAGGCTGGAGGGGGGGAGGAAGAGAAAGCACTTTGTTTACCGAAGCTGACGTGGGCGGATGGGGCCACGCTGGGCCAGGGGAGTGCCCCCCTCCCTCTGCTTCGGCCTGGCAGACACATACTGGGTTTTAATCCAAAACTCAGGGAAAGCGCCTGGTTGTCCGTGTGCGGAAGTCCGCCCCACCCCAACCCGCCCGGCCTCTCCACCAGCGAGCCCCACAGGCCCTGTCCTCTTCCAGCGGCGTGAGTAAGCGAACTGAACGGGCGCCAGCCCACTAGCGGCCAGCAGGGAGCTCCGGGGCTTCCCGCTGCCAGATCCTCGTCGGAGAACGTGGGAACGGCGGCCCGGACCGCCCTCCTGGCCGTGGAAACCTTTCCGAACAAAAAATAAACATTGAGGCCCAGTCAGGGCTGGATTTCAGAGGCCTGGAGCGACCCTGCACAGCTGTTACGGGGAGGGGGTGGGGGCTGCTTTTCCCGCCACGTGTGGGGATATTACTGCTTTATACCAGGTGTCCTCCCCCCCGGATAATGCTACCACCAGGTCCAGGAGGAGTCACCTGACCCGCACGCTAAAGCAATAGTGATGGCTAACACCCCTGCATGCGGCCTCAGAAGCCTGAAGAGCTAAAAATGGCAGGAAAGGTGTCAAAATACAGCAGAATCTGACATTTGGGTTGGAGAGAATCCTGCGAGTGTGAGCGACGGCGGTAACGCGTGCTTCAGAGCACTGGCAGCACAAACAGAAATGACTGATAAGATTTCGGCTTTCTAAGAAAGACGGAAGTGGAAAGCAGAGCAAGGTGAAACCTGGAGGGGGGGTGGGCAGGCTGGGCGTCCGGGGGGGGCAGGCATGCCTCTACAGGCCCCTGCATGGAACCGTGTCGCCTATTTTCGTGGGAGGGGCTCCATTGTGTGGCCGCCTGACACACAAACATGCTTCTCATCCAGGCAGGATGTGCCCCCCCCAGCCTCTGCAGGCTTTCGTTTTTTCCCTTCTCTGGAAATGAGGCTAAAGGTCTCTGTGTAATCTGGCGGAGAGCTGGGGGGGGGGCAGCCCATGGAGGAGTTTGTTATTCCTGCCGCTGCCTGCGTTAGAGCCCGCGGGTGCCGTGCCGTGATGATCTGCCCGGCCTGCTCTGCGATTGGCAGGCAGTGGTGGGCGCTGATTGGCAAGGCGGGCGGGAGCGACGGGCTTTGGCGGCCTGCTGCCCCCACCCTGCTTGCTGCATGGTACAAAACCCCGCTGAGGGACCTGGAGTGTAGGGGGCGGGATCTGAGGTGCTCCAGCCCCTTTTCTGCAGTTCCCCAGCTGCTCCCTGCTTGGCATCTGGGCTGCATTTACGCAGAACCAGTAAAGACGTGCCGTGAACGAGCGCCATTGTAGTTCTCTCTGGCCACAAGGGGCTGACTCAGCAGCATGATCGTGGACGTGACTGCCACGGGGTGGGTGGGGGGGGGGGGGGACCTGCAGCCTCCAAACTCCCAGGGTTTGCGGGTTCGAACGAATGCTCACCTTGCTCTCCATGTAGAAGTTTGCTTGTTCTCCCCGTGTTTGTGATGGCCTCCTCCTCGTACATTGAGGTGGGTTGGTGTGTGTTTGTGTGTCTGTCTGTCTGATCTGTGATCGACTGGCATCCCATCTAGGGTGGACCCTGCCGTGTGTGCTGCCTGTTCTGAGACAGTCTACAGGCTTTACTGTAGCCCTGGTCTGGACAAGCATTTGGAAGATGGATGGATGGATGGTTTCCATCCCAGTCAGCTCGGCGCTTAGCGACCGTCGGTTAAAGCCCACGGCTTACCTGTCAAGGTGAGGCTTTTGCCCGTTGCTTGTCCCACGGCTGCTATGGGGGCGAAGGAGCATTCTGGCCCTTTCCAGTGTTTCCATGGCGGCAGGAAGGAGGGCAGGAGACATCGAGAATGCAAGTAATTATTGATCAGATTATTTCTCCCTTTACTGTATTTATAAAAGCACGGAGGGTCGGGGCCTGTTTACCATGACAGGTGTGCGGGGAGATCGACTTCGCCACGACCTCCCCCCCCACCACCATGGAAAGTGCTGGGCCTCCTAATTAGCTATTCACTGAAGGCCTGGTGTGCTCCCCCGTGACTCGCCGAGATTATCACTACAAGCCAGGAGTCAAGGTTGGCGGTAATGATACGGCAGACAGTCTGAGATCTGCTATTCCCGTTTTCCCAGGGGGGGGGGGGCGGGGTGCAGGCTGGTTTAGGAAGGCTGTGTGAAATGGATGTGGAGTTCCTCACGAGCTTAACAACGAGCCAAGAATCTGTAATTAAAATAAAACTACTACCCCCCCCCCCCACCCTGTCTTGGAGCGCCAACTTCCATGGCTGTATTTTCGTTTTTCCTTAAGGCAGAGGAGGTGCAGTTAGCCTGCCCTCCAAAAGGGGGCGCTGCTGGCCTCTTCCAGGTTTTGGGAACGGCCCTGTGAGCTCAGATCCTCATCCGGTTCCACAGCTGCTCCCATTGCCCCACCCCCTCTGTTCTGCCCCCTCTCTGCCCCACCCAATGTGTCCCGCCCCCTCTGCCCCGCCCTCACTGTCCTGTCCCCTCTGCCCCGCCCCCTCTGCCCCGCCCCCTGCGCCGCACCCCCCTCTGCCCCGCCCTCCTCTGCCCCGCCCCTGCGCCCCGCCCCCCTCTGCCCCGCCCCCTGCGTCCCACCCCCCTCTGCCCCGCCCCCTTCATCCCACCCCCCTCTGCCCCGCCCCTTGCGTCCCACCCCCCTCTGCCCCACCCCCTCTTCCCCGGCCTCTCTGCCCCGCCCCCTCTGCCCCGCCCCCTGCGTCCCACCCCTCTCTGCCCCGCCCCCTCTGCCCCGCCCCCTTTATACTGCCCCGTCTTCTGGTCCTTTTGGACCCTCTCCCCCCCCTCTCCAGAAGTGAGGGCTCCTGCGCCACCCTGACACTGTCTCAACCCATGGGTCTTGACCCAAATCTGGGTTGCTCAGAAAGGGTCGCGATGCAGAGCTGGGAATGTAAGTATTTTAAAACCAGCCAGCTCCTATGCTGATCCACGATCAGATTTCCCAGCCCCAAGCCTAGAACCTATATAAACGGGTCTTAGGTCTTAGCACAAAACTAGTGAAAACTCAACCAGTCCAAGAAGCCAAACCACAGGTGCTTAATTTAAAATTCACCATTCGGCATTGACTGAGTACATTGTAGAGTGCACTGCACACTTGATCATAGCGTTAATTTATACCAATACAGGGTCACGACTGAGCTGGTATGGTAAGAATTGGGTTGCGAAAATAGTTGAGAACTACTGCCCTAGAGATGAGATATTAGCCCCTGCAGTGGTCCCCCCCCCCCCCCCCCCACCCCTACGACGGTGAGTCACAGCAGGAAGCAATGACTCAGGTGATCAGACTGCGGCTGTACGTAATGCAGTGAGTGACAGGCTGTGCAGTCTATACTATGCAGGCTGGGGGGGGGGAGGATCAGGCGGGCAGAGGCATACGGAGGAAAGGCATGCAGTCCCCGGTGGGGGGGCTGAGGGGGGGTGGCTGGCGACATGCCACAGACTCTGTTTTTCAGGTTCTACTGTCTGCGCAAAGATGGGAAACAAATGAAAGCTAATAATCAGACAGACACGCGGGACACATGCAGGTGCTGCAGCCGTGGAACCGCCAAGGCCTGCCCAGAACACGGGGGTGCTTCCCAGTCTGATTTCCCAGTCTAGTTTTCTTTGTGATGAGGGCAAATAGCAGAGTGGTGTAATGCCCCCTCCCCCTTTGACATAACCCTTGAGAGGTCAGCCTGCTTAACAGATTGGGGCCCTCCCCTCATGGAACATTCTATTCTGTTCTGTTAAATAGATCTATACGCTCCTCTGATGCACAAAAATTACGGGCCCACCCCTCGTATGCTATTCTGTTCAATTAAACAGATCTACATGTCTCTCTGATGCACAGACATTAAGGACCCTCACCTCATAGAACATTCTGTTCTTTTCTGTTAAGCATATCTAAATGCCTTTCTGATGTGCAGAATTTTAGGGGCCATCACCTCGTAGAACATTGTATTCTATTAAGCAGAGCTATTGTCACTGGTCACTTTATTAGGTACACCTGTTCAACTGCTCGTGGAAGCCAATATCTAATCAGCCAATCATGTCAGCAGCACAGTATATAAGATCATGCAGATACAGGTCAGGAGCTTCAGTTAATGTCCACATCAAACACCAGAATGGGGAAGAAAGGTGATTTAAGTGACTTTGAATGTGGTGTTGTTATTAGTGCCAGGTGGGCTGGTTTGAGTATTTCAGAAACTGCTGATCTACTGGGATTTTCATGCACAACCATCACTAAGGTTTACAGAGAATGGGCTGAAAAAGGAAAAACAGGAAGGCTACAGTGGGCACAGGTTCACCATGACTGGAGACAGACTGGAAAAACGCTGCCTGGCCAAATGAGTCTTGATTTCCGCTGTGACATTCAGATGGTTTGGTGTAACAACATGAAAGCATTGATCCATCCTGCCTTGTATCAACAAATCAGGCTGCTGGTGGTGTAATGGTGTGGGGGATATTATCTTGGCACACTTTGGGCCCTTTAGTACCAATTGAGCTTAGTTTAAATGCCACAGCCTACCTGAGTATTGCTGCTGACCACGTCCATCCCTGTATGACCACAGCCTACCTGAGTATTGCTGCTGACCACGTCCATCCCTGTATGACCACAGCCTACCTGAGTATTGCTGCTGACCATGTCCATCCCTGTATGACCACAGTGCACCCAGCTTCTAATGACTACTTACAGCAGGATAAGACACCATGTCACAAAGCTCATATCATCTCGGACTGGTTTGTTGAACATGACCATGAGATCACTGCACTCAAATGGCCTCCACAGTCACCAGATTCAGTCACTGCATCCAATAGAGCACCTGTGGGACGTGGTCGATGGGAGAGTCGCATCATGAAGGTGCAACTGACAGATCTGCATCTGCAGTGGCTGTGTGATGTCATCATGGACCAAAGTCTCTGAGGAATGTTTCAAGCACCTTGTTGAATCTATGCCATAAAAAATTAAGGCAGTTCTGAAGGCAAAAGGGAGTCAAACCTGGTACTAGACAGGTGTACCTAATAAAGTGGCCAGTGAGTGTATTTGCCTCTCTACAGCAGAAGACCCCTCCTCTCATTATTCTATTCTGTTAAGCAGATCTATACACCTCTCTGACTCCCACGCATTAAACCCCCTCCCCTTGTCCCTTAATAACACCACAGATTACCGGCTGAAACATGGCCAGGTTTGACTGACATTTTTCAGTCCCCACAAAGGGGAAACTTTATAAAATTTTATAGAAATATGTGACTGCAATCAAAGAACTAAAAGTCTTATATTTTATTTGGTTGCTTATGGTTATGGTCTGGACATCCCTGCTTAGACTGCTGTCCCCGTGATGGAAACCCAGATAAGTGGCAGAAAACGGATGGATGGATTTATGGCTACTGTTGTCATTGCTGGGATTAGGGTTATGCCCAAAGAAATGAATGTCCCCACAAAGATAGGAATACAAATGTGTGTCTGTGTAGCCCAACCGATGGATGGATGGATGGGTAGGTGTTTTTAAAACAGAAAACCCGCTTTTTTCACGCTAGTCTCTGGGCTGCTGTTCGAGTCATGTGATTGAGGAGTGTGCTTGAGGGGAGACCTGTGGTTTGGTTTCAGGTTTTCACTTTCTGAATCGCATGTTGATCTACAGATAAGCATTTTATTTATGTACTGCATGTGTGTCTGGTCCAGGTGTATCTTATGTTGTGGGGATCAAATGTTCCGACAATGTGATAAAATCCTGTTATTTTGACATTGTGGGGACCATTTATTAGGGTTTATTAGAGTCCCCATAAGGATATGAATACAAATATGTGTGTGTGTGTGTGTGTGTGTGTGTGGTGATGTTAAGAGATATATATATATATACACACATACACACACACACACACACCCACAGCCATGGAAAAAATTGAGAGACCACAGCACAAGTTTTTGATGCACTCATTTCTCAGTTTGTGGGTGTGCATCTGTGAATAACACATACAAGGGCTTCTTCCTTGCTTTATGGGACTACAGTCCTTCTTCTAGGAGCCTGATATGAACTGTCCTAGCAGTGCACTTCACACCTGCACTTAATGTTTCCCATTCCTTTCGAAGGTCACTTGAGGTCATCCTCCGATTCATGTGGCCCTGCCGGATAGGATAACGGTCATCTCTGGCGTTAGAAAGTCGCTTCCACCCTCTGTCCCGCGGGTCATTTGTGGGCCTTTGTGGTCATTCCCAGTGTCTCCTACTTTATCTTGTTCTTGTGTACTACAGTCTTAGGCCGCGCAGTGTAGGATTCTGTCAGCAAAACCACGATTGAACCAGGATGCAGAAATGCAGAAAATCTGTAGTGGTTCACGTATCTACACACGTAGATGTAAATGAGATATGTGTGTATGTATTGTGTGTGTGTGTGTGTGTACTGTATATGTTGAAGTATACACTCTGAAGACTGTGGTGCTCCATAGCCCCCCCCCCCCCCCATGACGTTACATCCGCGGTCGTGGCGCCTCGGGCTGCTTCTAAGAAATCTGCGGCTGTGTCATTTAGCAAAAAGAGCAGACACACGTATATGTATATCCTTCCACATCCTGGGGGTGCGTCGTACGTAAAGAGGGAAAGTAAGTGTGATAAAAGGAGAACTTTCCGTTTGAAGAAGCGGCCAGGGAGAGAGAGAGAGAGAGAGAGAGAGAGAGAGAGAGAGAGAGCCGGAGACGTTCGCAGCCGGCGAGCTGCGCTGACGTCACTCGCCCGCCGCTCACCGCTGACGTCTGCCGCCCGCCGCTGACACGCGCCCAGGTTTCTGCTCGCCCACAAACCGCAATCATACAGGCGAAGGGTTCAGCGAATTCGCCTAAGAGTTAATTACCTTCGGCGCGGGGAGCCGTCTGCCTCCTTCATGGCTTTATGAAGGCGCTAGCGTGTGCTGCTAACCCAGGCGGCCAGATAGTCCTCAGGGCAGCCAGCTACAGCACGAGTGGTAATTTGATGACCTATACGGAACTCAGAATAAGTAATGTGTATGAAAAAGTCCTATTTAAATGACGTGAGCTAGATGGAATTAATTCTGTAACCTGAAAAGCTCAGAGTATATGTGTACAGAAATAATAAACTAAACTTCCACCCATCCATCCATCTTTCAACTGCTTATATTAGTCAGGGACACAGGTCCAGTTCAACATACAGATGATAAATTCATAGTTTAACACACATAATATCAATGGCTGCCTGCTGTCTAAGGTCTTGGATCTCATTACAGTCTTTGGGGGCATTTTAATGCACAGGCTTTCCCGGGCTGAAGCACAGGGGCCTTCGCTAAAACTGGCCCCTACTAACCTTGTTTAGTCAAATTGTATCCCCACCCCCCTTCTCAACTTGCCAGTTACACCGTCATACAAGAGTGTCAGGAGCCTTGGGATACACTGGGCTCTAGGCCAGGGGTCGTGACCTGCGGCCCGCGAGCCACATGTGCCTCTTTCACCAGGTGGCCGCCTCAGAGCGATAGACGCATTCATATTTACATTTATTAACATTTTTTTTGTAGTAAATCGTGACCACGCCTTCCCAGGTCTTCGTAAATATTATTATATTTTCTCCGATTTATATATTATAGCTGGCTGAGTTGGGAGTGGGGAGTACGTCGTGCACTGTTCAGTCAGCACAGTTACTGTAGTGAAGTGGAGAGTGAAGGCCATACGACTGCGGAGCCGAACGAACTTTACTCAGAAAGAAGGGGTGATGGTGAAGACTCACTACAGAACTGAGCGATATTGTGATACTGCTTTTCTTTATTTTTTGTTTTTGTGTTATAGGCATATATACTCATAACGCATTAAAAACCGTAACTGAAACCCCCCTTCTCTACCCAATGTGGCTCTTTGTAAATCTTGGGTCAGACATTTAGGATAAAATGGCTCTTTGCTTTAAAAAGGTTGCTAACCCCTCCTCTAGGCTTAGCAGTGGCCTGTGGAGAGGGGTGGGGGGTGGTCATTACACAGAGGTGGGACTTTTGTAGACCACCCAGCCAATAGGAGAACATGCAGTTCCTGTCTGCTTCATGGTGAGTGAGTTCTCAGTCCACGCTGTTATGGCAGGCATTATTTAAAGGGGAATCACAATCCAGAATTACAGTATGTTTATTCTCCATATACAGTACAACCTTGGAACTCGAATGCCTCTTAACTTCACCAACTCGGATGTCGAACGGGTGTGTTTAATTTTTTTTTACTTTTTTTTTTGCTTTCGATTTTTTTTTGACCATGATCGAAATCTTGGAACTCTACTGTTCCTGCTAAAATTTGTATGGGTCGAGACGCATTCAACTATACCAGTTTGGATCTGGCTCGTTGAGAAAAATCTAACCGCAACCGAAAACTCGGAACACAACAAAACAGACCAGCTGAATCTTGTACAGATCGAGATGCATCTCTGGGCCAAAACAAAGGCAGACGGACCTACTGGGATTCTGATGCTTATGAATCGCTCTCAGTCTCATGGTACAGTGTGTGAAAGTTCCTGTGTTTTTGTGCTTCATCTACAGTATCTTTAGTGATACAGTAATTATGGCCCCTAAGACAGTGAGCAGTGATAGCAGCAAACCAGAGGAAAGTATTGAGAGTAACTATAGAACTTAAAGCAAAATGAAAGGGAGACTTGAAGGTGGTGCATGTGTGTCTGCTCTCACTTCAGAGTATGGGATTGTAATTGGGAAGTTTATCGCTTTTGTATGTGCGCTTTTTCATGTGTGAGGGCACATGCTTGTCGAGGTAAATATAAGCCCCCCGCCCCCCCAGCCCTTTTTTTTTTTTTGCAGTATTCTAATTAGCTTATATACTTTAGTGATGGAGAGTCCCTCTATAAAGGAGCAGCCTGCAATATATGTGGAACTCATCTAGGGGGGGCGCCAGTGAGCAGGGCAGCAAGGGGGGGGGGGGGGGGGGGGGGTGCAGTAGCATGTGATGCTGTGTGTGGGTGCAGGTTTGTGGGTGAGGACCCTTAAACCTCTGCGGATTTGTTGCTATGTGTGTCTTCCTGAGCGTGTGTTTACAGTATATGTGCATGTACCTGATCAGGGCGGTGTGAATTTGGGAAGCAGACCGGGAAGGCTAGGAGAAATGGTGCATATAGGGGGCGGGGCCACTGGGAGAAAGGGCGTGTACAGGGGCGGGGCCACTGGGAGAAAGGGCGTGTACAGGGGCGGGGCCACTGGGAGAAGGGGCGTGTACAGGGGCGGGGCCACTGGGAGAAGGGGCGTGTACAGGGGCGGGGCCACTGGGAGAAGGGGCGTGTACAGGGGGCGGGGCCACTGGGAGAAGGGGCGTGTACAGGGGGCGGGGCCACTGGGAGAAGGGGCGTGTACAGGGGGCGGGGCCACTGGGAGAAGGGGCGTGTACGGGGGGCGGGGCCACTGGGAGAAGGGGCGTGTACAGGGGCGGGGCCATAGTGCCCAGTAACCCCCTCCCCCCAGTTTTTGCTTGATGTGAGGTCAGCCCATGTACCAGTGCTGGTCCCCCCCTCAGATCCACCTAGAGAGGCCGAGAGCTTCGCAACCATCTTCAGCTGCTTCTGGGACCCTGCGCTGCCCCTAACCCCCCCATCACCAAGGATCCGTACAAGTTATCACTTTGCTCTTCAAAAACCAGCTGTGAAGCGGGCGTGGGGCTCGCCGCTCCGGGCGTCGTCTCCGCAGCGCAAATGAACCGGCTCCGGCTGCAATCCAGCGTCAAGCTTCACGGTGGAGTTTCTGCAAATCCCATCCACACCCCGCTGCCGGTGCCCCCCACCCCCCAAAAGTCCGGCATGTTGTGAGCATGATAAATATCCTTCAACGTCGGAGCCGCCGTCAGGAACTCCCCGGCCGCTGGGATTCACTGCCCGCCCGCGTATAAATAGTCCAAGGTCTGTTTTTGACATAACCGTTTCTTTCGTTAGCTGGTTTCCTGTCTTTTGTGCTAAAAAGGAAAAACAGCAATATTACTGAAGTGTGTCGTTTAAATTAACCCCCCCACCCCCCCAGCGGAGTGACGCGAACAGTCACCACACCCAAATCCGCATGCTTTCCTTTGCGGCCCCCTCTGTCCTGACCAGCCCAGGCCAGGCCAGTTTTCACACATGTTTTCATTAGTTCCCTCTTCTTCGATTAGAGTGGCGGGAAACGCGCCGGGTGCAGGATCCGGCGAGCGGCTGAAGCGGGGTGGGGGGACTTTGCACCCCCCCCCCCCCCGGTTTTCACTGCTTCATCAAAAAAGGCAAAAAAATGGCTGCATCTCTGTCTACGTGCGACGAGCCTGCAAACTCATCAGATTTATTAAGACCTCGACGCGCCTTTTGTTCGCTTGATCTACATTTTGCTTATTCCTCCAAAAAGCTGCACGGCAGCACTGAAGCTGGTTACGCTGCAGAAATAATAAAACGCGGGATATTCATTTCACGATGACCTGAATATGCATTAGTCACTGACAGCGCGTGCCGCCTGCTTCGCTTAAATGTTTTCTGCCGGGGTCCTCCTGAGCAACGCTGTGTGTGCGTGTGTTTTCTCCTACGCAGCACAGACATTTAGTTCTCTGACACACACGTACACACACGTATCGTCACGCCACTGCAATCCGCTCCGGACCGGACCCCACCCCACAGAACATCCGGTTCATGCATCCGGTCTAGCCGTGTTTTGCATGAAAATTTTTCTGATGGGGGAATCATCGACAAAGGTGGCTTCAGCACGAATCTGCCCACCCGACCGGCAGGTGACACACATTTTATCATCAACCCTCGCAGTGGGACGGCCGGTTCTCCAGTTACCTGCCTTCTGACCTGCAGTTGCCGAGTTAACCTGCGGGAGGTTGGTTTGGTGGTGAGACTTGAGGCCTGAGCCGACGGCTGTTTTCCTCTGTTTTCTCGGCAGGAGCGGAAAAGCCTGGTATGTCACCATGGAGGCCCAGAACAACAACAACCACCATCAGCACAACCTGGAGAACCAAGACAAACTGTACCAGCTGCCTGGGCAGGACTTCCAAGAGCAGGTGAGCCCCCCCACCCCCCCACCGCTGGGCTTGTTTCTGGGTTCCCTTCTCCCTTCTTGGAGACAACGTGGCCCAGCTGTACAGATGGTTGTGTTTTGGGTCACTTTCTGCTCCTTCAGGTCCGTGGGGGTCCATTTGTGTTCCATTGTACTCGGAACCCGGCCTATGGTACTGGTGCCAGCGTTAAGGGCTCCTTTCTGAATTATGTCACCAGAACCTCTTAAACACACCCGCAATTTATCAAATTAACCAATTTAGCGATATTTAGACCCCCCGTAATGTATTCACTGGCAAAGCCACTTTGCTGCTGGGGAATTAAGGTTAATTACACGTTTTTTTTCTGAAGCTGAGATTGCAGATACTGCAGCCGGTTTGTTTGCGGGGTAATGAATGCTTTCCGTGCCACGACATAGTGTAGCTGTAATTAAGCTGCAGTCAAATGCAATTAGTTACTTAAGCTGCACTCGTGCATTTGCCACAACAAGAGCTGATTGTGCCCCCCTCCCCCCCAATGCATCCGTGCCTGGGGGCTAAATCACACAGCCGTTCAGATAAATGTGGCCTGTCTTTCGGATTTCCCTGTTTCTCTGTCATCCCATTGATAGTCTTCCAAGCTGTGGTTCATGTGACCCATGATGTCGTCGCTCAGTGTTCTGTTGTTGGCCATCCCACCCCTACAAAACAAGTCTGAGAGCATTCAGGTCTGATAACTGAAGTGTGACATTACTGTGGGTCACAGCAGCTCTCTGTGAGGAAGTCGCTTCCGGGAGATGGAATGCCAAGCGGAATCGTGGGCCGTAATGGGCTCGGCGTGCGGTATTCCGGCAGTTTGTTGGGTCCGTGTGCTGTGAGGAGCCGGAAGCCTGATCGCATGCAGCCGGGGAGAGTATGGCGGGGGCTTCTCTCACTAGCACATTGTGATACCTTGGAAAGTGGACTCTGGTGTTTCAGGCAGTTCACTTGGAGGCGGCGATGGGGGGGGGGGGGATAGCAGTGGCTTTGTTACTGCTGATAAATCCATGGTCTTTCACAAGATGGTTTGGCAGCTCGCCGGAGCTGCTGACACTGGGCCTCCTTTGTGTCCCAAAGACTCGGCGCGACACAAGACCAGCTTTGACTAGAACAAGAACAAGATCTGCTTTCACTGCAACAACCCGGGGCCTGATTTTGCTACAGCAGCAGCAGATCTGCTCCTTCTGGGTGAAGGCGCTGTCTGATTTTGCTCCATCAACACAAGATCTGATTTTGCCATAAGAACCTAAGACGCTGGGATGTTCAGAGACTTTACGAGGGACAGGTCCCCAGCTGGCAGGGGGGGGGGGGGGGTCGATGTGACCCTCTGTGAAATTTGCTTGGTTGTCAGTTACTGTACAGGGGCACTTAGGACCTCAGAAGGGGGAGCTCTTTGAATCATTCGGGCCAAAAGGGGGCCCCCCCAGAGCATCCCCCTCCACTAAGATGTGATTTTGTTACAACGTCAGACCTCATTCTGCAGGAGGAACTCAAAGTCTGCTTCTGATACAGCATAGCAGCTGCAGAGTGGATTATTTCGGCATCTTGTCCTGCATCACACCTGCAGCAATGAGTCCTGCCTGGAGCTTCATGGAAACAAGCTGCTGCACTTATTATACGACCGTAGAAAAGGGAGAATTAAAAAGACACAAGAAGATATTGGTTTTAGTATTTATTTAAATTGGCCCGGCTGGACAGATCTCCATTATTCCCGATTTGACAGGTTTTGCGGATTCACTCTGATGAAGGTCAGGCCCCTAATGCTGTTGGAGCAGTAGATTCCTCTGTGGGGCCAGAGGACGGCACAGCCCCCCCCCCAGTGTGAAAAAACCTCCGTACGTTGTGTTTCCATAATTTGAAACGGTGTCATCCTTGTCGTATTACTGTATGACCAGGGGCTCGATTAAAAACAGCTGAAAGCCTGTCACTCTGGGCTCCCTGTGCGACGCGGCACATATCTCTCCAGTGAGATCACGTTCGGCTACGAACGACTTTCTTTTTTTATTTTTTTTTGCCCACCACCCCCTCTCTTCGGAGGACAACTTTATTTTACATTACATTCAAGAGCAAACGGTGTGGCCGCTCCGAACTCACCCGTCCTGTGGAAAAAGGAAAAAAAAAAAAAGAAAATCAGGGGGGGGATACAGAAACAATGAACGACTTTCGCCAGTGAGTCACACTCCACCGGTCCGGCCCTGAAAGGCGAGCCCGGTACGCAGGCCGCAGCGAAGCATATCGCATGTCCATCGCCAATAACCACGGGGTCAGCCTCCATGAAGCAGAGTGCAGAGAGAAAGGTTTGGGGTCTGGCCCGGGCTCAGGCCATTCTGGGGGTTAGGGGTTAGGTTCAAGGTCCCGACGGAAGTGTGTCTATTCTGCTGAGGATGGGATTCAAACCAGCAACCTTCCAGACACAGGCCTGACCTGCTGAGACACACACTGCCTCCCAGGAAAGTGGGCGATTTGTAAAGGTAGTGGGCTCTTCAGGGTGAAAAATCGGGAGCCCCTAGGAAAGGGCAGGAGTCCCGGGTGTGTGTGGTGGGGGGGGGGCACGGCTGTTGAATCCTTAAGATGAAACGTTAGCTGACTTTACCCGTTGGTGCACACGGGTGATACCGTGATAGCTGGCAGGTGATGTCAGGCCTGACAAGGTAAGGAGGTGAGGGGGGGGGCGGCGGGTGTCGCATTGAGCTTGACTGTAGCAGGGCTGCTCAGATCAGCGCTGACAAGCTGCGAGGTGCTGCCGGTTTGGGGGGGGGGGGGTGAGGCCAATGCTAATCTGGGTCATTGCACATGTAAATGCACAGCTGGGATCTGCGTGATGCCAAAACACATCCGCCATGGTGCCTCTGTGTCACTCGGCATTAACGCAGACACCTTAGGCCGATTACAAATAGTGTCAATATGGTGCCGTGTCATTGTCGGTGCAGGGGGGGGACTGTCGACTGCGATGACAGCGCTCCGATTAAAAAAGCACCCCCATGTCTCGCTGCGTCAGGTGATCCTAGATTCACGTCCACGGGGCTGTGTCGCATGCGAGCTGTCGTGCCCCATGTGTTTGCGATCACTCGAGCAGAAGGCAGGGGGCGTTACGGGGTGGGGGGGCGGGGATGCCACTCTGTAAACCGGCTGGTCCTCAGTCAGCATCCCTCACTCTCAGCATCATTCACAGGCACAGTTGCCTAGGGAACCAGCGGTAATCGAAAGACGAACTTATCTCGGCCGCTAACCGCTCTCATCTCGGCCCTCCCCCTTCGCAGGTCTCAGTCCCGCTTTCTATAAATCAGCTGTTTCCGATTACATTGGAAGGGGGTAACAGCTGCAGGTTTCTGTCTCTCTATCAGCAAGGAGGCTCAGGTGTGTGTCCCCCCGTAAGCAAGTGCCGCTTTATTTCAGAGGCTGTGATGAGTGCTAAGTGACAGCTGAAGTCTTCGCCTCTTGCAGGACATCGGCTCGACATTTATTGGTGCTGTACCTTAGCCAGCATGTGAGAATTCAAAGGCAGAGGGCGAGGTTTGATTTTGCCTCCAGTTTGACGGCAGGGAGCGGGAGGTGGTCGTTGATCAGAGCTCCGGCGTGACCTTTCTCTTTGATACCTGGGTGCGTCCAAAACGGAGTTTGTCAGGCCCAATAGCAGGGTGCCGCAAAAGGTCAGGATCCATCTCCCTTCACCCATCTGCCTCGACTCTCCCAGGCGTCTCACCTGTCAGGCGGACATGGTAGACAAACGATGGGGGGGGGGGTGTCACATGACTTCGTACGCTGTAATGTCAAGAGGGGGGATGTGCTGTAGTCTCTGTTCTCACTTTGTAAAATGTTCTTCCTGTTCACTAGAAGGAAACTGGAAAGATTCACTGAACACATCACTGAACGCAAACCTCTCAGATTCTTACTTTAGACCGGCTCCTTCTTGCAGACCCCTCAGATTCTTACTGGAGACTGGCTTCTTCAATGCAGACCTCTCAGATTCTTACTAAAGACTAGCTCTTTCCACTCAGACCTCTCAGATTATGACTGTAGACTGGCTCCTTCCACACAGACCTCCCCGATTCTTACTGTAGACTGGCTCCTTCCACACAGACCTCCCAGATTCTAACTGCAGACTGGCTTCTTCCATTCAGACCTCCCAGATTCTTAATATAGACTGGTTCCTTCTACACAGACCTCTCAGATTCTAACTGCAGACTGGCTTCTTCCATTCAGACCTCCCAGATTCTTACTGTACACTGGCTCCTTCTACACAGACCTCTCAAATTCTTACTGTAGACTGGCTCCTTCCACACAGACCTCCCAGATTCTTAATATAGACTGGTTCCTTCTACACAGACCTCCCAGATTCTTACTGTAGACTGCTCCTTTCATGTAGACCTCTCAGATTCTTAATGTAGACTGGCTCCTTCCATGCAGACCTCTCAGATTTTTATTGTAGACTAGCTCCTTATACACACACTTCCCAGATTCAAACTGTAGACTGATATTCTCGCTCCCACAGAGGAAACTCCCTGGACACCAGTATTGCTGCACGATGGCAAACTTCCACATGGGAAAGAAGATCGGCAGGGGCCAGTTCAGCGAGGTGTACCGAGCCACGTACCTGCTGGAGAGCAGGCAGGTTGCTCTGAAGAAGGTCCAGGTATGATTTTGTGTGCAGAGTGCTTTGAAGGCAGGGCCTCTGTGAATAAACTGGAAACAAGTGGGACTTTTTAACTTCTGTTTCTGTTTATTTCACTCTAGATATTTGAAATGATGGATGCAAAAGCGCGTCAGGACTGTATCAAGGAAATAGACCTTCTGAAGGTAAGTTTGACTCGAGAAGACTTTACCCATGCTTTGGGGCATGGTAGCACTGTGGTTAGCCCTGTTGACTTGCACCCCTGGGATCAAGGTTCTAGTCTCTGTCATGGCTCCATATGTGTGGAGTTCTTATGTTCTCCCCGTGTCATCATGGGGTTTTCTCCGGGTACTCTGGATTTCCCCTCACTGTCCAAAAACATTTGCTCGTGATTTCCTTGGCTTTGGCGCTACACTTTAATGGTCCTTGTGATGACAGGGAAGTGAAAGAGGGTAGAACTGTGAAGAAAGTGGGAGAAGAGCATGGGAGCAGGGAGCCCCCCCTCAGGCTGACACTCAAGGGCCACAGCACTGCTTGTGAGCTGCTAGAATTAACCTGGTAACAATGTATTTCTGTTTTCAGGAGTCAGACTTCGGCGCACATGTGCTCTCGTGATTTGTTTTTTTTTGTGTGTGTCTCGGAAAATGACTTGAGCCATAAACAGATCGGCAAGTTTTCGGGGCCAAGTGTGGGTCTGCGGAGAAACGAGAGGTGAAATGGGGAGCGGATCTCATGCGGCTGGCATCCGATTCACCCTTTAGTTCGTGTAACCGCACCCCCCCACCCACCAAAGGGCCGATGAGCTCATACAGGGGTCTGACCTGGGCAGTGGAGAGTAGTGCTGTAATCCCCTCTCACCCTCCTCACATTCTCTTCCGTGAGTTTTTGATGAAAAGATGCACCCCCCACCAGTGAGCTGGCATCACCTCTGCCTGGGTTACACAGCTGGGAGGGTTTCACATGGATCTTGGGGGGGTGACCCCCTCCCACATGCCCCCAGCCTGTCACGGGGTGCCTGGAGCCAGCATTTGACCACTGACCCCCCTGTCCATCAGCTTCCTCCATGGTGGGTGGTCAGGCCATGTGGGTCTGAAAAAAACAAACATGAAAGTGTGGTGTAAAGATTGCATGTAGAGACCTACAGGCTCCACACACACACACAGAGCCACAGACACATACACACACACAGACACATACACACACACAGACACACACACACACAGAGCCACAGACACATACACACACACAGACACATACACACACACAGACACACACACACACAGAGCCACAGACACATACACACACACAGACACATACACACTCACACACACAGACACATACACACATACACACACACAGCCACATACACACACAGCTACAGACACATATACACATACACACACAGCTACAGACACATACACACACACACACACACACACACACAGAGCCACAGACACATACACACACAGACACAAACACACACACACACAGAGCCACAGACACATACACACTCACACACACAGACACACACACAGCCACAGACACACACACACACAGCTACAGACACATACACACACACACACACACACAGCCACAGACACACCTAACCTTAAATAAACAAAATATGAGACTTTGGCATTTTTACTCTTTTATTGCATTCACAGATCTTTGTGGGAACCTAGAAAATGTTCCCCATAGCGTCAAAAAACAGGTTTTTATTGCATTGTGGGGGATATTTGGTCCCCACAATGTAATATAAACCTATTCTAAACACAGACACACACACACACACTCCAGTCAGCACATGTCAGCTCCGTGCTGTACTAATGCTCCCATCCTGTTGACATGGTGTGTAGAGGTGTCCCTAGACAGTAAAGGGCTCTCTCTCCCTCTCTCTCACTCTCTCTCTCTCCCTTTATCCCTCCTCCACACTCCATCCCTCCTACCTGTCACTCTCTCTCTATTCCCCTCACCCTCACTCTCTATTTTTCCTTTTCTCTCTCTCCCCCATTCTCTCTCTCTCATTCTCTCTCTCTCTCTCCCTCATTCTCTCTCTCTCTCTCTCTTTCCCATCCTGTCCCTCCATTTCCTGAATAAGGCAGAGTTAAAGAGACATTTACCGCCATGGTAACAAGCTTGCGCTCCTACATACTGTACGTGCTGTTCACCCTTCGATCCTGATGCCTACCCGAACCCCACCCCCACCTCAGCGGCTGATATCCCTCCATAGCCCGAGTTCTGACAGTGCCCGGGGGGGGGGGGCATGCTCATTGATTAACTATAACTCAGTCCCATCCGGGAGTCGCAGAGGGACGTAGCATTTGGCTAACTGGTGGAGGCTGCAGAGATCAATGTTGGAACTGCAGTGCTGTTTGAGGAGGGTGGTGACCAATCTGGATCGAAACTACAGGCCGGTCTGACATGGAGACCAGGCCGCCCTCTTTACACCTTTGTTCTTTCCGCTTCCATATTCCAGAACTTTCTCAGACCTGACTGTGTCACATGGAAAAGTCTCTGCGTGACTTTTGTGAAACACGCTGGGTTTTGCACAGGAAGTATGTAACATGGTGACAGTTAGGGAGTGATTCGGGATGAGATTCTCATTTGGGAGCAGATCCCTGTCACCCCCACAGTGGAGGTCCAGTGTTGGCCTCGTGTCTGTCCAGAGCGAGCAGGGTGTGGCCACCACATCGAAAATCTCCCCCTCCACCCCCCCCAAGGATCAACATTATTGTATTTGTGTCATGAAATGCCCCCATGACGATGGGAAAATGGCAGCGGTGAGGCATCAAGCGAGGATCTTCGCAAAGGCCTGAAGATCTAAGAAAGGCAGACATGGATTAGCATGTCGTCTGCTTTTACGCTATTTCACTCGCTATTCCCTGTTCACCATGGGTAGATCAGGGCTCAATCCCACCATACAGGGTGGTAACACACACACACGCGCACACAGACACACACATACATAGGTTTGTAATTATATCTTTGTGAGGACTCTCCATTTCTATGGGGAAAACGCTAATCCCAACATAACACCCTTAACCCCTACCCAGCCCTATCCTTAACCAAACAAAATACAAGACTTTTGGCATTTTTGATTTCATTCACAGATCTTTGTGGGGACCTGAAAATGGTCCCCACAATGTCAAAATAACAGGTTTTTATCACATTTTGGGATACGAGCGCGCACACACACTCACACAAACATACACACACAGACCAGTTATCCGGGAGCTGGAGTGCAGCCTGTTAAGCAACTAGCTGCCGTTGGTCACATGATCGAGCCCAACACTGGCAGACTGCATACTTTTTGCTGAAACTGCATGTTCAGAGGTGTCCTTACTCACATACTGGACTTGCCCAGTACAGACCCTGTAAATATTTTTCTGCATTATTTACTCATACTCTGAACATACTCTGTATGGCTTACTTATACTCTGCAATAATTCTTATTGTATTCCCCCAGACAGAGAATACCTATGGTGTTGTACCAGGCCGCCGCTGCCGTTAACAATTTCTCATTGAGATGATAACTCAAAAAGTATTTGCTGCCGTATTACATGGCTGTTGTAAGAGCCAACTTCTGTGAAACTGTTTTTGAACGTTGCACATTGCATTAGATTTCAGATGCTTCCTAAGGATAATCACAGAATAAATGTTAAATTGATATCCTGATTTTATATTGGTTTATTGTAAGTTCTTTATGGCAGGTACGTATTAGAAGTAAGAGAACTGACAATGTGACTGGTTTAGAAGTTTTACACACGTGTGTATTTTGAAATTAACAGCCTTTTGACTGTCTTTCATGACCTTATCATCTGGTTCTGTTTACTTAATGATATCAGAGAGAATAAACGATATCGGCATTCATCAGGATCTGATCTCATGAGTCGCTTGTATTTTAACTGAGGTGGGCGATAAAATTAACATTGGATCCAGATACCCTTTAAAATTGGCCCTTTCGCTGCGCCATTTGAAAGAAGTGGCTTGATTATAACCAAACTCAGAAGTGGAATTTTGACACTGCAGTTGGAATTGACCAAATTTAGAGGTAGATTTCAGCAAAATTGAAGTAGTGCCATACAGTGACAGCAAAGAGAAGGACTGATCCTGATAGCCCTATAACTTAAAATGTATTGAGCATATACTTTTCAAACCTTGCAAGCGTATTGTATGGGTGAACAACTGGAACTGGATCAATGTTTGAGACAAATTGCACCAAAAATGAAGCACCAGCGCTAGTTCGTAGCAAAGGAAGGAAAGGGCAGCTGCAGAAGACACTTGATCTCTTGAGCACTTTAACTGTTTATTAACTATATAAGTATTTAATGGACATTTTCATACCGGAGCACAGTATAAGTAATGTTCTAGAACCGATTTCATTTTGAGATAAATGGCACCTAAATTCAAGCAGTGGTGGCATTCGAATGGACAACCAGAGACACAGATCCGGTGAACCTGATTACATTGAGACAAGTCACACAAAGTTTGGCTTTTAATAAAGATTTCATGGAGAGGTGGGGAGAGTGTAGAGTTTTGGGGGTGTGTGGGAGGGGTAAGGATTAGATGGAGGGGGTGATGAGGCTGTCCAGGGAATGCATTGTTGTCGTTCCAACTGCATCTAGTTATGCTCTGTATATACTTTGCTCGCACACTCTGCACATATTGCTGCATATTTCACACATCTCTCATCCCCTGTATGAGGCACGAATGTGTCTAAAGTTACTGCCCCGAAATTTTCGTGTCAGGTGTCGTTCCTTCAAAGGATCTCGTCTCAGAATAACTCCCCTGGAGCGAGACGTCTGCCGTTCAGACAGCCGCAAGGTAGACAGTCCCCACGCGGGCATGGCGTGACGCTGCGTAATTAACAGTCTGCCGGTGCTCTAACATTCTTAGGCCCTGACTAATACCCTGTAAAATAGGTGCAGCAATCAATGAATCAACGAAGTGAGTGCAGACAGCAGTGGTTTAATCCTTATCTCTCTTGTGTCAGGGAACCTCAGCATCGTGTAAAGGCGGTGATACTGTCAAAACACTGATGCTTCTTTGACTTCTGACGTCCGCGTAGAAAGAGAACAGCAGTAAAGTTGTCATGCGTCGTGAATAATGGCTTGTGACTCAATACACTTCTTATCATCATGATATTTGAATTTTAATGGAGAAAATGAAATGTTCTTAGTTCTAAGGTATGGATTTCATGCTGAAGTTAACGTCAGCTTTTATTACATTGTACGTTTCTAAGCAGGTGTTAGACATTGCTGTGTGGCTGTCTTTTTAAGGCGAACAATGGGAGAATGTTTGCCGTTTCACTGGCGGCAGTTGTTCCATTTAGCAGCGCACAGCGTTGTGTTAGAAAATGGGTTCGGGTTACAGACTCAGTTCGAAATGTGACCCATCCTCCTGATTTCTAAACTATCCCAAACTTGCCTCTGCTCCCCGGTCCTGGGAAAGTCTGCAGACGGCTGACCTTGATGCTATTTGTGGCTTTCGATGTTGTGCGGGGTCTGCGCAGGGTCTGTGCATTCCGTGCTCGCCTCTGGATGGCCTGTCTGCGCAGATGTCGCCGGCTGGCTATTGTTATGAATAGCTGAGATGCCTTTAAATTTAAAGGGATTGCTCCCTGCCCAATGTACGACATGCCCCTGTAATCTTATACCTGGGGGCATTTCGGGGCCCGTGTGCCTTAGCAGTTAACCCCCGAGTGTCCGGGTTGGGGGGGCCTGTCTGCGGCCTCCTGCTCTTCAAAACATTGTGGTACATTTCAGCCCAAATATGTGGTCAAGTCAATGACACACCACCTGTCTCAAAGCAGAAATACTTGAGAAAGACCTTGTTAGGGTCTGAGCTTCGTTAGGGTTGCTAACAAGCAGCAGAAATCAACTGACCTTCTGTCTCCTAAAATAGTTTATCATTTATTTATGGTTTTACTTTATATATATATGC
Organism: Paramormyrops kingsleyae; assembly: GCF_048594095.1. Classification (NCBI taxonomy): domain Eukaryota; kingdom Metazoa; phylum Chordata; class Actinopteri; order Osteoglossiformes; family Mormyridae; genus Paramormyrops; species Paramormyrops kingsleyae. The sequence continues at coordinate 18,505,795 of NC_132798.1, read as the reverse complement.
TGGGTGTCGGCATTAGGCAGAATTTCCCATGACCGACCTGAGAGGGTTTGGTGTGTTTGGTCACCTTGCAGCAGCTGAACCATCCCAATGTGATCAAGTACCTGGACTCCTTCATCGAGGACAATGAGCTGAACATCGTACTGGAGCTGGCTGACGCCGGTGACCTCTCACAGATGATCAAGGTGCGTCACCGGAGACTCCAGTACTACTGCTTGCTGTGTGTTTGGCGGAGGGGGTCAGTCGGGAGACATGTAAGAGAACAGCTCGTCGTTTGGGGTCATTGCGTGAGGCCCGTATCGCCTCAATCAGGGCACCCCCTGGGGACGGACACTGTCACGCTCCATTAACGTCCCCGCCAGCCGTCCAACGCGTGGGGCGTCACCTGCCAGCTGAAGAAGGGAAAGAGACAAAAACAAGTTATTCCTAAAAAGTATATATATTTAGTGGACACTTGAATCCAAAGCGACACACTTTCTTTTCTTTTTGAGAAAGCAGGGTCATCCAGTCCCTAGATTAACTGGAGGTTAAGGGTCTTGTGATTTGAACCTGCAACCTTCTGATTACAGGCACACTTCTGATCCTGAACTAAGCTGCACATTAGCTTTCAATTTAAATTCCAGATATTTGAAGGCAATTATACAATAGCGATAGGTCCAAATAATTTGAACTGGGGGGCGGCATGGTGGTGCAGTGGTTAGTACTGTCGCCTTACACCTCTGGGACCTGGGTGTAAGTCTGCGCCCGGGTTCTATGTGTGTGGAGTTTGCATGTTCTCCCTTTGTTGTCGTGGGGTTTCCTCTGGGTGCTCCGCTTTCCCCACACACCCCCAAAACATGCTGAGGCTGAGTTACTGAATTGGCCCTCGATGTGCCTGTTTGCGTGCGCCCTGCGATGGTTGGGCACCCCATCTTGGGTTGTTCCCTGCCTTGCGCCCGTAGCCTCCGGGACTGGCTCTGAACCCCCCCTGACCAAAATAAGCGGTCTCAGAAAATGAATGGATGGGTGATTTGAACTGAAATTACAAATTTAAGTGAATGTTACTGTTTGATATTTCATTAGATGTAGTTTAAGGTACTTTATTTATTCATGAGTAGAAATAAAATATAATATAATACCTTTATTTTTTTCCTTCCATTTAAAACCAGTTCATTCCTCTCCATTCTTTCTCCTCTTTGGAAGAGAGTTTGCATAATTTTCAATTTTTATTCATAAAAATGCACTTATTTTAAATAATTGTCTTGACTATCCAGTCAAACCAAAATATTTACATCATTTAAATGCGGCCGTGTCGTATTGATGCATGTGATTATATCCCCTGATATGCAGATTCAGTCAAGAAGCTGAAGGCAAAATGGGGAGAAAAAAAAAAGAATAATAATAATAAAAAAAAAAATATATATATATATATAGCATTTGTTGTTTTGCGACGTTAAACATATCTCAGTGCTTAATTAATGGGATTAGTGTTAATTAGGTGCAGCATTGTATTGGGAGCATCGGAGCTCATTAGGCAGTATTTTCTAATGGGCCCTAATTGCCAGCTCACATGGCGGAACAGCAAGGGTTAAAAATGTTAATGCCGGATCAGGAATTCCTTTGATGTCGAGCGGGAGCCTCGGCAATGGCCCCGAGAGAGTGCGGTGCTGGGGGGGAGTTGTGCCCAGTTGTGCTTGTTTCTCATATGCGCCCCCCCCCCCCCCCCCAGTACTTTAAGAAGAAGCGACGCCTCATCCCGGAAAGGACAATATGGAAGTATTTTGTACAGCTGTGCAGTGCCCTGGAGCACATGCATTCCCGGAGGGTCATGCACAGAGGTAAATACCCACCCCACCTGCCTTCTTTCCATGTGATTCTGCCCCCGACTGCCATGCTTGCATGCAAATCTGCTGGTCCCACCTGTGTGTCTGAGGGGGGCCTTGTTTACGCCATCTTCTTCTTGGAGGGGTGGTGCCTGTTGCTATGGAAACCCCCTCACAAGGTGACTGTAAACTATAGGTGAGATTTAGACCCTCCTTTCTGGGAGATCCCAGCACAGTGGGTCCTGCTGCATCCAAATCAACTCCGTCTCCACTTCCTCGGCTCACTGGCGTGCCCACTTGGCACACTACGAGATGCGGCGCACAGCTCTGGATTGTAGGAGCCCCCCTCCCCCACCCCCCAGGGCACAACACGGGGAGGAGGAAACGAGGGCCAGTCCAGTTAAACACAGCGTAGATAAATTGAGACAAGGACATACCGTAATTAACAGCAGAGATGGATTAACGCAGCGTTGAGTAAGGGAGGGTGATGAGGCACGGCGTCTAGGAGGTTTGGATGGTCGAAGACGGAGAGGGAGGATGTAAACTCAGACATGTGGAGTATGATGTCATGGAGATTAGAAAGAAGATAAAGCAGAGCGGTAAAGGAATGTAGGTGGAGGGGGAGAACAGAACAGGGTGAAGGAGATGCACAAAGGATGGACCAGTAAGATCATATAAATCAGACTGGCAGGATGATAGAGTCATTTAGAGATAGACAGGGTAGGATAGCGATGCAGGGAAGTAAAGACAGACAGCCAGTGCAGGGTAGTAAAATATTGGAATATAAAGATAGACAGGGTAGGATAGTGAGATACAAGGAAATAAAATAAAGTGAGACAAGCAGGTAGAATGGTGAAATGCAAGCAGGAAAGAAACAGATCAGCACAGAGAGATACAGGAAAGTAGGGACAGACAGCAAGGGACAGATGGTGCTTGGATTGGGTGGTGGCTCGGGGTGTGGACAGCCTCAAGGCCTGCGCCCTGACCCCCCCCCCCCCCCACCTCTGTGCCCCAGACATCAAGCCAGCCAACGTGTTCATCACGGCCACGGGGGAGGTGAAGCTGGGAGACCTGGGCCTGGGCCGCTTCTTCAGCTCCAAGACCACGGCGGCACATTCCTTAGGTAAGTCGCCCTCCACGTCCTTCAAAGACGCACTCGCGGGGCTTCAGTGGCGGGGGACGCCGCACACGGAAATAGAAGCCTGAAATGGCCCCTCCCTCATCAGCAGCGCTGGCAGCGAGAGCCGATTCAGGCAAGGGGAGACGAGACTGACTAATGATCTCCCACCAAGACACAGAAAACACACCGAAAATTATACGTCTGCAAGCCGGGCTGAGTCCCACTGAGAGAGAGCGCGTGTTGGGCCTGCTGTGTGTGTGTGTGTGTGTGTGTGTGTGTGCCTTGTGTGTGTGTGTGTGTCTTGTGTGTGTCATTGTGAGTGTGGGTCTGTGTGTGTGTGTTACAGTGAGTGTGGGTCTGTGCGTGTGTGTGTGTGTGTGTGTGTCTTGTGTGTGTCATTGTGAGTTCACTGTGAGTGTGGGTCTGTGCGTGTGTGTTACAGTGAGTGTGGGTCTGTGAACTGAGATTAAGGCTTTACGGTTGTGTGTATGTGTCCGTTTGACATGCCAGGCCTGAGTGTACATTCGTGTTTGCAGGTTTAGCTGATGGACAAATCCAACTGCCTAACTGTTAGTGACCCAGGGTCTGTGATCGATGGTTAAAAAGGCTAAAGCAGCCTTTTGTGTTCTTACTATGTCAGTTCATGTCACCTGCTCCTTCATAACCTTAATTCCTTCGATATGTCTGTCGATTATGTGTCTCCTGTTGCTTCGTAATTAACATTGGATTCCAAATGTCAGGGAGTTGCGTTCAGTTCACTTAGAAGAAAAAAATTCTTGAGGTTCGTGGCAAAACAAACAAACAAATAATCAATCAATCATAAATAAAAATAATAACAACAACAACTACAATAATAATAACAATAATAATAATAATGCACCTGCCCAACCATGTCGCTGGTTCATGCTGACATAATGTGGCTGCTGTTATATAACAGAGCCCTCTGAATGTTTTTTTTCATATAGCAGACATTTACCCAAAGTGAGGGACATTATCTTGAGAAAGCAGAGTCAGCCAGTCTCTGGAGTGATTAGGCATTAAGAGTCTTGCTCGAATCATTCTTCAGACCCTGAAATTTGAAGCAGCGACCTTGCGACCACAGGCACCGTGTCCCAGCTCGCCGAGTCACACCACCCCTGTCACACTGAGGCTGTTAATCACAGCTGAAGACATGTGACTGTGTTCCACCGGCCGTCACCTTCCTCCCAGTGCCACACTCGTCTTCCTTGCTATGTTGTACCCCTCCGAATACCCCCCTTTCCCCCACCCCATGTTTCCAGAAGGCGTCAGAGCACAATCCCTCAGCAGGGTTCAGTCGGCAGCAGCCTGCTGCTGTCCTGTCCTCTCCCGTTCCTTCCCGGCACAGTGTGGGGGACGGGGGCACAGCCCCCGATGTGCTGGGACACTCAGCTGGTCCCGAAAACGGTCTTGTTACGGAGATGAGCTATCGCAGTGCAGTTAGGGAGTGGCACTATGAGAGTGGGGGGTGGGGGCCGGGTGGGGTTCCGGACTACTGTCACTGCATGTGAGAGCTGTTTGGTGGGGGGGGGGGGGGGGGGCTTGTTCATGCTGCCATCAAGCCATCACACTTTCTGGAAAGCCTGCCTACGAAAGGAAGATCCATACTGCTTTTCAGACATATCCGAGACGTACATGGCAACAAACAAAACTCTCCTCCCCTCAAAAATGTTGCCCCGGTGTCTGTGATCGTACCAAGCAGCCGTACGAAACACACCGGTTTCTCGGTTTCTGAGAGATTTTTTTCCCACTTGTGACACTCAGCTGAGGGTGGATCCTCGCAGCATGGTGCTGATCCGGCCTTCAGGCACGCTTCTGCGCTGTGGGATCACACCAACCCGCCTTCTGTGGGTTTCTTGTCTGTCCAGCTCCTACAGGAACACCATGGTTCAGTCAGGCAAATGGCGGCTTCGTAACGGTACTTCTGAGAGGTGGGACACACAGACATACACACACATACACACGTTTGTATTCATATCTTTGTGGGGGCCATCCATTCATTTGTATGGGCATAACCCTAATCCCAGCAATGACAACCCTAACCCCTACCCAGCCATAACCTTACCCATAAGTAATCAAACATTTTTACTTTTCTGAATGTATTCACAAAGTTTTATAAAATTGAGTTTGTCCAAATGGGGACCTGAAAAAAACCATAAACATGGACACAGTTGCAGAATCACACCATGTGATTTTTCTGGTTCTGCTGAGACTTGGTGAAGCACAAACAGACAGATAGAATCCCCCCCCCCCAGCCTGGAAAGCTGTCCTGGGACTTCCTGGCTGTGTCCATGGCCCAAGAGGAGGGAGGCTCAAGACAAGGGGCAGAGAGATGGTGGCATGTGGCTTTCGGTGATGCCAGTCATCTGTGCACGTTTGCCGAATCACGGTACACCACCCCACAAACACCAGAGTGCTAAAGTACTCCTAGTGGTCTTCCCCTGTGTTTACATCATAAGACCTTATATTGGAGGTGCACTGGGTCACACTGTGGTCTCTTGCATCCAGGGTTTGAGGTTTGCATCCCACAGGTGTCTTCCGCATATTTGCCTGTGGTTTATTACCGTGTGTGTGTGTGTGTGTGTGTGTGTATCCATGCGTGCGTGCGTCCCTGCCCTGAGATGGACCCGAGTCCCAGCCAGGGTCCCCATGTGGCTCCTAGGATAGGCTTCAGGCTCATTGTGCAGCTTACTGGAGAGGCAGCCATGGAAGTTAAGCCTTATGTAACTAATCATGTCTTTAGGTGTGAGTATTGCTCATTCCTGTCCTGGTAGATGCTGAGGATTTTTAGTACTGTAATATGGTTCAAACAAAATTCAGTTCAGCTGGCATTCTTGTGTGAGCGAGTGCTGTGGCAGAAGTGTGTGTTTTTCTAGGACAGTGAGCTAGGGCTGGTTACTGACTAACACCAGGATCATTTTAATGAGTTTTTCCCGCAATGCCCTGGTTTACATTTACATGACATGATCTGGCAAGCTGCTCTTTTATTGGCCATTAGTGGACCAAAGCCAGGAAAGGGGTGTGGTCATAGCACCGGGACACGCTGGAGGAGACGCGGCAGGTGGAAACTCGACAGGCCACGCTAGTTTATGTCCGACCAGTCAGCGGGCGACACGCGGTAACTGCGGGTGCTATCATTTGATTTGTGTGCCCCCCCCCCCAGCTCATAGATAAAGTAGCGTGTGTAGCTTTTGCTTTTAGCCCTTGCTTCTGGGTGTGTGAAGTGGGGGTGCCAGGCAGCCTTCGTTAGCGTCCGGAAGCCGGCTTAACGGCAGACTCAGATGCTTAACGAGCTCGGGTGGACTGGACCGCAGCTGGTCACCACGGCGACGGCTCCCAACTCAAAGGCTGCTGACCCCTGTGTAGGAGGATTCCGGGCTGCGTCTGCCCTCGCTTTTTGAGGGAGGGGGGGGGGGGGGGGTCGTGGGACCGCGGCTAGACAGGCCACCGGTGGGGACAGGTTAGCGGTTAGGAATGGGAGACGCCCCAACGTCAGACCGGTGCAGGTGGAACCTAATGGCAGGAGTGAGAGGCTGGATGGCGAGAATGCGGGACAGAAAGAAATAAAGGAAGCGCTGCTGGAGGAACCAAGCAATGGTCTCATAGCCCGCACTCCCCCCCCCCCCCCCCGACACACCCAGCTCGGGCCGTTCTGTCATGAATGCCCCCCCCCCCCAAAAAAAAGCGTCTGTTTGCTTAATTAGCCGTCGTCGTCATGGGGGTACAACTCAATACGCCGGTTTGTTTGGCAAAAAAATACAGGTGCGTGTGTGTGTCTATAATGAGCTGAAATAAAACACACACACACACACACACTGAATTCAGTGTCTTGGATTTGTGCACCGTAAGGAAGGTTATTTTCCGTTTTATGCTTTTGGGCCACGGGTAGCCTGAAAGCAGGACTGTGGACGAACCTGATGGAGAACAGCTTTAGTCTAGCAAATTATAGAATTAATGTCAGTAAGAGATTTAGCCACATTTTAGGGAGCAAGAGGTAATTTTAGAGTAAATACCTGAGACTTTGTTCCCAAGGCAGTTACCTCAGCCTCTGCTTCATGACTGTTACCTTATTTTTTCTTCTTCTTTCACTATAAACAGACGGGTTTATAATTAAATGATAACGAAAGTGTTCAAATTCCAACTCAAGGTGCCAAATCACAGCACATAAAAAACGTGGGCATGATAAGACCCCTCAAACCATGCCTTTCATTTGTCTAAAATCTGTACAAATGAACCCCCCCCCCCCCCTCCCATTTAAGGAAGTGACACACCTATGTTCCTCGCCTGAGCTGGAAAAGGCAATCTGAGCAAAGCTCACCGAACACACTTTTCATCGAGACGCGGGTCTTGCTGTGCACTGTTGGCTCTCGTGGTGTTTTACGGTATTTATGTTTTACAAATATATTTTAAATCCCCAGGATCTCCCAGGTTTCTTGCGGCTTGCAGCAATGCTGGCTTTCACCTGTATTTATGGTTTTAGGGGGGGAAATTCTTATGACCGAATTTTATTAAAAATTCTCATGAGCACAGTGGGAAGCTGAAAATGGAGGTAATTTTGCATAAAGGAAGGTTGTAAGCAGAAACAAGGCTGCGAATAATGACATTTCTCCCCCCCCCCCTACAGTATATAAAAGGCAGGGACTGTGTCTGAGGGCGGGGAGGGGGGTCATTCATTTGATGTTGTCTGGTTGTCTGATGTTGTCATTGTCCTACTGGTTTAATTAGCGGCTTTATTTAAATTTCGGGGGACAGATATGCTAATATTATATCGTAACTGTCATTTGGATGTAAAATATTCCTTTACTGGTGAGTAGATGAAGATTTCGATTAAATGACTACCCTAATCTGGCATCCCATTACTGTGGGCAGGATCGGAAATGATAAACTGGGTTGTCATAAAACTAAAAATGTTAAATGACATTCCAAGAGGAAAAATTAATCGTCTCTGTGCGCATGTTCTGTGGCCGGTCTCAAAGCAGTTTCGTTTTGATTTGTGAGTGCAGCGGCTTTGAAGCACGGTTCTGCATGTGTATTGCTGTGCACTATACTCGTAAAGACTCCATCTGCAGCTTCAGTTACCGCCCTCGTTACTTTCAGTGGGTCAGAACTGCTCTCCCTCCCGGACTATCTTGAGAAGTTTGGCTTTTGCTTTTCTTTTTTTTTTTTGCGTTCTGTGAGTTACCCCCAGCCCGGAGGGGGGGGTGGGTTCTCCGCGGCTGGCTCCCTTTCCGGTCCTGTACTTCGCAGTTTAAAGCTAGACCCTGATTTTTCTTTTTTTTTTTCTTCATTTTTTACGGCCATGAATTAGGAGGAATTTATGGCGCCAGTTGCAGTGCCACTGAAGGGGTCCGCAGGGCCAGCGCGTTCCGATGGGGCCGTTAATCAAGGCCACAGAGTTCCCTCCATCCATTTTGTGTCCGGCGACATCGCCGCCGCTCCGTCAGGGTACCTCAGCTGGCCGCGTGGACCCCGGTGCTGTCGAGTGGGCGGGGGGAGGTCTGGGGGGGGGGGGGGGGGGGTGATGAATAGCCCCTGATTATCCTGCTCTTGTCATATTGAGTAATGTGCTACATTGGCAGACTGGCGCTGATTAGACTGGAAGGTGGGGGGGTTGAGTTTGGCGGGGGGGCGCTCATTAGGCAGCGCACCCCTGCGCGGTGCCGGATGGGCTGCCACGGAGGACCACGCCCGCAGCCCGGAAGCTGCACCGTCGCCCGCTGTACCCGCCCCTAAACACCCCCGCCATACGCCTGCTTCAATGGCTGGCTTTGGAGGGGCATACGGGTTTATGCGTGTGCTATTTGGCCACCGCACAGACCGGGGGGGTGGGGTCCTCATCCAGAATCCTGCGACCGGGGAGGGAGTCTCTCTACCTGGCCCCCCCCCCCTGAATTTTGACATGGCACAGGACTGCTTTTACACACACCTTAAAATAACAAAATGATGCCTTATAAAACACATATATCATATGGATAGATGGATGGATGGATCTATGGATGGATGTTTGGCCATTTGTGATCACATTCTGTAGTTTTCATTCTCGGTGAAGACGTGCGTCGTTAACAGCTCTGTATCTCATATCGCTAAAGTGGCTCCTACTGGATACATTAATCATTTGATTACTGATTACTGCCAGTGACTACTCCGACGTTGCAATGTAAAGCACCCTGGGACAGCTCTGTTGTGAAAGGCGCTATATAAAAAATGAATTGAATTGAATTTACTCTCCTGCCTCTTGGTGTGCACCTGCATTTACGCGTGAGTGTCCACTACCCACCCCAACCCCTGCTGCTGGACCGACGGCTGTCTCTCTGCTTCCCGCAGTGGGGACGCCCTACTACATGTCTCCCGAAAGGATCCACGAGAATGGATACAACTTCAAATCTGACATCTGGTCCCTGGGTTGTCTGCTCTATGAGGTAAGTGAAACCCGGCAGCCTCCCCAAGCCCTGCCCACAAAAAAACTCCACTGCGTTATTTCCATAGCAACAGAGAACTCCCAGAAAATCTTAGTCACGTCGTCACATGACTCTGTGGCCCCGACAGAGCCGAGCATGGACATTTCAATGATCGGTCTCTCGTTTTCTTCGAGATGTCAGATACTGGCTGTGTCATTCCACCGAGTCTTCCTTCCTTTCTTGTGTGTGAACTGAAATTATAATGGCCAGATCTGTGAAAGAAATTAAGGAGGATAAAGAGGAGGAGAATGGAGTTGGACTACGGCCCTGGGTGCAGTGCCCGGATTTCCGCTTATGATTTTGAGCAAAAGGGCGTTTCTGTAAGGAGATGTGACAGGCTGGAGCAAGTGTCTGACTCCTTGGCATATGTGGCGTGAGTTTAGCAGGCTATATGAAGGGCCTTGTAAATCACCACTGCCCCTGCGTCCCACCCAGTACCCCCTGCGTCCCACCCAGTCCCCCTGCGTCCCACCCAGTCCCCCTGCGTCCCACCCAGTCCCCCCGCGTCCCACCCAGTCCCTCCGCGTCCCTCTTATCCCCCACACCCCCTGCCCCGCACTCGATGCTCCCCGCATCCTGCAGCCTGACCCTGTACAGGAATCATCAGGATAGAAAACAGCATCCATGGATGGATGGCTTTTGTTGACTCAAACTGCTCCCCCAATCCGCATACGCTCACACCCCTTAAGCAGACAACAAAATGCATTGGGGCAGGCGGGGGTGGGGGGGGGGATGGTTTACCTGTCAGGGCCTCCCGGCCATCCCTCAGCCCCCCATCCACAGAAGCTAAATAACGATTTAATCCCGTTAACGGGCGGCCCCGTGTCCACCAGCCGTCCCGGGCTCCGCTGCCGAAATTGGCCCTGATTTATGTGCTGACAGGCAGCGAGGGGGGAGGGACTCTGCGCACTCGGGAAGAAATATCGCCACTGGGCGATAAATAAAAAATCAATGTGTAGGAGGCCCGTCGGTCGGGGGGGTCGTGGAGGGGAGCCGCCGGCTCTGCGGGAGTTTAACAATGTTTTCCGCTCTCAGCCGGCTGTGGTTGGGGGGGCGCCATCGATTCCCCCTTTTCCCACTCCTGTACTGCTCTGTGTTAATAAAGATCAGAGGGGGCTGTGTATGTGTGTGTGTGTGGGGGGGGGGGGGGGGGGTTTGTATTTACCACATTGTGGGGACCAAATATAAAAGCTGTTACTTTTTAGCTTGTAGGGACATTTTTGAAGTCCCCACAAGTCCCCCCCCCCCCCTCATTTTTTATAAAAATCTGTGACTGTAATGAAAAAACCTAGAAGTCTTGTATTTTGTTTGGTTACTTATGGTTAATGGTTAGGGCTGGGTCGGGGTTAAGGTTGTCATGTTCGGATTAGAGTTTTCCCCATAGAAATTAATAGATGGTTCCCACAATGATACAATATATGAACTCAGCATTCGTGTGTGTGTGTGCATCTGCATGTATGTTTGCACATGTTTGTGTGTGTGCATGCACATTCCTGCTGTGTGTTTTTTGAGGACATTCTGGATCATTTGCGGACACGAGCTTGGAGATCTTGGCGTGGCTACATTTGGCCCCTCCCACAGATACCTGGGCCATCCCGCACCCTCAGGTTTCGGGGCGATCGACGGCGGCACCTAAAGTGACTCACCAGGTGCATGTCAGTAATGCCGCGACCGACACGATCTGCCCTGTTGGGGGGGGGGCGCTGAGATGGATGCCCTCGCCGTGGGATGTGTCTGGGGACACCGGCAGTCGGTCATGTGCTGCTCAGTGGAGGAGGTTGTGGGATGTCAGGGGGGGGGGGGGGTTGTTTCCTATTGAGGCCATAGTGTCTGGGCTGCCATCTGTTGGGGTCGGGGGGGGCGGCTGGGGATGTTTAGTGAAGAAGGACTCCTTACAGCAGCCCGGCTGAGGCTGGGGACGCGTGGGACAGCAGAGGGCTGACACAGTGTCTCCTGGGAGCATGTTGGGGGGGAGAGACCCAGAAGGCTGTCAGCTCGAATCCCACCCCCAAGCTTCCCATCACGGCCTTTGTAGAATGTTCTGGAACTGGGCTTGGTTCACATGATGCGCAAAGACCTCGGTCTGAAATCATGACGCGTGGTCCTGGAATCCTGTGACTTTTAGGACCTGGGGGTGGATGGACAGCAGCAGCCTGCCCCCGTCCCCAGGATGGCCGAGCACCTCCACCTCCAACGGCCCCTAAATCAAGCCGTGCTTTCTTTCTGTCACTTTCCACACACAGCTAATCCCTTTCTTCGTAAATACTTGCCCCCTTTCAGACAAAAATAAAGAACTTAAGCACCGTGGGTTTGATCAAAGAGCGGGATTATTGTTCCTGATAACAACCCCCCCCCCCAGGACTCTGGAGCACAAATTACATATTTCTGACGAATTGGGGTTATTGCTTGGCAGATAAAATGAAAGCTCATCCCCCCCCCCCCCCCCCCAGAGCAGTGTTCAGGACCTGACGTCCTGGCGGTGCCTCACGTACCCGTGTGACCTGTGCCCCCCCCCCCCCCGCCAACGTTTCCATCCTGCTGCTGTCTTGGAGCTCTCTAGCAGCCGAGACATTAGAGCTGGGAGTGGAAAGAGCGAGCTGACGGGGGTGACAAGTGGGTGCCGGGGGGGGGAGGGGGGGGGGGCTGTACTCCACTAATTAGCAGCTCACTGCAGGAGATGGGGGGGGGGTCCCTCAGCTCGGAATCTGTACAGGCAGCTCTCGTTACAAGGCAGTGTGTCTACGTTGTGTGTGTGTGTGTGTGTGTGTGTGTGTCCATGTCTGCATGACTGTGTGTGTGTGACTTTGTGTGTGTGTGTGTGTGTGTGTGTGTGTGTGTGTGTGTGTGTGTGTATGTGAGAGAGAGAAAGAGAGAGGTGAGTTAAGAATGACTGTGTTATGGGTGAGTTTGGCAGGGTGCCCCCCCCCCGCACAGCCTGATAATGAGCTGCACCCAGACCCCGGGGTCACAGGCCAGAGCGATTATCAGGAATCTCCTTATTAAGGATGTAGCGCCTCGCCAGGACCCCCCTGCCCCCCGGCCCCCGCGTATCACTCCCCAGTCGCAATTAGGCCGATCGCAACAGGGAAAATAATAACGGCGCCATGTGGCAATTAGCCAAGGCGCCGCCTGCTGGATGAAAGCGTCACTGCACTGATGTCATGGGGAAAAGCCAGGCATCAGCAAAGGAGTGAGCGTGGTAAAGTGAACGTCTGTGCGGGTGTTTCTGTGTGCTGTTTGTCGGCCCACCGACACCCCCGCTGACCGAGCCTCAGCCTCCCCGCTGACCGAGCCTCAGCCTCTCCGCTGACCGAGCCTCAGCCTCCCCCGCTGACCGAGCCTCAGCCTCCCCCGCTGACCGAGCCTCAGCCTCCCCCGCTGACCGAGCCTCAGCCTCTCCGCTGACCCCTCCCACCTGGGCACAGATACACCAGTATGCTAGTTATTGGATCGTATTCCTTGAAATTCTCTCACTTAACCTCTTCTGTATGGCATCTGTGCCTTTCTCTTTGTGTCATTTCACTGCCGTTTCACGTGAAATACCCCATAATGAACTGACCCCCCACCAACCCAAATTGTAGCTAGAAAACAACATGTCATACTGTTGTGCATTGTGGGACATGCTTCTCCATAGTCTGCCCGCGGGCCAGCAGATGAGACTGGCACCTTGTGGACCATCCAATATCTTAAGGACCTCTGCGACTCGCAGTGCTGCTCGCTTGGTCAGTGCCGGAGTCAGAAATCACTGCACTTAGTGTTCTGGGTATGAATCAGTGCTTAACTGTGAGGTGACTGAAGTGAGGTATGACAGGAATTGACTAGACCCCCCTCAGGTAAGGTAACTGAAACCACCCATTAAAATGAAACACTTGTGCAGTCTTTGAGTAACGACAACTTTTGTATACAGTGTTTGTCATTCAGGTCGACCAGACAAGGCAGGATTTAGGTGGGAATGGCGTGCAGGTGGATTGTGTGCACAAGCCTGGGGCACTTAACAAAGGCACCTCCTGTTTCCTGCTCTCGGGTAATACCCAGGAGGGGGGGGGGGGGGAGTCCCTGTTCACAGAGTGTAATCCATTCCGGGGGGCAGATGGAAAATCTCCATGCAGGGGGGGTCCGTTGGGTGAACCACAGGGCAAGGGGATCACCGCCTGCCCTCCCCCCAACCCCTTAGTGACCTTTGACCCCTCACATGACATCTAGGAATTTGGCTGAACGGGGCGAGACTGCAGGGGCTCACCCATCTGCCTGTCCCCCTCGCAGGTGGGGGGTGGGGTGTGGCTCAGTGGATCAGGACTGTGATTGGAAGGTCGCTGGGTTGAATCCCATGGTCGGGAGGATTGTCATATCACCTTTAGGCCCTTGATCAACACTCTCCCCCCCCCCCCCCCCCCCCCCCGAAACAGCTCTAGCAGTGCCAGATAAATGGCTGACCCTATGCTTAGACTGTGTGTGTGTGTGTGTGTGTCTCGAAGCAGAGCATCATGGGATATGTGAAAGGAAACATTCCACCGTAGCTGTACTCACACTGGCACGAAGGGCAAATAAAGCATCATCCCGTGGCTCTATTTCAGATGGCCGCCTTGCAGAGCCCCTTCTACGGAGACAAGATGAACCTGCTGTCCCTGTGTCAGAAGATTGAGCAGTGCGACTACCCGCCACTGCCTGTAGAGCACTACTCCGAGAAGGTAGGGGGCGCTGTCGAGGGAGACCGGTGAGATCTTACAGTGACGATGCCTATTAAACGTGTCCAGTAACAATACTGAGCTGTGAAAGAGCCCTGCAGACAGAGGAGGAAACAAAACCCAGTAAGGGTGGCCGTGTGCCCCTTGTACGCTTCAAGACAAGGCTTTTCGCCCCCTTATTTCAGGGCCCTTCTCCCCCTTATCGTAATTATATTGAAACAATGTTTCAACTTGCAACTCTGCTCTTTCTATCCCCTACTACAAAAGCAGGTAGTCAGGCACAAGCCAGACCTAATTTCTGAGTGATTAGGCTCGGCATTGTTACCGTGGCAGCGGCGGATGCGTCATTCGCCATCATTCATGGCGACTGGCCCGTGACCCTTAGCAGCCCCGACAGGTCGCCCAGATGCCACAGGGGAGGTTGGCATCATTTACATGAAGGAGGGTAGAGCTGGAGCCAAGGGGGCGGGTCTGGCAGGGTGAACGGCGGGCCGCCCAGGCGTGGCTGTCGTGGGTGCTAGCCGTCAAACGGAGTGTGAGCGGGAGGTCCTGGCTGCAGCCCAGTCACAGCTTCACGACTAACGTTACCTGTAAACGTGGAGCAAGGAGGCGGCAAATGACTCAAAAACACCTGCCAGTTTCTGTTCCACCTTTTAATGGTTTAATGCTTAATTTTAATCTGCCGGGGATGTAGCTAACAGATTAGCGTTAGTTAGCCCCCCCCCAGAGCAGCGTACCGCCTGACAGGGTACTGGGGCGCCCGACTGTCATCGGGTTCAATGAGGACCACCTGGAGGGGTCGGATGAGGGAATGGACAGCCCTTTGCCAGGCCCCCCCTTCGATTGCACTTGGAGCCACTTGGGTGGAGAGGGTGGGGGTGGGGGTGTCAGAGTGGGGCTGGCAAGCTGAGGGTCTTGAGAGGAAAAGGGCCAGGCAGAGGCAGGGATGGGGACCGTGTTCCCCCCCCCCCCCCCCCCCCCAGGGCATGGACACCAGCTGCTGCTCCTCTGTAGACAAACGGGTTGTCGGGCGCCTGGTGGGGGCCCAGCCCATGTGTCACTCTGCTGCTTAAGCACCAAGGAGTCCCCCCCCGTCCCGGAAAAGGGCATCAGCTTCTCGGTTTAATGGCCACGACTGTGAACACGGTCACCACCCCCTCAACCAGAAATGGGCTGGACTGTGAGAAATACACCAGAAATCCCCTGTTTAAGTTCACCTACCCCAAGCACCCCCCCCCCCCCAAAACAAGACAGTGGCTCATATGCTGTAAACGGTACATATTGGTGAAGGATCTACGATGAGAGGTTTGCTTTCTGCGTGCTGCCGAGGATCTAAACCTGGGGGGGGGGGGGGGGGGGGCAATCTTATCCGCAAAGGGCCAGTGTGTATGCAGGCCTTTGGGGTAACCTTTAGGTCAGCTGTTCAAACCCAGGTGTGAGGACTCTTCAGCCAATCAGTCCTCTAATTACTGACCTAATTAGGGAGTTGCAGCGAAAACCTGCATATAGAATGGCCCTTTCTGGATAAGATTGCCCACCCCTGCTCTAAACCTTCATCATGGATCCAGCTATACAACTGGGACAATTTAACTCTGGCGAGCAGCTCAAAATAAATCCCCGTGTCCCCTCCCCCCCCCCCCCCCCCCCCCCCCCCCCACCGTCCCGTGTCTCCACAGCTGAGGGGTCTGGTGAGCATGTGCATCAACCCCGACCCCGACCAGCGGCCCGATATTGTCTTCGTGCTCCAGATTGCCAAGCAGATGCACCTGTGGTCCTCCAGCACCTGAGCACGAGACCGCGAGTGGACGGACGCGAGCCGCCCCCCCCCCGGCCTGACCTGAGATCGGGTCCTTTTGTCCCGTTTCTGAGAGAGAGAGAGATGGGAGAGAGTGGCCTGTGCAAGGAGGAGATTCTCACGCACCTCCTCTCCGGCACTGCCGTCCATTATCTTCTTATTTTGTTTCTGGTGAAAGCCAATTATTTCTAATCAAGAACTATGTAGTCATACAGAGTGTGCAAAGGAGGGTAGCGCGGTGAAGGTGGGAGCGACAGGGGGCCGTAATGTTGCCCCCTGCTGGCTGGGAGTACAAACCATATGGTTGATGATGTTGCAGAGGGTCTTTAGTGACAGGAAAACGTGACTTGACTGAACAGCAAGCTTTTAATGCAATGTGAACATCGTGCAGTGAGAACACTCACTGTATTTAAGCATAATAATTATGTATCTCAGATATTACATTACCAATTAAGTTTTCATTTTTACATTTCTATTGCTAATTCTCCATTTAACTGTATATCCAAGCGTCTGGACGTCACTGAAATGTAAACATTTTTTGTTGAGAAGTTTTTTTCGCTCATTTATTATTGCCTGTTTGCTTCTTTGATTTGAAGTTTCGCGTGTGAGGCCGCAACAGTGAAATTTTAATGTTTGGTAATTTTTCGTGTTTTTTTTTTTTTTAGATAACAGTAACTGGCTATGATTTCAGTGCAGAGCATGGTTGTGTTAACATCCTGTTGTAAGAACTATTTTCCTACTGTGAAATGCAGAGAAAGTAACTGTCTGGAATATCCTCTGTACATACTGGAATCGATTTTTTGGAAGTGTCGCATGCAAGATGGAAAACTTGGACTCTTTCTGGGGCTGTGTGTTGTAGAACCCCCGCCCCCCCGCCAAGCGCCTGCACATCCTACATTATCTAGGCCTCTGTCAGACTGACCTTAGAAGGCCGGATCTCACACATACTGGTACCCACCCATCTGCTGTGATCCGCATCGTTCCGCAGTAATGGTTACTTGCCAAGCCTGATATGACTCACAGGACTGATGTCTTTCGCCACTGGTTTCAGATGACCTGCAACAGTGCTTCCCAGTACAGGTTTACTGGTCTTAAACATCCATCGCGCCTCCACATTTACACTGAAATGTACGAAGAATGATGCACGTAGAAGAATCCTGTTTGTTTTCGTAATATATATATATATATATATATATATATATTTCCCCGTTAGAATGTGCATTTTTGTAATAATTGACCTTTCTTTTGGGAATCCTGACTTTTAGTGAGACTGCAATATTTTTGATCTTGTGAAATAATTTTGAAGTGGTTCTTTTCATATTTTATAGTTCAAATAAAATGAATTGCTTTGATCTGCACCATTGTCCTTCTATCAGAGAGTGGGGTGATTTTGCACGTTTTAGGAAATGACATGTCAGAAAAATGTCTGCACACACCTTGATTGTCTACTTATCCTCCCACCTACCTTGCACAATTCTTGAAGTAGGTCATACTGCATGCTACACAGCTGTATATGCAACAAAACTAACAATGACACCATAAACCACAAAATGTCGAATAATTCACACGTTTGTGGGACTTTGACCTTCAAAGCATCATTCTTGTGGTAAAATTCACAGCCCAATACTGATGTGATTATTTGACCAGGTTAATTCCTTCTGGTCAATTCCCGGTCTGGCTACTGTTTTGCCCCCAGATAATGAACTCTGAACTCAAAGCACTGATGACGGACAAATGACTCTTCATGAACCATTTGCTGTAGTTTTTGATCCCACTAGATGGCGCTCTTGGTTTGCTTTGAGGCATGCTTTGTGCCCTTCTTTAAACAGAGAGCACCACCTAATGGAGTCAAAAAATATACCAAATGGTTCAAGAAGTGTCATTTTGTCCATCACTACAAAGGACCATGGTTTCTGGTATTGTGTCTCGTTGTACAGATGGAGTCTTATGACATGCTCAAGTTAACCAGATGAATCAGGTGCTGCTTTTGTAAGGCAAACTTTTGCCTCTTAATCACAGAAAACCTTTGTACAGGAGAAAGCATTTCAGATATTTGCTACTAAAGAAATCGTCGTTATACATTTCAACAAAGTGAACCTCTACTGTCCAGGAAAACATCTAATTAATGAAATGCTCCTGTAAGAAACAAACTGTAGCCATCTGGAGTTTCTGCAAGATGTCTTCTGTCCATAACCATGCAATCCTCACAGCTTTTAGAGGTTTGAGTACTTCCTGCTATCCAAAGCATACAAAAGCCATTTGGTAAAGCCAGGTTATGATGGAGGAGAAGTTGTGAAAAGGAAATTACTAAAACACTGAAAAGGGAACTGTGAACTGGCTTCAGGTTCATGAGAACACGGTCCCTGACCTGCTGGAGGAAGTGGCGGGAACAAAGGAAACCCGTATCATTGATAACTACGGTACTCTCTGAGAAGAGGGCCAAGGAGACGAACTTTCTGTTTGTGTCTACATGACAAGGTCACACAACCCCAGATTTGTATAAAGAGGTGGAAGAAGCAGGTTCCATCGGACCGCCCAACCAAGCCCTAAAAACAAGAACCTAAAAATGAGAACGACAAAGTCTAACAGACTGGTCTTGTGTTCAGTGTGGAAAAAGGGGCGAATTGATTGAACTCTCAAGAGAAATATCTTTGCCAAATCAAACGAGTGAGCAAAAACTCTTATGACATCTTGAAGGTGTGACCTCTGGATAAGGAGAGAGCTGAAGCTGGTTTTGCTCTACCCCAGGTGAGTGCTTTACCACCTCCCTTAAAGGGAGTCTCATCGATAGGTTTCCTGATTGGTATATAGTTATGCAAGAAAACGAGCATCAACACCAGCATCCATCAAGCCCAAGCACTTCTGCGGTGTTGGACATTTTATAGATAACCAGATTTGATAGTAATCCTCGGGACATATAGGATACACAGTGAACGGTCTACATGCCGTAGTCGGGACGTAAATAACGGGAGAACCCAAGCACAACACAAACGTCAGCATGATCACCGAAATGCAACCGTACTATGTGTTGTCGTGAAAATTTCGGTGTTTCATTTAATCCTCAACGATTTTTCAGGAGCTATTCAGCTAAAATACCTCGCTTAATTTAGGGATGCCAAAATTTAAAGAGCCTTACCCTCAAAGTCACCGACGCTTTGAAGACCTCGGTAATTAATTCCCGGCTAACCTACTGTTATACACGGTCAGGACGGCTAGAAGGAAGCATTAATAAAATAATACATCTACTTAAAATCAGCAATACATTTCATGAATCAGTAAGCAAATTTGCAGTTAAAATACATCTAAATGAACAAGCGCATTAATAAGATAATACACATTCATACGGCGATATGAAATCATTAAAGTGAAAATACTAGTCAAAGATTATAATAAGGAGATGTACGCTATCTGAAGTACCGTGTTTCTCGATTATAAGCAAGTATGTTGAATGTCCGGACGTTATTAACTTGCTTTTCTGTGACATGCTGGTTTTCTACTGGCGCGAGAATCGCCCAGTCTGTAGATTACTGGTCTTATGCACATTATAAGACATAGGCCTATATTTGGAACTTGTTACGTAACTACACATTATTATTAATATTAATCATAATAGTAATAATATTAGTGATGTTGTTGATATTAATCATAATTAATGTAGGGCCTAATATTATTGATGTTATTTATATATAAAACTGCGAGATATCCATCATTTTTCAATAGCCACTGCATCTGCGTATGTCTGTAGGCTACCTACTGTGTACATATACTGTATAAATACACAGTAACTTTCGCTCGAGTTCCCAGCAGATTTCCCGCTGGACATCCAACTGGTTTCGAGAAGTTTTTCCGAGAAGCGCTATATTGGTTTGGATCCGAAATAGTATCTGTGCTGTAGCAGTAGCGGAGACGGCGGACATAGCGGCGAACCAGCACACGTCTGCTCGCATTATTTGAAACCATTGGAGAAGGTGTAATTGTTTCAAATTGAATCTCCGCTAGGGAGTCCCTCCCCAGTTACCTTGCATTAACTTAGCCTAAGGTCTATATACCACGAACTTTACGCGATTTATGAACTGCCTATTAACACAAGCAAGCGGTTTCAGGTAAACGGGCTTTTAATGTAGACTAGCATTTCTTCGTCTTATTGAGCAGGACAGCTAAAGGGGTCTTGTTGCGGAGGCTGAGCGCAGACTGGTCTGTACCCCCGCATCGACGGCCTTGGGTCCCCACACACCACGGATACGGATCCGTGTCGTTTCCACGTCGAAGTCTGAAATGTCACTATTAATTAGTACTTTTTCTATTAATATTATTGTTGTTGTTGTTATTGCTATTTCACTACCTGCTATTCTGTACTGAAAATTAAGACGGCCAAAGATTGGTCCACGATTAATATGTCTATATAGTTTCAGCTGGCCTTGGGGGTGTTAACCAGCCCCCAGCCCCCCCCCCCCCCCCCCAAAAAAAAGCTGGACTATTGACCCGATGGCTTTACTCCAGGTTATTCCGGGCTTAATACGTATCTGATTACGAAAGATTAATTTTATCAACACTTGAGCGCTCGTATTTTTAATTAAAGTCTTGGGATACCAGTGCAGCAACTGATTATTATTAATTATCGTTAATTTTCTGGTTTAGATACCCGTACCTGTGAAGCCATATTATATATAAAGCCTTGGCCTGTTAATCCTTATGCAAATACTTTTTGAATGCACGCGTGTTGTATTCTTTCAGTAAATGGCTGGAAATGTAAATTGAAGCAGACCTGACTATATGAGGATTACCAAGGGAAATAATACCGAGCCCTGCAGGAACAAGCTGTCGCTATTCAGTTGTGAGGGTCTCTATTGACCATTCTTAGCGCACATCTGTTATTCTGCACGACCACTTTGGAAAAAGCAAAGGCGCCCTCTTTCGGCGGCCGAGCGGAACTCGGTCGCGCCTCCGCCGTCAAGATCCCGATAGACTGCTTCTGCCTTGTCCTCGGCAAACCGGAGGTGCTGTCGCGATTGACAAGGTGGCATGAGACGCAAGGTGGCATCTAACTTTAGTGCCTGCACCCCAACCACGCCACGACAAACAGGAAATACAAACGCACAATAAATATGTAAATCCAGTTAAGTGTAAGTGTTTGATCTTCCAATAGGTCATTACTTTAATTAATTTAATTTCAAACCTAAAATAAGTAGTGTATGATTTTCAAGAGGGAGCACCTTCCAATACTGAGTTGCAGGCTGTGTATGTTTCAGTTTCTGTGTGTGTGTGTGTGCTGGAGAGTCCAGCAGCTCAAAGGATCGATGTTTGGGGAGGTGGATTTGAAGCCAATTATTTTCAGCTTAATGGTCCCTCAGGTACTGAGGAAAGCAACAACAAAACGGCTGAAAGAGGGACAGGGTCTTGGGCAATCAGCCTCCAGGCAGCCTCAGCCACTGCAGGGACCAGCTTCTGCAGCCGCCCTCCGCGGGGAGCAGGCCCGCCTGATCTGGGATCAGATAGGTTGTCTCACATGCATGGCACCGGCCAGTGACCCGGGCCTCTTTGTGTCGCCGAACGACACAGTGAGCCCTTCCTTAATTGTGTTCCCGGCGGGGTGGGGGCTGTTTTTGCACTTCCTTGCAAGTTAAAGCGTGAAGATAACGTTAACCCTTTCGCATGCGTGAGGCATCCATTGCTGGCCGACGACTTCAATCACACGCTGGATGTACAAATTAGCTCCAACCCGCATATGCAAGCAGGGAAAGCCAGGGTGGGGGGGGGTGATGGTGGCGTTCCTCCCCCCGTCCCCGTGTCTACGTCAGCAGGAACTCAGCCCCTTTCAAGCTTTCCCAGAAGGGATCTTACGTGCCATTGTTCGGCAGGACGCCGCCGGCTACGCTTTCACACCAGCTTATCGCTCATAAACTATTCAGGCAGACGCTTACGCTTGCTGATAGCTAAACATCCGCGGGCGGCGGTGCCCACAGTGATGGTGTCCATAGCCGGGGGGCGGGGTGGGGGGGGTAGTAGTGACAGGCATGGCCGAGCCTGTCCCACTTTGGAAATAAATAAGAATCGGTGCGCCAATGGAGGGAACAGTCCGGGGCTTCCAGGTCACGATGGAATGTTCCAGAAAACAGCGAGGGTCTTTGGGAGCGAGAGGTGGGTGAGAGGGATACGCCGAGACTCCTAGTCCTTGGGGGTCGCCCCCACCCCCCTCCCCAGCTGCCCCCTACATAAACGATGGTGTTGCCGCCCTCAAACCGGCCTCTGGGTCCTGCCGTGCGGCTCTATTAAGAACCTTGTGACAAATGGCCAGCTTTTGAAGCGGTGAGGAGGGGGTCGCCGAAGATGTTCCGGCGGTCAGAGAGCAATGGCCGCACTCTTTGGAAAGCCTGCCATGGGGGGCTGGGGGGAGCAAGGGGCTTCATTACCGCGAGCGACAGACCCTCTGCTAAAACGCTGTCTTGAGGAACAAGCGCTGCATGGGACAAAATAAATAACGCAGAGCCGCGGCACGCCGCTTTGATCAATTATTTACAGCGGCGGGCTTGCGGCACGCGGATTCGTTAATATCCGCACCTGCTCGACTCATCTTTTAAAAGATGATTTATGTGTTACGGCCTGGGCTAAATTTCACGGCAATCAGGCCGGAGGCTGCTAGGGGGGCCCTACGGATGTGGCTTCCATTCCGCCACTGGGAGGGGCGCTCCGAGTCGGCCCGCGGGCCTCCTGGTGAGCTGTCACGGTGGCGAACGGATCGTCAGAATCATCTCCGGTGAGGGGGGGGCGGCACGGCGACGCGAGCCGGGGGCCGCCAGCGATGCCATATGTCGGTGGTGGGATGCAGCCGTCGGCATCGGCGCTTAAGTGCGGGGCTCGTGTAACGCCTCGCACGTGCCGTGCAATGACTGCCCTCTAAACTGTAGCCTCCTTCTCTCTTCACTCAGCCTGCACCACAGTCTTTCTGGTAGAGGAGTTTTGGACAATGAATAACACTTTCAAAGTGTAGGTATGACCGCGGTGACATGAGAGAGTAACAAAACTCAAATGGCGGGTCCTGACAGGGTTGGACTGTTCATCTGGCACGCCGGGCATCTTCCTGCTGGGCTGCTGGGTATGTGACCTGGCAAGATCTATCGTGGGGGACCGCCAAAGTTCAGGGCCGATGTTGAATCCCAGTCCAGCCCTGGGCCCCAGTTTGCCGCACCCAAAACCGGCCGTCCGTTGCCGTTTGGATAAACCGTTAAGCGGTTAACCCTCGCAGCGCTGCTGCCAGCCGTCCGGCCTTGGGCTCTCCCGGAGACAGGGTGCCGTCTTCTGGCACGCCAGACTGCAGCCACACACGTGTGCTAAACCATCTTAATATTTCATTGTGGTATTAAATATGCCTGGGCCTTTCTGTTCAACATCTGCTGTCTTCAGGGTATTGCAACCCCCGGGAGGCCTGTTTGATCTGTAATTGGGTAGTATACTGAATTAATCAGCAGTTTGTCTTATTTTTAATTGAAATAACAGTTCCAAAACACAACATACATATTGCACAATACAAGGTTCCTCTCACTTGGTGTCAGGATTCATTTGTACCGAGCCGTTCCCAGCCTTTCTGTGCGTCTCTGCATGTGCTTTAACATCTGTAGAAGATACCAACCACTTCTGATAGGATTTAAGCTGCCTTCAAGTGTGTATATCTGCTTATTGTTTTTTATTTGGGAAGAAAGGAACACTTCTGTTGTGTGGCTCTTATTTTCTCTATGCGAGGCATCTTACGTGTGTGAGTGTGTTGTGTGTATGTATAGCGTGTGTGTGTGTGTCCGTCCCAGGTGTGTGTATGTCTTGTGTGTGTATGTGTGTGTCTATGCCGTGTGTGTGTCTATGCCATGTCTGTGTGTGTGTCTGTGCCGTGTGTCTGTGTCTATGCTGTGTGTGTCTGTGTGTGTCTATGCTGTGTGTGTCTGTGTGTGTCTATGCCATGTGTGTGTGTGTCTATGCCATGTGTGTGTGTGTGTGTCTGTGCCGTGTGTCTGTGTCTATGCTGTGTGTGTCTGTGTGTGTCTATGCCATGTGTGTGTGTGTCTATGCCATGTGTGTGTGTGTCTATGCCGTGTGTGTGTGTGTCTGTGCCGTGTGTGTGTGTGTCTATGCCATGTGTGTGTGTGTGTGTCTGTGCCGTGTGTCTGTGTCTATGCCGTGTGTGTGTGTGTGTGTCTATGCCATGTGTGTGTGTGTCTATGCCATGTGTGTGTGTGTGTGTCTGTGCCGTGTGTCTGTGTCTATGCCGTGTGTGTGTGTGTGTGTCTATGCCGTGTGTGTGTGTGTCTATGCCATGTGTGTGTGTGTGTGTCTATGCCATGTGTGTGTGTGTGTATGTCTATGCCGTGTGTGTGTGTGTGTGTCTATGCCATGTGTGTGTGTGTCTATGCCATGTGTGTGTGTGTGTGTCTATGCCATGTGTGTGTGTGTCTATGCCGTGTGTGTGTGTGTATGTCTATGCCGTGTGTGTGTGTGTGTGTGTCTGTGCCGTGTGTGTGTGTGTGTGTCTATGCCATGTGTGTGTGTGTGTGTCTATGCCGTGTGTGTGTGTGTGTGTGTGTCTGTGCCGTGTGTGTGTGTGTCTATGCCATGTGTGTGTGTGTGTGTCTGTGTCTATGCCGTGTGTGTGTGTGTCTATGCCGTGTGTGTGTGTGTCTATGCCATGTGTGTGTGTGTCTATGCCATGTGTGTGTGTGTCTATGACGTGTGTGTGTGTGTCTATGCCATGTGTGTGTGTGTGTGTCTGTGCCGTGTGTCTGTGTCTATGCCGTGTGTGTGTGTGTGTGTGTCTATGCCATGTGTGTGTGTGTGTCTATGCCATGTGTGTGTGTGTGTCTATGCCATGTGTGTGTGTGTCTATGCCATGTGGGTTCCTTGGTCACAGCACAGGAAACCAGGGCTATATTAACACAGGAAGTGCCATTTTCCTCGGCCAAAGTGTTAGACACAGGAGAAGTGAAGAAAACTGAAGCTTGATTCCATGATGCGCGGAAACAGACACACACTCACTGACACACAGACACACACTCACTGACACACAGACACACACTCACTGACACACAGAGTCTCTCACACAGACACATACACTCACACTCACTGACATACACACAACAAACACACACACTGCACACACTCACACAGGTTTGTAATAATATCTTTGTGGGGACTCTCCAACCCCTACCCATCCCTAACCTTAAGCATAAGTAACCAAACAAAATATGAGACTTTTGGCATTTTTACTCTTTGGATTGCATTCACAGATCTTTCAGGGGACCTGAAAAATTGTCCCCACAATGTGAAAAAACAGGTAGTAATATAAACAATGTAATATAAACCTAATCCACACTCCACACTGACACTCATATTACACACACAGACTCACTAACACACACTCCACACACACACACACACACACACATTCACCCGCGACTGCATTTCATTACCACACATCATTACCAAGCAGGTTTAAAACAATCCAGGGGCCACTGCGGAGTGAGCTGCAATACACCCACGCCCCCCTCCCCCCCCAGGCCGCTCCATCCCGCACAGTCATTAGAGCCTCATGTGTCAGCTGGCGCCCCACCCCCCCACACCCAACACCCCCCATCCGAAACCTGCGCCCTTTGGCAGCAGCCCGAGCAGTTTAGAGCTGCGTCCCTCACGAGCGGCGATTTCAGGTGCAGCCTGTCACGCCGCCTCGCCTGCACCGGCTTGGCAGACAGATGTCACTACACGCCGCTCCGGCTCCGGGCTGGTGCCAGAGGCGGTTGTCGCGGGCGACGGTGGGGATGGTGTGTGGGGGGGGGGGGTGTTGGCTGTGCGGCCGAGCAAACGGAACGGCCTCCAGGCGACAGTGCCGCTGCAAGCCCACGCCGGCAGGCAGCTTCGCTGTCTCAGCAAGCCAGCTCAGGCGGCACCGCTGAGCCCGTGACCCCGGGTCCAATGGGATTCCCCGTGTGCTAAGGAACGGGCCAATGAGGAGCGAGTGAGATGCGGACGTGGCAAGAGAAACAAGGCGGCTCTAATTTTGCTCTAATTTTGCCCAGGACTGACAGCGGCAGCCGCAGTAAACGTTACCGGGGGTAGGAGGTACCAAACTGGCTCTTGACAAACCAAATCCTGACCCCCCCCCCCCCCCCCCATTGTCCTTATAATAAGACGACTGATGGTGTGATCCTTACACACAAACATGGGGATGACAGTCCGGTGGTTCATCACCGCCCTCCTACATCTGAAGATCATAAAAAAAGGAAAAACCGTGAAGATCAATGCAATCAAAAATAGAAGAGAGAGTTCAACGGTTTTTTTCCCCTCTTTCTATCCGGAGCTTTCTGTGTTTAAGAGAGATCTATAGCTACCGGCATGACAAATGAAGATCATTCTGGAGTCGCAGTTTGGTACTTGGCACCATGGCGTTGTTGCAGTTCCTGGGCTCACATCTCCAGAAATCCATGAGTTTCCCCCTGGAGGCTCCGCGCTCCTCCTAATGAAATATGGCCCCATAAATCAGGCCTGCTGGAGTGGCACAGGTGCACCCCACCATCCATCTTCCTCCGCCTGGCCTCTGAAGGGCACCAGGGAGGGGCTGGGGATCCCCGGCGGGGGGGGCTCCTCACGTGGTGGGCCTGGAGGTGACAGGAGATGACGCTTCCTGGCCGACGCTGGGGGGGGGGGGGGGGTGGAGCTTAAGGGGGGGGGTGCAGAAGAGGAAGAGAAACCCAGATTAGGCGGGAGTACCAGGGCGTCCAGGGGCGTCATCTGAAACTGGAGCGACTCATCTTCAAACGGCGGCTTGGCCAGGGCGGCGGGGCCACAGCGAGCAGGGGGCCGCCGCCTCGGGGCCCCGCTTTAGTGGAGAGCCACGTCTTCAAAGCGGCACGACGCGGCTGCGGGGTCTGGCAGCTGGGGCGGTGGATCTGATCCGCGTCGCTCTCCGGTGCCGCCGGCACTCGCGTTCCTCGCAACAACAACAACATCAACCCGTTCAGGAAGGGGGGGGGGGGGGGGCTGGCTAGTCAGGCAGAAACCTTGGCGGTACCCTCAGACTGTGTCGCAAATTTCCCTGATATTGCCGCCCGCGATCTGCCGCGCCGGGGCCCTCCTGAGACCTTGAAGTTTGCCAAAAGCAACAGAATACATAACGGCGCCGTTCTTCAAATGAATGCTAATTTTTCTCCCGAACTTTGTTCACATATTGATGCTCTGTACAATCAGCTTCAATGGCGGCGGCTTCATCGCCGAGAAAAGGGAACCCCGCTTTTTTTTTCCCGCAGTATTCAAATCCCGCTTTCATTAGCCTGGCATTAATTAGACTCCTTGCGCTAATTTGCAAGTTGATAGCGGGGCCTGCAGGACGGGCGACTCTCGGATCGCACCTCTGTGATCTCGGGGTCTTGCCGGCTCATCAGCCCTTGACAGCGTACGCAAGCCATCCTGACAATTAATACAAAAGGCATGAATGTTTCGCTTCACAGATACATTATTCATATTTCACCACTACTTAAATAAATCATAACATTCTAGAGGGTTTAACTAACTCCCCCCCCCCCCCCAACCCCTGCACCCATCTCCAATCTACAAATAAAACGTGGAACGAAATGACCTTGCCAAAGCTCACATTTTTCGAGACCGTGTGCGTGTGAGTGTATAATTAAAATAATATTAATAGGAACAGCTATCTGTCTCCTCATCCTACAGGACTGGTGATGGAGTTACGCTCTTTGGGAGGTGAGTGCTGATACTCAGCAGGACCTCAAGGGAGGGGATCAAGCTGGCAGGGAGTTTTAGCTCCTGATCGCATCTTAAAACGATCCCAGTTCCCATTTCCTGCCACGAAGGGAGCTTCAGCAAGACAACGCAACCCAACGCAATACCTCGGTCAAAAACTATGGCTTCTACTTCCGGAGTCTGCCTGCAAATACACTCTAATTATTCATCGAAGAATGTTTTCGCTCTTTGTAAGCATCTGAAAGCAGCGTGAACCTGACTTTTTCCGCGTACAGTTTCATTTATATAGTTTGTTTTGCCTGATTGTTTATATATGCCAAAGTTCAGGTCTGTTTTACATAATGTGTTCTGAAGATTTGTGTTTGTTAGTTAAGCATTCTGTTTCATTCTTCTTTTGAGGTAGTTTGGGATGTGACGGAACTCTCCGGAAAGCTACAGGTGAGCCTGACGACTTGAGCTTTGACACATAGGAGCCAAAGCAAACTGGGGCCTCGCCGTCCAAGGTTCTGACTTACGAAGGTAAGGATTTAACAGAGGGCAGTGGCCCAAAGCCCCCCCACCCCCCCAGGAACTCGTCCATCCTAATTTGCATAAATAGCTGCCTAATTATAAATTCATTAGTAAGGCCCAACAGAGGTGAACTTGAAGTGACGCGGTCAAATTAAGGAATAGACAGACAAATACAGCAGAATCATACATGCTGATGTATTGTTACTGGTCATCACAGCATATCTCAACGTCAAAAATGTATACATACCTTAAAATGATACTAGGACCTATACAACAAATACTGCTATACGTACAGTTAAAATACACATTTGGCTCCTTAATATATCATTGTGTTATTCCCACTTTACAATAAGTCTACCCAAAGGGTTTATGAATGGTTTATAATCAGTTTATTAATTAGGTTGTAACATTTTGTAAATCATTCATAGACAATGATAAACAAGTTATAACAGTTTTTTTTTAATTAATGAGGTGCTACCATTTGTAAGTGGCAAAGGGAGCCTTATTGTAAAGTGGTATCATTATGTTCAAGCCTAACTGGGTGCTGGTACACTAATACTGTTTGAAAGCGACGTTTTCCTGGCTGAACATGACGATGACTGCAGTGACTCCTCTGTAATGTACAGTAATGTACACAAACCTGCAGTGTATCACGAGCAGAATCCCGTTTTTCAGATCTAGTGCCGTTGCAGACTGGTGTCTGGCTGATCCATCCCAGTTACGTAATAGGTACACAGGCACGCAGTCCCTCAGTGGAATGTGGGGAAGGCAGTTTTAACAACGTGGTGCTGCTTTTTAACACTGTCCCTACTCTGTGGTGTTTAAAAACCACCCTGTGGTATCCCAGGATAAATAGACTTTAGATTTACAGTTACAGTTACTTATTTAGTAGATGCTTTTGTCCACGGTGATGTTATTGCGATGAGGCAGATTATACATCACAGGCATACGGCTGCCAGGGGGCCAAGTTACAGGAACAAGATACAAAGCACCTCAGAAACTAATATCGGAACAGCTCTTCTAATAATTAACACCAAGGTGGTCCAGTAGCAACTAAGTGCATAATGCGACTGAGCATGGAAAAGGTGAATTATGAAATTCGGCTTTGCATAGTGGAGAATCGGCAGGTGACATCCGCTGAAAGACAGCACCGAGAAACACCTATGAGGGGCCCAGAGGTGGAACATGAGAACAGCTGACTGAATAGCAGACGTGCTTTCGAATCATCCGCAGTCAGAGATGACAAGTGTATAGAGAAGTCGTGCTGTATATGGAAAGATAGACAGTCAGATAGGCAGACAGACAGAACATGTAGATAGATAGACAGAATGGGTAGATAGATAGATAGATAGATAGATAGATAGATAGATATATAGATAGATAGATAGATAGATAGATAGACAGACAGAATTGGTAGATAGATAGAACAGATAGATAGATAGACAGAACAAGTACATAGACAGACAGAACAGGTAGATAGACAGATAGAACGGGTAGACAGACAGACAGAACGGGTAGACAGACAGACAGACAGAATGGGTAGACAGACAGAAAGGTAGACAGACAGACAGACAGAATGGGTAGATAGACAGAAAGGTAGACAGACAGAAAGACAGACAGACAGAATGGGTAGATAGACAGAAAGGCAGACAGACAGACAGAACGGGTAGACAGACAGACAGAATGGGTAGATAGACAGAAAGGCAGACAGACAGACAGACAGAACGGGTAGTTAGCTGCTATGTGGTTAGTAATGGGTAGCTGGTCTTTTATCGATGCCCATGATCCAAGAGAGTGTTGATGATCCAGGCTGGATAGGGAGGTGGGGTCAGAAGGGGGGCTTGTCGGTGTCTGAGAGGCTCAGTTTGAGGTGACGAGTCCTCGTCAAGGCAAACGGAAATCCACACACACACAGACACACCTGCAGGCCATCATCACACAGCCTGGTGCAGATTTGCATGAAATGTTTGCATAATGTGAACTTGTATATGGTTGAGGATTATTATAAATTTTGGGCCAGTAGCTTATGAATAGGTAAATAAGTAAGCAGTAGGAAATTATACAGGGGAAAAAATGACAGTATACGCATATCATAGGAAGAACACTAAGTGGAAATTTGCAGTAAGTGCTGCATATTCTGCTGAAAAATTTACATTAGTAAGGTAGAACCACAGTAGAACAGGAGGACCTGTGGGACGCGCATTTAGTCATAAAAGTCACACATAAAATAGGATCTAAGGGTTCTGAAAAAAAAGAGCGAAAACTCCTTCTCTGTTCCTGAAAGCCAGGAGTGACATGGGAAAGCCAGCAGGAGGCGTGGTGGTTAAGGGCAGAGATTCTGTGACCTTGTGTCTGTGGTGGGGGGGCTTTCAGCACAGCGCCTGAATCTCTCCTGTAAAATATACAACAGCATACAGTAACTGGCCAGAAATGCAGGTAACTTTAGACAAAATGAGGGAGAAGATCATGCGAAGCTGGACGGGCCTCACATTGCCGACTCGGAAGATCGAAAAACAGCACTGAGGGCTTTGTGATAATTTCATTGCTAAGCAATATTTATATTTATCAAATAAACCTTGTGACATACTGCTGGTTCTGTGAATGGAATTTGAAAATCTGAGAAATCATCTGACTACTTCTTTCTTAACCATACGCGCCTTGAGGATGGTACGGTCTCTCGTGTGGGGCAAATGTGCACGACGGCCCTCTGGTACGGTGACCCCCGAACAGCCTGCCAGGGTCTGCCGCATGCCGTGATGCCTGCTTATCTCTAAGCACTGGTGGTAATGGCCAGAGAGGTCCTGGGGCCGAGCCGGGCCTGTGGCAGAAACCCCAACCCAGCTCCCACGTTCAGCCAGGAAGAAGAGAACGGAATCCGGACGGCGGCGTCCCCCTCGCGCCGCCTTCAGCGAGTAAGGTGTCACTATTCACCCGGTGGGACTCTTACCCACGACAGAAATGGGGACCAGGGTGGCTGGGGAGGGGGGAGGTGCCGAAAAAAAAATCACACAGTCAAGCATCCTTTTAATAGGGGCTATTAGGCGGCTTCATGGTTCTTCCCCCGAGCCGCCAAAACGCCCCAAAACGAGCACTCATTTTTCTCCCCAATTAGGCGCTTCACTTTCCAGCATTTATTACCTTTTACGGCACGCCGCGCTACGCCCCTGTCCCGTAACTAGGCCGCCGAGAGAGCAAGGGCCCCATTTGCTGTGATTTGTGAGTGTCGCTTGACCACCTCTTTGTCTGGGGGGGGGGGGGGGGAGCACTGAGCGCGGACATCTGTGATTAAGGGGTGGGTGGGGGGGGGTCCCCGACTGTTTTATCAGCTCTGCTGGATATGTAATGAAATTAAAGGGGAGGATCGCATGTGTGGGCGGCGGCTTAGAGGCGACGGCGACAAGGTGATGTCGAAACCAGAGCTGATTGGCTGAGGTTCCAATTACAGGGCCGATCCAAATGGGGGGGCGGCGCCGGTGTGGGGGGGGGGCGGGGATCGATGCAGGCCGTTTGGCGGTAATTTGTTTAGACAGAGCAACCCGCTGCAGGATGCAATGGTTGCACAGCCCGTACTGCCGCATTAGACGGACTGTCAAACGAGAGCAGCGAGGGAGGGGGGAGGGGGGGCGCAAAAATTTGCTCTACCATCTGTAATGTGGCCCCTCGCTTGCCGGCTCCACGTCACTCTGCCCCTCGTGACACGGCGACAGACGCTCTCCGGTACAGGGCCACCCCTGGTAATAAATGCAACGGTGGCCATTTTTTTTCCGCCACCGCCAAACCCCGCCCCCCCCATGTCTCATCAAACATTCGCTGACCGCCGTTAGCGGCTAAGTGCAAGTTCGCCCAGGCACAACTTCCGACGAGCCCATGGGGGCCAGTCGTCTGTTAGCCGTTCATTTACAGACGGAATTGTCTATAAAATCTGCACACCAAGAAGCAAACAAATGAGTGACACTGACAACCGCAAACAATCAGT
Organism: Paramormyrops kingsleyae; assembly: GCF_048594095.1. Lineage (NCBI taxonomy): Eukaryota > Metazoa > Chordata > Actinopteri > Osteoglossiformes > Mormyridae > Paramormyrops > Paramormyrops kingsleyae. Next base: position 18,473,698 of record NC_132798.1, on the reverse strand, counting down.
GCAGGTTTTTGGAAACTTCTTCTCTCCATTGAGGTAAAACTGCATAAATAACCAACTCTAGTGGTATAATATCCATGGAGGTTTCGCCCATTTCCTCGGGGACTGGGGGGGTGGTCCCAGCTCAGCACCAGCAGCATCTCAGAACCCGTGTTCGCCATCTGCCATGGACAGCACGCCTGTTTGGTAGCTGGGTTGGGGGGGGGGAGCAGGTCACATGCTGCTCCCAGGAGAAAGAGACAAAAAAAAATGAAGGTTCATTGTGTTTTAAAGTCACTGGTTTTCTTTCCCCCGGGTGTGGGGGTGTGTTGGGGGAAAGGTTTTGAGCCCTCCCTTCCTGATTTGAGCCTGCGTGGATTTCAGGCTGTGTTGAGTCCTGTGTTGGTGAGGATGTGCTGTCCGGCGTTCAGGTGGGTTAATGGCATCGCCACCACTGCACAACCAAGTTCAATCCCAAACAGCTGCTGTGGTGACAGCAGGTAGTTTATCAGTTAAAACCCTGAACCCTTAACCTCAAGGTTCAAGTCTCGGAAGAGGACGGGTAATTGAGGTAGGGGGTCCTTGTACTTAACCTGATCCATTAAGTGTCTTGCTCCTGGGTAAAAAATAAACAGACCAGATGGTGAGCAGTTTCGGATTAAAGAAAACACACCGGAAAGCAAAATAACGTGGCAATGAAACACTGTGCTGTTCGTAATCTGTTTAAAGGCATTGTCGCTCTCACCACGGTTGACCGGTTTGCCACTGACGTCTTGAGACCCTCTACTCCACTTGCCCTTCCCTCGCTGTCCCGTCTACCATATGAACCAGGGGCACTGCAGAAAGATGATAAAGGTTCTGTTTCTAGAACTGAGACATTCCTTTCTGCATTGAGCACAGTTTCATTTCCTTACCTGCAGTGGCCTGGTGCTTTGCTGCCTTTGTTTATTCAAAAACACTAAGAGAAATGTAAAAACTAGCAAGAAATAAATGCTAACAAGATATAAACACCAGTGAGATGTAAATGATAGCAACACAGATACATTAATGTAACGCCAGTAAGGAGTAAACTGCGGACGTAAACGTAAGCAGGACGTAAACGTTTATGAGACAGATGCTAACAAGATGTAAACACTAGCAAGAGACTGACACTAGTCCAACATAATCGGCTAATAAAGTAGCTTTAGTAATTCAACCTGCTGCACAGTGACTCTGTGGAGGTTTTTCTGGATTGTTTCTCAGTGTGGTTTTCGGTTCTTACCATGACCACAGGGGCAGAGGAGCGGCAGCCTTGACTCAGGGCCGCTATCTCTGTCGAATGCTGCATGCTAGGCTACAGAATCAGAAGTGGGTTTGCAGGGGTCACTAGCACACGCCACGGTGGGAGTGAAGTGACACTGAGCCCTGTCTCCACACCTGGCCCTCTGTGTCTGGATCCCCCCCCCCCCCCATTGTAAAGTCCAGCCAAAGGCAGGGTGCTAACTCACACCAACTTATTACTTTTCTGTTTGCCAGCACTTAGCGGGGGAAAGGTAAAAAGCAGAGCAAAAGTAAAGTAAAACCACGAGCCCCCCACCCAATCGACTGATAATTTTTCAAGCTCTACGTCCCAGGCTGAGGCTGAGGAGGCTGGGTCTTCTGGCAGGGCCTGGCCCCCACGCACCACAGCCTGCCGAGGTGTGAGGCACTGCCTTATGAATATGGACGAACTGGGGGGGGGGTGGTGTCAGGGGAATCGGGGGATCTTGCCGTGATGGGGGGGGGGTTACCACAGCTCATGAGCACCAGCTTTAATTTCATGCACACGTTTCATTAGAGGTGTCAGCTAGGAGACATCATTGCCTGCCCCCCCCCACCCCCGCCACTATGAGCAACAAGACACAATCTTGCATCATTTGCTGAAAAAAAATCCCATTTGCCCTTTGTCAGCACAAACCCTTTAATTTGATACTTTCACTCCTGAGTAAGCACTGGATAGCTCCTACTCCCCTCAGAGGTACTCCACCACCCCCCCCTGCACACCCCCCCCCCCCCCCCCCATGCGTGACATTAATACAATATTGGTTTGGTATCCCATAGATCATTCCCAGGCAAATGTCATCTACCTTTATTTACATTAGTATCTGTGGCTACAGCTGTTAATCAGCTAAAGAAACAAAAAAAAGTTAACATGCATCTTTTAAACAATTAATTTGTTGGAAATCAAACCCAGCAAATGTGTATACATCCTACACTGGACTTTCAGGCGTTAACAAAACACAACTTTTGATCACGACTTTTAAATAAGTCATTGACTGGGGCATCAGTAACACAAAGATTGCTTTCATTGTCCGTAATGCCTGCGAGTCTAAAATTCTTCCTTCTCTTTCAAAATGAAATTCAGACCCATTAGTCATCTTTATGTCTGCATTTCAGTGTGTTTTTTTTTACCGCTAATGAGAGTCAGGCAACCAGCACAATGTCAGGTTCAAAGCCAGTATTAACCACATCCAATTATCAGATGTTACTTATCAAATTTTTTACAAGTAATTAAAAAACATATCACATTCTACATCTCACCAGATATCACAATTTGAGGGTGATTTAAGGAACTAGAAGTTTCAATAAAAAAATAAAAATAATTTTTTTTTTAATAGCCTCACACCTCCTGGGTTATGGGTTTGAATCCTGCCCTGATTCTGAGCATGTGCAGTTTCTGCCGTGTTCAGCTAGATATATGACTTGGTGTCTCCATGTGGTTCACGGCGTGCGTGTGCGCATGCGTGTGCATACCCTGTAATGGACTGGCATCCTGCCCAAGGTGGCCCTCGCCATGTTCACTGGTAGCCACCCAATAACCAGTCATGACAATGGATGGAAGCTTTAATAACGGCTTGAATACCCAGAAACCGTCACTTGCTCCCAATTGCTAATTAAAAGTACGTCTAACAACTAGACATTTTAGGGCAGTGAACTTTCATGAAAAATAAACACATGGTAACAGAAAGCAGGACCTAATTAGTAACAAACATCAACTGGCATCAGCTAATTTCTAAGTGGTTATTAATTAATGTTAAAAAGACTTAACTGCAAGCTGCCTTTCTAGTGACTAAGACAATGGATCATGGCTGTAACCAAGTCATAAAGCTGAATGATCCCATCAGAGCCCAGTGACTGATCAGGGCTGCGTAGGATGCTAGGTTTTTCTGTGCATGTCTAGGTCGTTTACAGTCCAATGACTGATTAGGGCTGAATAGGATGCTAGGTCTTTCTGTGCGTGTCCAAGTCATTTACAGCCCAGTGACTTATCAGGGCTGCGTAGGATGCTAGGTCTTTCTGTGCGTGTCTAGGTCATTTACAGCCCAGTGACTGATCAGGGCTGCGTATGATGCTAGGTCTTTCTGTGCGTGTCTAGGTCGTTTACAGCCCAGTGACTGATCAGGGCTGCGTATGATGCTAGGTCTATCTGTGCGTGTCAAGGGTTTACAGTCCAGTGACTGATCAGGGCTGCGTGGGATGCTACGTCTTTCTGTGCATGTCCAGGTCGTTTACAGTCCAGTGACTGAACAGGGCTGCATAGAATGCTAGGTCTTTCTATGCATGTCCAGGTCATTTACAGCCCATGTAAAATATACCCTTTCATTTTGAGAGAAGAAGCATGTTCGCAGGCTGACAGCCTGAACAACTGTAGCCACCTACTTGCTGACATAGACCACAAAGTGATCTGCAGAATGTCTGTCAAGTCCAGTCACCCAATCAGGTTTATGGGTGGGCAATGGATGTTGAACACAGGTTCCAGTCCAATGGGCCTTAACCCAGGGTGGAGCTTAAGGGGGTAATGTGTCATGTCATGTAGCCCCTCCCCATCAAGGGGGGGTGCAGCAGATGTAGGATGTGTGCCCCACCCCTTGCACTTTTAGAAAAATGTAATAAACCATTCAATTTCAGCAAAGTTTGTAGAAATAATACACGCTTTTGGCATTTTGAAACTTGCAGGTGAAACATTAGCACGGAAGATTAAATTTGATATAATTACTTTGTCTGAGTCAGCTGTCACGTTATTTATACTAAATTGAAAACTCACGACTGATTGGTGGATACGTTATTAACCCCGAAGGAAACTGCAGGTTTAGAGTAGCACAGAACACACACTCATACACGCACACATTTAGATAGTAAAGAAGACATTCATAAATTAATAGATAGTAACAAATAATAAACAATATACAGTAACAGCACAAAGAATGGCAGGGAAAGTATTGCACAAAAATCCATAGTAACAGCTCAGAAATAGTTTTGCACAGTAGATTTCTTTTTCCTGCTTGCAATAAAGTACAGTCGCTACATACATTTAAAAATAACCCTGTATATGCAGTAGATTTAATAGATTTAAGTATAACTGTTCAATGTTGATGAGAAATTACCCCAGTAATACTGATAATTTGTTATTCAACATTTCAGCTGAGTATTTTGAGAACTGACAGACTCGTCGACAGACAGTTTCGAGTATTACTGAATCCGGGTCTAATTGTTGACAGTACTGTTAGCCTTTATGAAATAGGAATGCTATTAATGTATTCCTTACAAAGAGTTACCCCCAATACCACAATCTGAGTGCAGTCTGTAAAGTTTTACTCATGATGCGCTCTTTAATTCTGTTTAGCGGTCCGAAAACATGCGGGACTCATAGGCGCGGTGAGCACTGCTCATGCGAACTTCCCCGTGTCACCAAAACACAAAAACTCTGAGCTGACAAATCTCTAAACAAACACACACAAACACACAAACGGCAGGTTAACGGGACAGTCTGTGTAATTGTATGGAGGCGCGGTTAAGAAACGAAATTATTCCGCTTCCATCGCCACCATTATCTGCCGGCCCACAACCCATCCCGGCCAACAAGGGGTATTACTGCCCATAAATTAAATATTTCACACGCGACGCCAATCTGAGCTAACAATTAAATTCCACAGAACAGCCTGGATGAGTAATGAGAAGAAAGTGTTTGGTTCAACAAATCTTGTCATCCTATGCAGAAATATCTAATTATCTAGTTTACTAGCAGAGACAAGCATCCATCCAGGTGCGGCCGGTCGGTTAATGGGGTACACGGCTGGCGGCGCAGGACCGAGGGGGGAAGAGGCGCTCAGCGGCGTTAAATGCGAGATCCTGTTCCCGGTAATTGCACACCTGTGTTGACAAATCCGCCGCTGTTAGCTGTCGGATTTGCTTTATCTCGATGGAAATGCGCGGCACATTTACTTCGGGTGGTACCGGATGCACAGGTGAACACGCACAGCGGCGCCAGCTCATTCCAGCAGCGATTAGTGCGGCGGTTAAACGGAGTTCACGAACATGCGTAATTTAATGTTAATTATGCATTATTCGCTGCCTCAGTCGATAAACACAGAGGAATATAAAAACCACAGTTGTAACTTGCTATACAGATATTGATAGAATTTTAAAATCCATTTTTAATACTGGAAATGTTAAATATCTTACAGTAACTAATATTTATATTATCTGATAAATTAATCAATATGCATTGAATTTAAAACTAACATTTTTTCTTCCAAACTGAGCTAAAATAGAACACCTTTAATTAGATGATTTAAAATGCGTGTCGCAGAAATTATTTCAGTATCGTGTTCTTACACCACAGCGGCATCTAGCGGAACATGGGGTCTCTTTCCTGTAATCCAAAATCCTGTGTTCCTGTAATTCCGATATAATGGGAACAATCCGAGTACAGCATGGAATTGTAGGATTGTAGTGCGTGTATGATTCATATCCTGATGCGGTGGTTGAATCAAGACATGGTGCAAATAGGCGTGGCAGAGCAAGACGATTCTTGATTTTAATATGTCTTTTAAATATATAAAACGTTAACGAACGACTTTATTCAGTGTGCATTTATTGCATCTATTAATTACGTACTTGTTTACTGCATGGCTGCTCACTCAAAAATATTCCTACTAAGCCTTTAACAGCAAGACCGTACAACAGTCGGGGTTTACTCCGTTTTTTATTCGAGAACTTATAAACTACAGGATTTATATTGCCTGATACTCGGTCCATTTAGGTTTTGGATTAAAATAAGACACTTATTTTGTTTATAAATAATGATATATACTGATCTAATCATTTTCTTTCTTGGTATAGTCAGTTAGCCTATTTTTGATGCATGGTCTGGTGTGGTCTATATTTTACCAAAGATCAGAAGAGTTTGTGGCCACCATACGGCTTTGCAAAACAGAGAAAGTCGTATGATTTTTTTCTTTACTAAATTTAACATAAAGTGTGATTAATACATAAAATCTGGAAAGTCTATTTACTACATTGCCTAATTTCGTCGTGTTTCACCCATGTCAATTACATTACAGTATGTGGAAAATCGCCTCAGTCCCACGATAAAATGTGCCGTTTTCCACAACTACGAAATACCTCATAAAGCCGACGTATAATAGACGCTGTTGGAGTTTTTGGAATGTAAGTGACGGGTTTGTGCGCTAATGTCCACCCCTGCAGGAAGCTGGATTTCAACCCACTGTGTGCAAATTTACCATCTTTCTTTACACGGCTAAAACAGCATAGGACTGTCTAAATAGATTCTATTAAAATAATAATTAAGTCTATGAAGGTCATGCCCCGCAGCGTTTAGGTGAGGGCTAGAACATCGCAGCAGCCCTAATCCCGGATTGTACTGCAGTGATTGTACTAAGAGGCACTATGGTGCTGTCGATTTTATGATGACTTCGATAGCCTTGACCATACGGTAACTAACCTGAGAGAAACGATTTTGCCACATCAATATTGTAATGTTATACCATTACGGATTTTTTTTCTCACATTGTAGACTATATCGTTTTAAATGCCGCCGAACAGTTTAAGAAATAAGCAGAATTGATTAACATAATTACAGCATTTAAATTCTTTTGTGCGAAAGCTAAAAGAAATAGTTCTACTTTGTGAGGATAAGTAGGGCCTATCTGTTACTGGGTCCTTTGTAGATAATAACAATGCTGCCTAAAGCGAAAGGAAAACGATTTGCGATGTTAGCGGGAATCTCACTCAGAAGGCAAAAGGCACAGTGTGGAGGAAGACGGCAGTCGGGTCGTCATTAGGCCAATATACACAGTTCGTCTAATAGAAGAGTTATTGTAGGAGAAACCCACTGGTTTATCCATCCTCCTGAAATGCGAATTAGCGATTTCAGCTAAACAGTCATGTACTTATCAATATGCCCAGCAGGGGCGCTGTAAAGACGGGGAAGTTAGGCCGATGCCAAGAGCCCCCGCGCGACAGGAGCCCTAAAAAATTAGAACATTATTATTCTAATCGTGGTTAGGTCACAGTGGGGGCATTTATAGGTATTGAAAAGATCAGGGGCTACGTGAAGCTTACCTGGGGCTTGACTTTTTTGGCATCGGGGCTAAAATACTCGCGGCTGTCATTAATTTTCATGTCTGGTCTTTTTTTTAACAATTCTTTTTAGTGTCCCGTTATTCTAATTTTGTTAGTTATTGCTGTCAAACACTAAGATTTCATTAATTTTACTTTCCACTTGTCTTGGTCAAACTAAACTTTCTTTTCTGCTCATTTTTAATCCTGTGTAAGGAGAACAGCTTGAACCGATAGACCTTTGATTATCGTGTTTTTAACAAAGGATGTAGCTTCACGGAGGTGGGAACGTGCAACCATGCTGGTGTGAATTCACACTTTCACTGTTAGTCCTGCCAACAGAAATGAGAGAGAATGATTTCTCCACCTCTATCCTGGATCCCAGCAGCAGGAATCCCCAGCCCATCAAGGACCACGCGGCGCGGCGGCTTTCACTCTGCCACAGCTGTTATTAGGAAAGAATCCGATCTAACCATCTTCTGAAGGTGCGAATCAGTCAGCAACCCAAAACATGGAGACACCAGTCTTCGTTGGAAGACGGCTCCGCGCCCCTGCTGTAACCTGCCCTTATTCCCCCAGTCTAGATTAACCGAAACAGCTATGTCCCGCCGAGTTTTCCTCAGTTATGCACTGTGTCACGAGTTAGAACCTCAGTGCTGTTCCTAAGTTTTATACATTTTTATGTAATATTACATAGAGGACACATTGCCTTTCATTGTTTGTCTGATTCTAAAACCGTTCCCTTTTTGTATCTCTTCGACAATCCGTTGCCGCTACGCTTCTTGCTCGGGTGCATTACTTTTCAAGACCACAAGGTGGCACCATGGGCAAAGCGGTTACTCCACTTGAAACAGCATTTTACTGTACGGTAGTGCTGCGTTTCCATCAGGGATGTGTTCTACAGCTGATGGTAGCGAACAACACGCATAACTTGTTTTTCGTGAACATAGAGTACTGTGCAAAAGTCTTAGGCTGTCTAAGAAAATGATGTTTAAATGATCTTCGTGTTGATGTATAACTATGACTTTGCGTGTCGACTTAGTGATTTCAAAACCTCTCCTGAAGTCACCCCAGTATTTGCATCCAATACACAAGTGTATTTTTTACTCAATCACTAGCACACCTCGTATAGCTAATCGATACCTCATTAGGTTATTTAAATAATTAAGTTAATTAATTAATTAAGATGATGGTGAAATTTAAAGACATGGAATTGCCTACCTGAGGGTAGGTTTGGGAATTATGTTCACCTAGTCATCCAAGATATCAGTGGCTTTGTGGAGAAGAGAATAAATTCTTGTTTTTTTGTGTGTTACTGTTAATTTGCATGTGTTCTAGTGTTTAATTGGGTACAGGGATTCAAGGGCTTTATTTGTCACGTCTGACTTCTTTTCCTGAGCAAATATATACTTTCTACTCGGATAAATAGCTTTATACATTTTCTTTGACTGCCTAAAACTTTTGCACAGTACTGTACATACCTATGATGAAGTTTAATTTAGAAATTACACACAATAAGACATCAAAAACAGTAACTTTTAATAGAACAATTATAACAATTTACTGTAATAAATCTTTCTGTGACTCACTGGCTCTGTTTACATTTGGTTTTTAAGTGGGTCTTTAACTTTGGGTTAAGCACTGGGGGGGTTGAGGTGGGAGTCCGGGGGCTGTGCTGGCTGGGCCCCATAATTTGCGCCCATGGCTGAGACACAGCACTGATGTCACCTGTGTCTATCAAGCATGTCCAAGGTGTCCAGCTGACCACTTGTATTGAGATTTCGTTGCGCACAGTTATTGTAACGTTCTTGTTGGGGATGCATTAGCTTTTACACTACAAAAGATATGTGGTCAAAGGCGTCCCAGAGGTGCTCGGTAAGCGGTTTGAGTGATCGGATCGCAATGCGTCTCAGGGGCCGTTTACACCTGCATTTAGCGCTGTCTACTTGCGATGGCCCAAGATGCATTTTAAAACCATGTGTAAACAAGGCCTCTCTCGCTTGAATGAACGGGATTATGACTTTATTGCTTAACCCTCAATGGACGATGGAACAACGAAAAATATCTAACAGCCTTACATTAATGCCTTGTGCCCGTGGCCTCCGGGATGGGTGCTGGACCCCCCGCAACCACGAATAGAATAAGCAGTTACAGAAAAAGGATACATGGATGGATGTGGAATTTTACTTCCTAATTGTGGATAACTGAAACCATGATTACTGCCCAGCGCACAGTGATTGTAACGTCCTTATTGGGGATGCATTAGTGTACCACAGGCGTTGTTAGGTCCAATCACTAGGGACTATAGCTCTGAGAATTTTTAGCCCCAATGCCAGTCTTCCTTCAAAAAAAAAAATAATTAAAAATCAAGCCCCAGGTAAAATTGATTCAGCCCCTGGTATTTTCAATAGCTAGAAACTCCTCTGGCGTTTACACTACAAAAGTTATGTGGTCAGCAGATACAGGGGTTCCACTGCATTGTTTAGGGAATAATGAAGCAAAGTCTGTACATGTCCAGTGCAGGGATGCCACAGCAGGGGATGCTACACATCACACCATCCAGTGTGGTTCTCTGCGTGTGGAAAATTCAGGTTCTGCTTTTTTTTTTTAACTGATGATTCTTGCATAAAAACTAAACTCAAGGCACTCACAGTTTTTTGGATAGTACAACACAGAGAATCTGAATGTCTCCAGTGCTTAATTATGTGTGTCTGTTGCGTTGGATGTTGGTCTTTATTTTAACACTTACCTTCTGTTGTAGGTGCCAGTGTAAGTTTTGTCCCCTGATGTCCCCAGGTGCACAGGGTTTAGCAGTGTGGTTTGAGGGCCCCGGCCTCACTGCGTCGGCCTCCAGGAAGACATTCATATTTCTGTACTTCACACCCACCTCTTTCCTCCAAGCCTCACATACAGCTGGAAAAGACATTCTTGGTGGACAAACATGCAAAAGAATTTCTCAAGAGTTTCTTTCTTTTATTTCGTTTTTCCTGATGTTCACATAAAGGGCTTAAAGAACTGCCACAATGACAAAGACGACTCTGTACCTATTAAAGCAGCAACAATAACTCACCTTCAGGCAGAACCGCCGCCGCCGTGATAGAGGCCCATGTCTTTTAAAAATTCAGAGGATTAGCAGTGAATCCAACTTTTGATTTATTTCACAGGAAAAAAAACCCTTGAAAATAATTTCACATTGTGACTGAAGCTGTTTTATTATTTCGTCTCTGTCAGGGAGAAACAGCGGAAGGGCCGACAATCTTGCCGCGGAAGGGGTGGGTTTGCGGGGCTGAGACATGCATCCATACTGCCAGATGGTCTTTTACAGACATCAGTAAATAATTCAAATGTTTCTTTAAATATTTTTCTGATGTTTATAAATAAATATATCCAGATGTTATAAGTGGGTCCTTACTTGTTTCATCATATCATTAAATAGTTGTTTTGAGAGATTTATAATGAAATGCAGAAATGCCAAGGGGTGGTGGGGGGGAGGGGGTTGTTTGGAGGGTGAGTTTGGTGAGTCCTGGGGGCCAAAGGCTGGTTTGAATGTGGGGCTGTAGTGTGGACCACAGGGGAATCACATGCTTATGGCCATACCACCCTGAATACCTCCGATCTCGGAAGCTGACCAGAGTCGGGCCTGGTTAGTACTTGGATGAGAGACTGCCTGGGAATACCAGGTGCTGCAAGTTTTTTGTCCCCTTACTACATCAGGGGGCGATCTTTCCCGTCACAATGTTACACTGACCGCCTTATTTTCTTTCTCTTCTTCTTCTTCTTCTTCTTCTTCTCCTTCCCTTTTTTCTTTATCTTCTTAAGTAGGTCTTAAGTAGAGCTCCACAGTTTCTGTGCTATTCTACATATTCTTGTTTGTCTTCGATAAAGAAGAGATCCAGTTTATTTGAAACAATGCAAATACCCCAAATACCAGTCTGTTACATTGCAGACCCACCGCTGGGCTCCATTACACTACAGACCCACCACTGTGCTCTGTTACACTGCAGACCCACCACTGCACTCTGTCACATTGCAGACCCACCACTGCGCTCTGTTACACTGCAAACCCACCACTGGGCTATATTACATTGTAGACCGACTACTGTGCTCTTTTACACTGCACACCCACTTCTGTGCTCTGTTACACTGCAGACCCACCGTTGGACTCTCTTACATTGCAGACACACTACTATGCTCTGTTACACTGCAGACCCACCACTGGGCTCCGTTACACTGCAGACCCACCACTGGGCTCCGTTACACTGCAGACCCACCGCTAGGTTCTGTTACACTGCAGACCCACTGCTAGGCTCCACCTACATTGCTCCACCAAATGAAACCACAAATAAGCACAAATGTTATTACCTACAATTTTGGTAACAAAAATGTTAAAGCAGTCAAATGAGCCTCATTCACCGACGAGAGTGTGTCACAGTGCTTCAGTGATCTGCCTCGCCTGCCTCACCTGCCTCGCCTTCAGCTGTCAATGAGTTTACATGCTGTACATGGTGTTTGTGCATGTTTTCTCCCACAGTCTAAAAACATGTGGTGAACTGGTCATCACGTGTGCACGTGTGTGTGTGTCTGTGTGTGTGTCTGTGTGTGTGCCTGTGCACTGCTGTCCTATCCAGTGTATCTCTTTCCTGTGTGCTGTGCCTCCCAATATAGTACTGGATAAGTAACTTTGGAAAATGGATGGGAATCTGGAAAGTGAAGGCATCCCGTTTACTCAGTTACTCTGAGTTACTCTGTTTCCTCGCATAGTCCAAAGACAGTTAATCGAAACATGGATGGATGTGGGACTTTTGAAACCACAAGGGGAAACATACCAAATTCGTACGTTACCAAAACACACCAAAGTGTAATGTGAGCCCTGGCGGCCTCGACTGGGATGACATCGCGGGTAAACTCTGCCTCAGTGCCGCCATAACAACACGGTGTGCTTAGGGTTCTAGGTGGAGTACCTGACACAGCACTTAGGATCTGTTATTTATATTCGGAGAATGTGAGTGAGCCTCCAGTGGAGATGCTCTTCCTGTTTGGTAAGCGCATGGTGCTAGTGCACGGCATGCATGTGCCGCATGGACGAGACACAGCTCAAAGTGCCACGGGGCTCTTTGTCTCTCCCAGGCGTTTTATGGCGCTGCCGTGGAGCCCGTCCCCATGGTGACCGGTAGGCCGGCGGTCCTGGGCGGGCATTGCCTCTGATGGATGACCCAGGACATCCATAAAGTGGGCCTGTCGTTGTCCGATTAGAGTGGACAAACACGCCTCCCGAGGGTGACTGTGGCGGGAATGTTTGTTTGCGAGGAAAGATTCCGCCATTTTCACACTGTGGATTTACAGAGGCCTCTAACCGCCATCAATCACTTCGCAATCCTTTGAGGTTCTGTTGAGGGCTACTCCAAAAAACTCAAGGTTGCTGTATCTACACCATTTAGAAACCTGGGGTTTCTCTCGCTCTCAGCTCTCTTTCTTAGGATGTGGCTTGGTGTTCCCCTTCCATATCTGCTGGCCACTTCATCTCTGTGAGAATAACTACCATGGATCTCAGTTGATAGTTAGAGGTTCCTTCTCCATCCATCGAAATCATTAAAGCAGACTCTGAGGTTAGTTCTGAAATGTTCTATATATCTGCAATACAGTTTGCTACTTATTCACAAAGCATTCAGAAGAAATATGTATGCATATAATATTTACAGTGTTTTTAGGTTGATCTGGGTTTTAACATGCCAGATGATTCACCCTGAACACTTTGATATGAAAAAACAGTTACAATGAGACTTGCATATCCCACAATGCACCTCTCATTGTGGCCAGTGTTTCTGGGAAAGAAGCTCAACCGTCTCTGCCTCGTAGGTCACTGGCCTTTTGTCTCAGCTAATGTGGGGCCGCTCCGTGTTTGACGTTGCCATGCCGTTCTTAGAATCAGCGAGTTGTCATGGAGATGCATGGGCTGAAAGGGGCCTATGGTGGCAAACGGTGGGGGGGGGGGGGGGGGAGTCAATTAACTCCACTACATTACATGTTTTACTTTTATAGTATACATCGGACGCATGGTGGGCTGCTGATTAAAATGGGCCCTTGGACTTTTCAACAGTCACCCAGATTTACAAGAAGTCCTGCAAGGTTATGAGAAACAGTTCTGGTTTTGGCCATAAAAATCTTGAAAGGTAAGAGAGTGAGACCCCATTGCTCCTAACGGTGATGTAATTTTTTCAGTGGGTGCATATAAAGTGTTTTTCATAGCTTCAAAGCAGTGAAAGTGAGATGAAGCCTCGACGTTATGGATGTCCACATTCTGTATTAAACCATATGGGCAGCTGGGGCTGTTCTGTTCTGCGACTCGATGTCGGACCATTGTTGGTTCTGTTTGCACGGAGGCAGCAGGCTGCCTGGTCGTCGAGGGCCAGCAGCTCATAAAGGCAGACAGGCTTAGGGGTCGCACACCGAATTCACAGCCAGGAGCTGAGAGTGGCGACCGGGGCCATTCAGAGGAGCTTGTCTGCTGCGCCCACTCACCGCAGGGCAGTTTCTGAAGGATAGATATGTTCCCGGAAGACTCGCGATGCCATGACCCCTTTATCCCACTTTAGAGCTGCCTGCCTATGCATTTGGGTATCTGGGGGTGTCTGGGGTTGTGAGACTTTTTCATTTTTCTTTTGGTCAAGGCTACATCAATGCTATGGAGAGTGTCGCCCAGCCTCAGCTCCTGCTTTGGTTCACACAAAAGTGGAGGGTGGACGATTCCTCCTGAGGCTTCAGTAGCTGCTGAAAAGCTGTGTGTAGTTTCTATAGCGCAGTGGTACTCGAACTGTATATTACTGATGACGATAAAGTGGCAATAATGGTAGAATGACTCACCGTGAAAGTAAAATACAGGCATTAACATAGAGAAAAGCAGAAAACATCTGTTACGAACCGCTGCCTGGGACTCTTTCAGCCATGCGGACAGTCGGCGAGCTCGCGGGGGCATGGTAAATTCCCTTTGCCATGACAACAGAATGTTTAAAAGGTACTTTTTTGCACCCTGTCGCTTTCTGTTGCCTGGGGATTTGTGCGACTATGTCCTCCATGCCCTTGTGCCTCGGGTTCAAGTGAGAGCTTTTGTCGGTTTTGCATCCACACAAAATGAATTGCCCAGGGCTTCAGATGCCGTGATGAGTCTCCACTAGCCTGATCAATGTGGTCCCGTTAAGCGGCCAGTGCGATGCCTGGAATACCAGCTTAGCACATAGTATAGTGGCTAAGATCTAGTGGCTTAGTTTGTATCTAAAAAGTAGGTTCAAATTCAGAGAGCCACCTTGGCTGTTATTCTTCTTATTGGACAGTTATGATAAGAATTTCGCAGTTAATTAATATGGAAAAGTAAAGTCATAAGAGTCATGAACTGCTTTAGATAAATGTACATTAAGAGCAATATACTAGCAGATGACTTGCCTCTCAGAAGCCCCTTGACACCTGCTAAGGGTTGCAAAGGGTGTCTGAAGGTTCAGAAATTTCCTGACTGGGAACATGACTGACTAATGACTTGTGTGTGTCGTAAGAACATAAGAAATTTACAAACAAGAGGAGGCCATTCGGCCCATCAAGCTCGTTTGGGGAGAACTCAACTAATAGTTCAGAGTTGTTAAAATCTTATCTAGCTCTGATTTAAAGGAACCCAGGGTTTTAGCTTGCACTACACTAGCAAGAAGACAATCTCTAACTACACACTATGTAAAGAAGTGCTTTCTCAAATTCATTTTTAAATGTTTTCCTGCTAATTTCCACCTATGGCCACGAGTTCTAGTATTTAAACTAATATTGAAATAGTCATTTGGTTGAACAGCATCCAGACCTGTAAGAATCTTATATACCTGGATCATGTCCCCCCTTAGTCTCCTTTGCTCGAGGCCGAACAGATTCAGCTCAGCTAACCTCTCCTCATAAGACATTCCCCTAAGACCAGGAATCATTCTTGTAGCCCTACGTTGCATCAAAGGCAGCAATGTCCTTTTTAAGGTATGGTGACTGAGATTGCTCTGTGGACAAAAATATCATCATAGTGCTTATTGTAGACATACTGCAAACTGCATTATGGGAAACTTGTTTTTCTAGCTGACTGCGGGGGTTTTCAGAGTCAGGGGCATTCAGTTGTACACAGCTGGAGAATCCATAGAGAATCTTTTCTTTCTGAATTTATCTGGTGGGGGGGCACGTTTGGGGGGGTTCTTGCAGGTAAAATTTTGAGTGTTGGAGTGTTTAGGCATGTTCAGGCTGGTGTCCACGACAGGGTGACACAGGACTTGGCCATGTCAGGGTATGACCTCCAGCTGCAGGAGAGAGAGAGAGACAAACAGAGAGGGAGGTGAAGGCAAAGAATGTTTTACCTTAATGATAAATCCTTCCTTTGCAATTTGTACAAGTATGAGTACAGATGCTGTAATTCCTCTCTTCACCACATGGGCTTCGACCGGCACTCACTCTGACACAGGGACAGGGACCATTATTGTTGTTTATAAATGTCTCGGCAACACTTTCTATGAATGCCATGTCTATAACAATCTATAAACAAATAACATGTTATAATGCATTCATATATCCAAAAATGGCTATAAATATTTACCAAAAAAAGCAAAACACATTATAGCCATGTTTATTATGCATTATGAAGCTCTCCTCTGTAATGCACTATAGATACCTTCATAATGCAATACAAAGCATCATTAATTCTTATATTGTTATAAAAAACAATTTAATGCCTTATGACAATAGAAGATGCTGTTATGCTTTATTAATTCTTATACCGACCATTATAATGCATTACAAAGGTATCCATAGTGCATTATAGAGCTTCAAGTAAAGTGTTACCAATGACTATGATTGAATGTATTTCTGTGTTTCATGACTATGAAGGTGGGTGTGGCAGTCATTTGAGTCCTGGGCCAAGCTGTACAGCCCAATCTGTGGCTGAAGGCTACTGGGGGGCATTCAGATGGGGGGGGGGGGGGGGGGATGTGGTGCGCATCACTGACACAGCAACGGCAGCCCATAAACTCCACAGTGAGGCCACATCCTGAGCCCCGACCGCCGCTGGCTGGCTGAGGACAGCAGATTCCCCCTCATTAGACGCCGAGGCATTCCTCGCGGTCAGCATTGTGCTTCTTTGTTGCCAAAGAATTATGGGAGGGTTGCTGTGCCGAAATTGAGCCAAGGTCAGTAAGTTTCCTCGCAAGGAATTCCGGAGCAATTCACTGGTTTGTCATAATATGAGAACCTAAAAAATACTGCTTAAATGTGTTAATGTACAGTTATGGTAAGCAGAGTAAATGCTGCTTATTTGAAGTAGCGTACAGTAATGACAAATGCTACAGCGTAATGATATGTAGAGTAAACCTTTATATTTACTTATTTTGCAGAAGCTTTAATGCAAAGCGACATACATTTCAGACAGCAAAGTCTGTCAGTCCATGGAGTAATTGGTGGTTTAGGGCCAGACTCGGAGGCTCTGAGGTGAACTACTGGCTACAGGATTTGAACTGGTGACCTTCTGCTCACAGACAGGCACAGCACCACCAACCAACCAAGCCACAGAACACAAATGCTGCTGACATGATGTAGCGCAGAGTAATGGCATGTGAAAGGAGAGGAGATGAGATCCAAGAATGTTGGTGCAGCGGCAAGCAGACAGATAGTGCTATAGACAATTGTGTACACTGGTGCTACCCACCCCTCCCTCTGTCCCATCTCAACATCTTTTCCTTTGAATTCTGTGCAGTTGCAGTGTCCTCTCCGATATTCTCATCACTGTCATCTACCACTCTCCTCTTCCCCTAGGTCACTGGATACACACTCAGTCTCTTCCCTACTGACCCCCCTCTCACTCTTATTGGAGACTTCAACCTCCCCCTTGATAAGCTACATTCTTACTGCCTTCTCTCTCTTCTCTATTCCTTCTCTCTGACGTCCAACGACTGCTCTCCCACAAAAAGGAGAAGACGCCCTCAAGCTGTCTCTCTACTTCACTCAAAACAACCTTCATGATCCTAACCAATCTGGTGTCAAAGCACCACATTCCACAGAGACTGTCCTCTTGGCTGTTACTGAGAAGCTACATGCTTCCAGAGAGGCCAAACTGTCATCTCTCAAGAGTAGTGTAGCAGTAAAGTAAATACTACCTAACTTAAGTAAATGCAGCATAAATGAGGTTGTACAGATTAATAGCCCATCCATCCATTTTCTGAAACCGTTGATACTGTTCAGGGTCGCTGGGGGTCCGGAGCCTATCCCAGAGGCTATAGGTGTAAGGCAGAGAGCAACTTAGGATGGGGCACCAACCCATCACACCACTCACTCACACGCCATTTACTCACATTCCATTCACTGCCATCCATTCACTCACACGTCATTCACTCACACGCCATTCACTCACACGTCATTCACTCACACGCCATTCATTCACACGCCACTCACTCACACACATTCATTCACACGCCACTCACTCACACGCCATTCATTCACACGCCACTCACTCACACGCCAATCATTCACACGCCACTCACTCACACGCCATTCATTCACACGCCTCTCACTCACACTCCATTCACTCACACACCCTTCACTCACACACCACTCACTCACACGCCATTCACTCACACACCACTCACTCACACTCCATTCACTCACACATCATTCACTCACACTCCATTCACTCACACACCCTTCACTCACACACCACTCACTCACACACCATTCACTCACACACCACTCACTCACACTCCATTCACTCACACACCCTTCACTCACACACCACTCACTTACACGCCATTTACTCACAACCCATTCACTCCCATCCATTCACTCACACGTCATTCACTCACACATCATTCACTCACACACCCTGACAGAGTAACTCGAACCATGTAGTGTGAAGTCTGCTTAAATGACGCAGTGCAGAGTAATGGAATGTAGTGTAACATCTGCTTAAATGAGGTAGTGCAGAGTAATGTTGTGATGATATCTAGAGCAATTGCTGCTTAAATTAGGTAGTACAAAGTCATGATATATTTATATGCCTTTGCTAATGTGGGTACCTCTGCTTAAATGAGGTAGTAAGTGCAAAGTCATAGGACACAGAGCACGTGTGTGCAGACAAGAAATGCGGCTTAAATTAAGTGATGATTGATGTTTTGTTGGATCTCATCAGCATTAAGGTGTGCAGTATAGACTCTTGTGATTCTCTTTGAAGAAAAGCTGCTCCCACAAACCTCACTTGCTCCTCTTTCTTGAGTCCTTGACTCACATAGTTGGCAGGTTGTGTGATTTTGCCCAGAAGATCAATGCCATACATTTTGGCATCAGTGTTGGTTATCAGATCGTCATGTCAAACACAGAATCGCATGTTTTCCTTGCAGTGCATCCGAGTGCCGTATCTGGAGCGACGTAAAGGAGTTTGTGTTGAATACATCGCATTTAATGCTCTCTGTCTGAACTGCTCTGCCCTGGCTTGTGACCAAAAGGCTGCACTTTGACTGAGAGAGATTGGCTTCTGTAGATAGAATGGTGGGTTTGCCTTCTGTTTCTTAAAGTTCCACCAGGCAAAGAGAAACGGAGAAACGCCAATGAACTCTGCATAGCACCATGTCCCGGCTCTGCTTACGCAAGGAGAACTCAAAGGGGAAAACAGCGTCATTAGCATGACAAAGCGAAGCAGTGAATCAGGGACCCGGCAGGCAGGGCACAAAAACGGGATGAAGATTAAGCATGGGGCAGCGGCCACCTCCGCCGTGCCGGAAAAGGGCTCCCCAGGAGCGGAGTGATGTAGCTGGGGAAGAGGGCAATCTGGGCTGGGGCAGAAACCAGGCTGAGAACTAGCATCGCTTTGGGGTCCAGCGCTGGAGCTCTGTCAGGGACTGTCTTTCCTGTGGCACTGAAGAGTAAGTGTTTTTATTTTCTTCTGCTGGACTGCAGAGTGACTGATCTTCCTCTCTGTAGAACTGAGCAGGGACCATGTCTGTCTCTTCTGTGGCATTGAAGCTTGTTCCAGCTTGTGAATGTAGACTGGCTCTTTTCGTGTAAATGTCCAGTGATTCTTCTGCCTCTTACTGTGGGATCTCTGTGGGGTTGACAGTGACTGTGCGCATAGTGTGACACAATAGTATCATCGATCACCAACTGCTTACTGCGATTAATTTCTTAATGGTGTTGTATTTCACAAAGGTTGTATTATTTTGCACAATTACATATGAAACACTTCATCTTGCAATGGATAGCAACCCTGTTACAAAAATATCATAAATGTTAGATTGATGGGTGTTCTGGAAAGGTAAAATACAGCGCTCACAGGAAGGCTGAGGATGCATGCTTAATTCTGTAACAATGTTGCACATTTATTGTTTCATAACAAAAATCTGTTGACAAGCAACATTTAATGTATCTGCACATATCTCCTGCACAGACATTTTCTTTTTAGTAAGTGTCATAATTTTTT
This sequence comes from Paramormyrops kingsleyae, assembly GCF_048594095.1. Taxonomy (NCBI): domain Eukaryota; kingdom Metazoa; phylum Chordata; class Actinopteri; order Osteoglossiformes; family Mormyridae; genus Paramormyrops; species Paramormyrops kingsleyae. Next base: position 18,453,873 of record NC_132798.1, on the reverse strand, counting down.
GACTGACTCATTCAGTTCTGTTCTTGCCATTTTGCTGATAATTGCAATTATAGTCACTGGCTCCCAAAGTGATACTAAACACAAATCTTTGGTGTTTTATGTTATTGCAAAGGTGTTACTAATTAAAAAGCACCTGATGAGACTGTGTGTCAATGAAATTTTGAACTCTATACAGCTCTTTTAGAACTATAATTTGGGTTTGAATTTATTACTATTTGAAACTACAGATTGTTTCTGATGTATATTTTTGTAAACAAAAGAATAAAGTAATGATTTTGTCATAAAAACAATAAATACTTTTACTGAATTAAGCAAGACATTCTGTGAGTGCTGTATGATTATGAATGCGATCAGGAGGTTCAAGAGGGACATATCTGATGTTAGTCCACTTCTGTCCTCAGTAATGAAAGACCTTAAAACGCACTTATGGGGAAGAACAAAGGAATCGATAGGAGTTGGCCAGACGCCAGCCCAATGGGAGTTTTACTGAAAGCGGCCATCTTGGTGTTCATCTTGCCGGTAACGTATTCCACATTCGAGAGAGTGAGTGTCTTGGTGTTCATCTTGCCGGTAACGTATTCCACATCCTAGAGAGTAAGTGTCTTGGTGTTCATCTTCTGGTAACGTATTCCACATTCGAGAGAGTGAATGTCTATGTTTCTGTGATTCTAAATCACCTCTTGTTTAAGGTACATTTTTCAGATTTTATTAGCCATGTAAAATGTTTTCTAATAGAGGATTCGTAAATAAACATTAACTATGACAGATGTCTGTCCTCCTCTTGTGGCATCACCATTGAGCTAATGTCGCTTTTTAAACCCTATTTTCTATTTTGACGCTTGTCCTGAAGGTATTGGGACAATGCAAGGTCACGCAGTCCTGGGCTGATACAAGAAGACAGGACTCTGCTGGTGAGCTTAGGAATGGTCCCAAGGCTCCTTTAACCCCTGAACACAGAGGCTACGAGTCACCCCTGAACACAGAGGCTTCAAGTCACCCCCACAGCAGAAAATATTCCCTTATGTATTTCAATTGGATATTTGATGAATTACTTCCAGCTTAGTGCCGCTGTTTTTTTCTTGTGCACTAGAATCATCAAACATGCGATGTCTAGTTCCTTAAATACAGGGCGTATAACCTCCAGTTACGGCTGAGATAGTGAGTCACCCTGGGGCTCTCCTAGTCAAGCAGGATGACCGAGGACTTGTACACGTCCAGAGTCGTGGACATGAGTTAAACATCATTGGTTTCTTCTCATTTAGCAACCACCATGAAGAAACCCCAAGTCCAGCTCCACCACTCAGAGATGGTGTTCAGGCTGTTTAACACCTCACTGGACTTTGGACACGCAAAGCGTTTCTGCTCAGCACACTTTGGCACCCTGCCCACGGAGGGGCGCCGGGACGTGATGGACGGCGTCTTGCAGCTGCTGAGAGCTGCTGAGCTGAGAGTGACGGTGTGGGCCATCGACCCCAGTACAAGCGGCAGGGACACGCTGGTTCCGTCCGAGCAGCGTGAGTATGTCAGCCTCGATGTTTCTGGTTCTGCTCGACCGGAGACGCTCTGGGAACATTGGTGTTGCTTATCGTGTCTAAGTTAGTGGTTCACTTAGCAGTTGGGTTAATGGTTCAGTTGGCTTTTCAGTTAGTACCTTTGAAGGTGCTTCTGTCCAGTCAGGACCTATGCAATGCCCACTCTGTCCAGTCAGTGTCAGCTTGTTTTCCAGACACTGTGAGACTGCCTTCCACGTTTGTGGCTTTTCTGAAGGTCAGTCCCAGACCGTCCTTGTTAATTGGATATGTGGATATGTTACACATACAATTGGGCTTCAGAGAGGAAGTGGAGTGAGGTGTCCTACACCTCGTAACCAACCATACAAGCTCAGTCACATGGTCCAAATTGTCTCTCTGTTCTCCATAGGTGTGACTGTACAGGCTCTGAGCTTCCCCCTGGAGTCTGCGCAGGCCCACGCTCAACTGCGGGTCCCATTCCCAGCACTGGGGGAGGTGAGCGTGTGCGTGAGGCTTCAGTGGGACCAGCGGCACACGGCATTGGCCACGGTCTTCTCCTATGCGGCTCCGGTCTTTACCAATGAGCTGCTGCTGCGTGGTCGACCGGACAGTACCGGCCGAGTTCTGCTGGCCCTCATCGTCCAAGGGAAGCACGGACCTTTCCGGGCCTCCTTCTCCAACGATGGGGCCTGGCATCACGTTTGCGTGGCATGGCGCAGGGCTGACAGCCTGTGGGCTGTGCATGTGGACGGGGAGAGGGGCGACGCAGACAAGGCTGGTGACGTGCCGCGGGATGTGCCCCGCGATCTCCACGGCGCTGGCATCTTCGTGCTCGGCCAGGACCAGGACTCATTTGGCGGGAACTTCAGCGAGCCCTTCGTGGGGAACTTGACAGAGCTGAGCGTGTGGAATGTGGCACTGGAGGAGCGGCAGGTGCAGGCGTTGAACGCCTGTGGCACGATTGGTCACGCGTCGCTCTTCACCTGGGACGTCGCCAACGTGATCGTGCACCCTGACGTAAGCCAGGTCCAGGCTAGCGTACTGTGCCCAGGTATGTCTGCACATGTAGGGGAAGGGGGACAAATTTAGCAGGGGCGATTTGTAGGCTTAAGGGGGGCATAATAATTCATACAGATGGGACAACCTCATTATTAGCCAATGATACATTGAATTCATGAATGACAGGGGAGGCAGCACTCCAGGGGACGTGTCCCCAGAGTCCCTTGAGACCCTGGGGAAAAGTATTCTTACAAAATTAGAAAACCTTAAACCGCTGTTTCGGTAACCACTCTTTAGGTCATCAAGCTGCTTCTCAGTGTTTTCATCTGTTTTTGATGTTTGAGGGAGCACTAGCTATAGTTTTTTATTAGGTTATTATAATTTAGCAATATATGTATGTGTCTGAGACAGCATGTGGATGAATGGATGGATGGATGGATGGATGGATGGATGGATGGATGGATGGATGGATGGATGGATGGACTGCTCATACCCAAACAATTCTGCCACGTTCAACAGCTAGCAGGAACACATGATGTTAGGTTTGTTGGGTTTACATTAAAGCCCTTTGCACTCATTGTATTGTATTTATCAAATATGTGACATGTGGTTATAGAGACGGCGGCCAGGTGGGTACAAGGTCTCCAAGATGAAAGATGGAGGCTCACTCACTATGTCTAATAAGGACAGAGATCTTCAGTTAGACTTTTTTTTTGACTGAATGAATCAGGAAAAGGCTATGCGGTCTGTTGCCAGACATGAGTAGTTCGAATAGGTATTTCCATCCATCCATTTATCTTCCAACCACTCCAGTGGGGCCTGGAGCTTATTGCAGGACGCACAGGGGACAAGGCAGTGGTACACACTAGACAGGGTGCCAGTCCATCGCAGGGCACGAGGTAGGGGTACACCCTGGAAGGGGTGCCAGTCTATCACAGGGTACTAGATATTGTTTTCCTTTAGTTTTCCTTTATCCCCACACAGTTTACAGTCCTAAAGTCATAGTTTCAGTATCCATTGTGGTCCATTACCAGGGAATCAAATCACATTATGCCGAAATGCTGTTTACACTCAGACTCTTTCACACTAACCTCTGACTCCTTGGGTTTCTGCTCCAGAATAAGCCCGGACTGAGTGGAGAGGTAACCGCGAAGGTTAAGGTTAGGGTCGTCGCCATTGTTCTCGTTCGGGTCATTTGGCAGCCGAGTCATTCTGGTTGACCTCACACGGAGGCATTAACCCCTCCCCAGCTGCATAACTATCATGCCAGAGGGCATTCGGAGGGGTCATGGCAGGGCCTGACAGGGGGGCCCACTCATGCGGGTGGCATGCCCGGGAACTTCCAAGCGGGGAGGTCACTAGCACTGTTGCAGGTCTGGCGTAGAGCTCGTTAGCCATAATGGTATTGGCTGCAGGGCTGTGATCGGGGGGGCCTGGCTGTCGCCGGCCCTCAAAGCCACATGAAGATATCGCCCCCCCCCCCCCACCAGCCCCAGAGCCTCAGATCACAGGGAAGAGTTCTGACAGGCTAGTATCCGGCCCCAAGCGTTTTTAGCGCTGCTGTTGACACGCTTGCTCCATAAGTGGGGGGGTGGGTGGGGGGGGGGGGGGGCTGGGAGTGGCCAGCACGTCTAGTTCTGCATCCATCCACCGAACAGAACATCTCTGGTGGGCAGGCCAAAGATTTTCATGGGTGTTCTGCAGGATGGTGGGGGGGTGGGAGGGTTAAGCAGATCATCCATCACCACACCCCTTGGGAGGGAGCAGGTTCATTTGTTTTAGGATAAACATATATTTTTCAGTTTTGGGGTGTACTGCCCCTTTGAAATACACTCATTATTAGGAACAGCAGCTCATGAACACAGTCAGACTGCCCCCCCAAAGAGAGAATCACGCGGCCGCATCTTAGCCCATACTGCGCGCCGACATGGTGCAGTTCCTGTGTGACTCTGCCCCAGAACGACAGACATGCCTGATCGAAGGGTCTTTGTACACAGGGACTCCAGCGTCCCAGAAACAGCCACGATGTCAGGATCTTCACACACTATAGTGTCCAGCGTTTACTGAGGAAAACCATCCAGTCAGGGGACGTTCTGAGGGACTGTGAAGCCTGTGTACAGGCATACGTCGCTGACAGTCTCATCCTGCATCGCCCTAAGGCTCCCTGTGAGAAAACCAGTTTACCAGTTACTGCAAAGAAAGAAAACCTATTCTTAGCTGTGTTTTCTTTCATGGAGATTCCCAGTGCATTCATGGAGGAATCAATCAGGAAGTGATGCTTCAAATAGGCTTCGTTAGCATCATTCACTCCTATCTCTACGGTTATTGTGACAGTCTGGACTGTGTTCAGCACTTCAGACTAGAAGGTGTTATGTTTTTTCATGCTGTTTGGACCTGAAGAATCACTTCCTTAAATAACGCCCAGCAGTGATCAGTGCTGTGAATGCTAACGCCCTTGTTTTTAATCCAGGTCTGTGTACTCTTCCATACAAAGGTTATTTTAAGCAGGTGGATCAGCAACTGTGCTTACAGACATTTCTCTAATCCTGTACCTCGCACTTGCTAAGTGCTGTGTCTCACAGTTCATGGCTATGCTGCCCCCTACAGGCCGGATATCCAGCCAGACTCCAGGTTGCCGAGTCCTAGACGGCCGCTTGCCCAAGGAGACCCCGCATTTCACCACTGTCCCTTGCTTGCAGACACTGCCCTTCGTCTGTGTGACCAGCCAAGGTGAGCAGACCCACTAGTGCCCTCTAGTGAGGCATGCGTGTGGCTCAGCAGGTTAGGACTCTGTGCCTGTGCTCATAAGGTTGCTGGTTCAAATCCTGTGGTCAGAACTATTTCACTGTCAGGCCCCTGAACAAGGCCCTTAAACTCCCCCGATTGCCCCAGGGATTTCCGGGGCTGACCCTCGCTGTCTCAAAAATGTACATCGCTGAGAAGCACCTGCTAGATGTGTAAATGAAGGGCCCACTAATCAGTGCTTGAACCACTGAGTCACACCATTATGGTTTCGGCATAACTAAGAACAGAACTGAATCTGCTGGGCTCATGAAGGCGGCCGGCTGGTGACAGGGATGGCTTCCCTCACTCCTCACTGCCCCCGTGACCTTTTAACAGAACGCGTGGTGAAGCGCTACATTGGGCCAAAGAGAGAGGCAGCGACTCAAGGCTGGGTTGTGTGCTCTGTGCTGATTGGTCCAAATTCTGTTGCAGAGCGGATGCAGAAGATCAAAGAGCTGAGGGACTCCCGTGAGGGGGGGCCCAGCCCCTTCCTGTCCCAGCTGATGCGGCTGTCCAACCAAAGCCTGGTAGGGGCGTGCCTCTCCATCAGCAGCATCCGATTTCAATACCACTCATAACAGCAAGAAGGATGACAATGATTTGTATTCATATTTACACAGTCAAAAGTTTTTGCATATACTGAAATTTTCTACATTTGCACGTTACTTGCATAACATGTAACAAAAATACACTCAGTCTTCTTTGCTAACAAATTTACAGTATGTTCAGCATCTGATTACCTTTATTCGGAGGAAAATGCCATATCTTTGATTCATCAAAGTAACCTCCTCTAGCAGTTATAACAGCAGAGCTAATTCGAATCATTCTTTCTACAAGGGACATTAAATTCTGCTCCGTTTCATCCCATGAAACAGTTAACTATTGCGTTTAAAGTTAAAGGACAGCCTAGAATTTAACTGCCATCACCACACAACCAGCTAATAGGATGTCAGACACGCACTCTTACATACTCTTTCCATGTTATAAAGGAAACTTGTTTTATTTGACTTATACTTTCGTTCATAGTTGTTCACTCAACTTTCCAATGCTTAACAAGAATAAAAAATCTGCAGTTTATGAAATAAATGGGAAAGTGGTAAAAACCTATAGTGTACAAAAATTTTTGACTGGTGTAATATTTTATGTCACATTACAATCCACGATAAACTGTTGTTTTGTTCCCTATCTCAAATTACTTTCTCCTTGGGTACTGGCGGGGGAGGGGTTATTTCCCGACGAGACACGCCTTGGCTGGGAGCAGAGCTCCAGGGTGCTGGACGTTTCCCAGAAGGCACTGCAGGAAAGCCCGGGGGGGCTGGAGCCCTTCGACATGCTTTCGCTGATCCAGCTGTTACGCCGCACGGCTGACGTCGTCAATGGGGGCAACCAAAGCCGGAAGGAAGCGGCCGCTTTCAGCCGTAGCTTCCTGGCTGTGGCTGACAGGATGATTGACCAAGAAAACGTGCCTGGCTGGGAGGCTGTCAAGGAGGTACTGTGGCATGTATTTGACCACCAGAGGGCAGTAAAAGTGAAGGAACACTAAAGTACTGTCACTCATGAAGCAAAAGTTTATCCCACAATACAAAACTTTGAGATTTTCTCAAGGATTAAGACAGCTTCAGGACAAAGTAAATACCAAAGGCAGCTTTCTTTTGTCATGTTCAATGCAACAAATAACTTGCAGAAAAGAGGAACAGAGCAAGATTATAACAGAGCTAGTCACCTTGACATTAACACGGACTGTGTTTATGTGGAGGAAAGAATAATTTATTTCCATTTAATTGTTTATTCTCAGAAGAACAAGCCAGCCAAAGAGTACAAACAAAAATATTTGGAAGCAGGATTCAGAAAATGCAATAAAAAGTATTAATACCAAGCGGCACGTTTCAGTGTCTCTGAGGGCAGCTTCCCGAGACTCCAGCACGCAAACGGCCCGTTAGCGTTTTCACACTCGGAATCAGTGTTGCTTTGACCCTCACCGTGCTGATCCCATCAGGGTCTCCTCTGATGCAGGTGGCGGTATGGGATGCGCTGCTCATTGCGCCCCCTTGTGTCTGCTCCCTTACTGCAGGTTGTGAGTGGACCCATGGCAGTGGTCAGAAGCATTGATCACTTGGTGACTAACCTCGAGAGCCTGCTAGTGGACGAGGATGACGACCTTCTCATTAACGGTGACAACATCAGTGAGTGGCCCCGACTCCTCCCCCCTCCCCTTAAAATGGCATTTAATACAGTGTTGGCATATCCCTTCACATTTTGCCTCAGTACAGACAATTCCCAAATGTACATTATTCATGGAGATCATTAATTGTTTTTTATTTAAAGCAATTAATAATCAGATTTTTTTTCAGTTTCTTAAATAAGCAATAAAGATTCATAGAACATGATAAATTACCCCAAGAAACCTTGCTGCTGTTGTAACAGCTGTTCACAGCGTCTCTCATTCTTCATTGGCTCCTTACTGATGTCCTAAATACAGAATCAACAGCTAGTGATAGGCAAGATGACACTTCATGGTCTGGTTCCTAAAGAAGTCTCAAAACCAAATAGTGTACCAGGCTCTATCTGGTTTCTCTGTTCCTTCTCCTCAGAGCTGGAGGTCCAGCAGAGGAGCCTGGAAACAGACACAAGCAATCGTGACTTCTGCAGGCCAGCTGCAGAGAACAAGTCCCGCCTGGATTGCATCGAGGTCCCATCCCAGATTATGAAGACGCTACACAGCAATGGTATGGAAGCTTTAGCACATAAACAGTGTGACTCAGCCATGCAGACTCAATAGGTATTATTTCACTCATCCCACATTTGATGCCAATGCACAGGTTTCCAGAAGATCACCCTGATGAACACCTGGTACGGCTCACTTCATCCATTTCTCACTAGAGATGGGAACACCAGCCTTTTCCCGGTTGAAGGCAACATCAACCTCCTTCCTGCTGTTAGCGACGGTACTCAGAAGTAAGTTTTGGGTTTTCTGTTGTTACTATTGTGCAGGCACTGCTGTTCAAAATAATGTACATACTTCACAGTTTTACACATAGTCAAATATACTGGAGTATACTTTACTCTTTAATAGTCACCTGGGAGTTCACCAACAGGGATGGGATTACGGATGATATTTTGTTCAGGAACCTAGGTCCTTATCCACTGTGGTATAACCTTCCCTCAACCTGGAGCTTCATGGTGTGGCTACATGCTTTGTTTTTCGATATACAGAGGCCAGTTGAGATAAAGATTTGGATGTGGGACCCCGGATAAGCAGCAGATAATGAATGGATGGATGGATGTTAGTTTGAGTAGGATGGGGGTTGACCAACTTCTGATCCTCAATGTCTCTGCAGGTACATTGGTGCAGTCCTGGGCTCCTCTGTCATCTCCAGCATGGTGCTGGGTCAGGGCCGGCGAATCAGCACCGCCGTACGTTTCCACCTGCAGCACAGGCACCAGGTGAGCCCAGCATGATGCTGACGTCACCATCGCTGAGTCCCCATAGCTTTCGATGATATGAGGCTTTTCTCAATAACAAGAACGCAAAGATCGTACTTGTGGTCTTGGCTAAGCCAATCTCCGTGACTCCCGAGGAAAAACTTGGGGTGCAATGAATCATGGGATTGGTCTAGTTTTGTGAGGATGCAACTGAAGTATCCTTGATATTTGGGCCAAGAACGACATCCGGGGATTTTTACCGTCCTCCGTACTTCTGTTCTTAGTCTTGGAACTGGTCATTGCCAATGGAAGATGACGTAAAACGGGTAGATGAGAACACAAGTACGGTCAAGTAGACAGACAGAAACACACATGAACAGCGGTAGTATAACTACTGCTGAAATTGGAAGCTTTGTAGGAACTAAATTATTAACACTTTAGCAAAACTATCAGTTTATGGTTTGATTTGAACACTGACTCATCAATGGGCAGCTTTGATGTCATTTTCTGATTTCATTTTCCCAGAATCTCCCAGGGACGGAATATGATCCCGTATGTGCATTCTGGGATTTTAATCTCATGTGAGTAGCTTTTTCCCTCTTAATCTCGGCCCGAACTGCATACTGATGTTGCAGTTTCATCGAGGGCCGTTTACTTTTTAAATGCCCGTCTTTTTAGTGGTTTTAATGTCTGTTATGAACTGTGAGAACTTGAGTTTCAACTACCGCAACTTCACAGAGTCACTAAAATAAAATGTCCGCTTAAGAATTGCGCTCAGGATGCCTGAATCTTGCTGTTTGCCGTAACCACAGGTGTGGTTATGTTGGGCTCTGTGAATAAGGGATCCACAGGTGATTCTCAGACGTAGTCTGTCTGGGGCAGGAGGGGGTCCAGGAAGCTTTCATGTAGACCGCTGTTAATTTGGAGCAGGAGGGGGTCCAGGAAGCTTTCATGTAGACCGCTGTTAATTTGAGACATACATCACAGTTATATAACACCTTGTCCTCCATCCTCCAGCCTAACAGATCAGCTGCATTCAGCCGTTCTTCACCCAGACACTTAATCTCTTTCAGCGCAAAATTACAACACTGTTTATCAGGGACAATTAAGTGCTAAAAGACTTAAAAGGCTGAATCAAACCTTGTACAGTACTGAGATGTGCATTTGAAAAACTAAATATACACTTATATTATACAGCAGAGATGCTGTGTAGGAGTTTAAATTGTAACCTGCAGCATCCTGGTACAAGTGACATTCACTGTGGAGGGTTACTGAGATGATCATATCTACTGAGTGGTGCGCAAGGCTGAGTGTCATGCGGCAGATCCTCAGCTTTCCTGGCTTTGCTGTCCTTCAGGCCTGAAGCCGGTGGTGGCTGGTCCACCAGAGGCTGCCATGTCATACACACGTGGCCTGACTCTACTTCCTGTTACTGCAACCACACCACCAACTTCGCTCTGTTGCTGCAGGTCTACGAGGTCCAGGTACATTCCTCTCCTCTGGTGTTAGCATCCACGTGCAGTTAGCATCAAGATATAATCTTAGCGTCCCGGGCCAGTTAGCATTTAGACAAATTGTTAACATATAGTTCTTAGGTTTATGCTGTGTGTTGGCTCAGCTTTAGCGGGATTTAGCGCCATTCAATGAAGTCCCTCCCCCCACTCCGATTCTTGTTTGTTACAGAGGAGCCCAGAGAGTGAAATTTCAATGCAGATGCTGACTTTCATTGGCTGTGGAGTGTCACTGTGTTGCCTGACCTTCACCTTCATCCTCTTCATCGTTGTGGGGTGAGGACAGTGTTGTATGTCATTTACAGCATCTCCCTTCATCTGATATTTTGTGTCCTGGATACTCTATTTATGACTGTGTGCTGTTAAGGTCATATTGAAGCTGAGAGCAAATTCAGACTGTAGGTTGGGGTTTCCAGTAGTGAGATCTACTAGTGAAATCTACTTTTTACAAAGAATCTGGGAAGCTATGTGTTTAATATAAGATTGTAATGGGGGGGGGGTTGCAATGGTTAAATATGTAATCTTGAGGTGGGGGGGGGGGGCTGCCAGTAGTTAAATTAATTCTCCTTTCATGTGCACTGTTCAGCATACCATGACAGTATGGTGTTCATCCTAGTGAATACACAAAATACACATTTTTAAAAACTTATCCAATACCTAATGCGTGTTGTGAAACATACTGTTTGGCGCCCTGCAGATTAGCTCAAGGTCGATGTATTGCCGACCACTGCTGTAGACTCTAAGTGTAAATGATGTGCTTATATTTAGTTTTTTCCAATCATTTTAACGCGTGTCTCAATACCATGTTCACTTTTTCAAAAAACACTAAACACATGCACCATACCTTTGGACCATGTGAGCTAAACTATGTAAACTTTTGCATTGCTTTGACACAATATGCATTCAATCACCACTTCCCCCAAATTTCATGAATACTTCTCTCAGTCAGTGTTCAACACCAGCAAAACTTTGTACAACTACAGCCGATTTTTCAGATGTTTAGATAATCTGTTCAAAACAGTTAACTTTCAGGTCAAAACCCTAATGAAATTTAGAGCACTGTCAATTGAAATATGCTGCATTTCGACAGACAAAGGACACTATGCACTTGCACTAACACAAATAATTATGCTTTCAGCGGAAATTTCGTATTTTTGTTTTTGTTTGCTGCTTTGTTACTATTTATACAAATGAGGTCATGGAGTGTCCTTTTCCTTTTGTATTCTGTGCAAAAACACTCGGTATGGCAACACATATATTACAGTGAAACATTTATATATATTCATTTAGCAGGCACTTTTATCCAAAGCTACTTACAGTGAAGTACTATATCTACAGGGACAGTCCCCCTGGAGCAAGTTGGGGTCAAGGGCCTTGCTCAGGGGCACAATGGTGGCACCTCCTGGGAGTGAACTCACAACCTTCCGTTGTTCCTAATGGGAGCCCAGCCAGATCCCTAACTACTAGACCACCACCATCCCCCTAGATCACCACCAAGCATTTTACAATGCTTGAAGCTGGAAAGCTGAATGAAAACACACACCTGTCTGTAATTTCAGCTAAGCACCTATCTAGGAATTTGTGTAATTAGTGCCAACTTGCCATATGTACAAAAGGGGCCATCTTTGGATTGGCATTTTCCATTGCCATTTTTCTTTAGTTAGTGAAAAATGGATGCCGCAGGAGGCAGAGGAAGAGCAAGAAGACATCAATGGAGAGGAAGAGGAAGAACCATGTTTACTGATGAAATCAGAGCCAAAGTAATTGACCATGTTGTAACTCATGGTCTGTCCCTGAGGGAAGCAGGTCTAAGAGTTCAGCCCCACCTGCCTAGATCCACAGTGACATCAATTGTCAGGAATTTCAGGCAAAGCAACAGATACTATACACTATTTAGAGCATTCTGACTGAAGGCATTTGATTGATGTTTATATTTCTGTAGTGGTGTGATTTGAGGACAGTCTCTGGGAAAAAAACTGACGCATCGATGCACGTTTGTCTTTACTGTAACCCACTACTGTAGGATTTAGCATTTACCTCCCACAGGAGGGAGAGGAAGAATTTACCAGTATTTGTGATTGTGTGGGACAATGTGGCCTTTCATCATTCCCGCCCAGTCACAGAGTGGTTTATTGCTCATCCCAGGGTGATTTCATTATTCTTGCCACCATACTCGCCTTTCCTCAACCTCATTGAAGGATTTTTTTCTGCATGGGGATGGAAGGTATATGACCATCGGCCACATGATCAGATGTCGCTTTTAGATGCCATGGCTGCTGGGTGTGGACATCCATGTGGAGGACATCCATATGGAGGACATGTGAAAATATAGGATACAACAACACATCATATATAAGCATTTTGCAGCGTTTCAAGTTGTTAGTGTTTTTTCATGCATTGTACTTTGTGTGACAAGGTCGTCTTGTGAGAGAGTGTGTGCTATAGGTTTGGCAGCATGCGTCACTTTTGGGTGAAGTGTGAAGTGTTTTGGTGGTTTTAGTGCATTTTGCACTGAAAGTTAACTGACATGATCGGGTGCATGTTTGTAAAGTTCACGGTGTGAAGTGTTTTGAAAAAGTGTACATGGTATTGAGACAAGTGTGAAAATAATTGGAAAAAACTGTAATGGTGGCTGGCAAACAATGATGAACCTTTTCTCCCTGCTTTAATTTCTCCTCAAACTACAGGGTACCCAAATCAGACCGTACCACTGTTCACAAGAATCTGATTGCAGCTCTGGGCATTGCAGAGCTCTTGTTGATGTGCAGTGACACAGCCACCGGCAATCAGGTCTGTCTCTACCCCCGCCTCGGTTTTCCTATGCTGCCCCCTGCTGCTTGGGAGGACAAAGAGAGCTAGTCTTGTTTATGCAGCTGTAGTGGAGAGCCGATATACAAATAAAGTTTTAAACGTAAGAGATTCTTTGACGGCAAAAGTTATATTTCCTTTTGCAGGAGTTGACAGCTTATATTTTTGTTGGCTTCATTTCATATTCAACTTGAAAATTATTTAAGAGTATAAATCAGGTCTTTATCTGTAAGTTTAAACCAAAAATGCCTTCTGCTGTATCCCTGCTGCCCTCTAGGAGTTGTGTCTGGTAGTGACAGCCCTGTTGCACCTCTTCTTCACGGCCTCCTTCACCTGGATGCTTGTCGAAGGCTTGCTGCTATGGAGCAAGGTGGTTTCAGTGAACATCAGCGAGGACAGAAGGATGAAGCTGTACTACGCCATCGGCTGGGGTACCAGGCGCACAGACACTGGCTTCACAGTGTAACTTCAGGGCACCTTCAGATACAGGGACTAGCTCTAGAACTCGATTTCGGTCAGGTCTGAAGATGGTCCCTGAACCATTTTGCTTTGATATAATATTCTGCATTACACCAATCAGCCATGACATTATAACCACTGACAGGTGAAGTGAATAACCTTGATTATCTCATTACAGTGGCACCTGTCATGGGGGGGGGCATTATATATAATGCAAATGAGCAGTCGGTTCTTGAAGCTGATGTGTTGGAAGCAGGAACAATGTGTGAAAAAGGGGGAAAATTGTGATGCTAGAATACTAGCTAGCGTTTTCATTGGTGTGAGGCTGACCTACACAATATTAGGCAGGTGGTCCTAATGTTATGGCTCATTGGTGTACGGTTGGTTTTGAACATGAACTCAGGAACCTTTCAATGCTGCTGTTAATCCCTGGAGCAACTTTGTTTCTAGATCCAAATCAATGCAGTGGGTCACTTTGGGTAAAATGCACAATTTAAGTAACTATATGCTTGTTCAGAAGAAGAACAAAGCAAGTAGTTAATGGGTTACAGTCAAGAATGCGTCTGGCTGCCATTGACATTACGGTTGATATTTCATTTTATTTTTGCTGTATTCCTCTCTGTTGTCCTGATATTGCTGCTTACTAATTGAAGAGAAAATTTCCAAAAAATTCCAAAAGTCCATGGAATAGTTGGGCAGGACAAGCTTGTAAGTCAGTAGCATTTCTGTGAACTTTCTGAGTTTTGGAAATCGGCTCCTACAAGTTTACTGACTGTAGAATGACATCAGCAGCAAGTTATCAGCAAGAGTTTTACCGTTGATTTTGAATATTTCAAAAGGCAGAATTCCAGAGGGTGGGGAAACTGAAGTTTGTTCTCTGATCTTTGGAAAACTAAAACGTCACGTCAGTGTAAATGTAACAGCTCTTCTCGGTGTGGCGTGTGTAGGTGTGTCTCACTGCATGGACCTCAGGGGGCTATGTCTATCAGAGCAAGGCCAGAAATAGCATGTGATCCATGCCTTTGATCACCAACAAAAAGCCAATCGGAAGATTCCAAACACTGGGCTTTTTAGGCGGGGGGGGGGGGGTCACTGACCAATTAAATCGTGTTTTTATTGTGCTATTGGTGTCTTTATTATACTCTGCTGACATATTTTCAGTACTAAAGCAAAAAAGGTGATTTTGTTATTGTTCAGAGAGGCCCTGTTGCTTTCTGATGGTTGTGCCTACCCCCCTGTTCAGGGTGTCCTGTTATTGTCGTCGGGCTGACCTTGGCAGTGTCCTTTGGGAAGTATAAAGCAGATGACCGCTGCTGGCTCAACGTGCAGCACAACACCATCTGGGCCTTTGCAGGACCAGTTCTCTTCATACTATCTGTAAGTGACAGTTTTGTGCCCTACTGGGTTCCTGTTCTGGCATTTCCAGTCAGATCTGTTTGCAGCCACTGGGCAGACCTCTGGGGTGGGGCGGGGTGGGCTTTCTGAGATGAGAAAAAAGACTTGAACGCAAACTTAAGTGGCGCGGCAGGTTAGGCCTCTGTGCCTGTGATCACAAAGTCGCTGGTTTGAATCCTGTGCTCGGTGCTCAGGAGCGTTAACACATTTCTATGCCGCCCTTGAAGGGCCCTTAACCCACTGAAAATGCTCTGGAGGTGCTGGATTAAAAGCCTGACCCTGGACTCTTACCTCGAGTCCGAAATGAGAGCAAAGTACATGAAAACTCACAGATTTCAGCATAATTTTACAAGCGACAAATAAACATTAATTTCATAAAATATATGAATGTCATCATATTCTATCACCATATTCACCCTATTTTATATCTCCCTTACAAAACATAAATACGTGCAGGAACTTCTATGCTTGATGGTTAGGGAAGCGCACTTGTAATTGAAAGATTGCTGGTTTGAATCCCCGACCAGCAAGGCACCACTGAGATACCCTGAGCAAGGCATTGCTCCCCAGGTGCTGAGTTAGCCGCCCCCTGCTATGTCACGATGTCACATATGGGTTAAATGCAGAGGACAATTTCATTGTCGCGCGCTGTGTGCTGTGGTGTGTCAACAATGACCACTGATCACCAAATTCTAATTCTTCCATAAGCCAGAGTGCATAGCAAGTCATGGTTATGTACCTTTAAAGTAGGTACAACAGCGCCCCCAACCTTCAGCCCCAAGCATGAGCAGTGCTGCCCGATTTTCACCCAGCAGGACCCCTGACTCTCTTCAATAGAGGGCACTGGGTGAACTCAGGTAGAGATTAACTGTTAGACAAGTTGGCTGGAGTGTGTGGTTTGTTACCAGGCTGGATACCGAGGCTTAGCGGGGCCAGAACTGCCTTACAGAAGGTGAAGAAGGGGCCATGGCAGGTTTTCGAGAGGGTCGTGCCTAGTTTGACATCATCACATCTCCATGTGTAAATTTTATTCAGTCGCTATCCACACATCTGTTCCTGACTGCCTCTGCTCATCCTTAGGTTAATGCCGTGGTACTGTGGCGGGTTGTCGTGGTGACCATTTCTAGCGCTCGACGCCGGGCCAAGATGCTTACGCCCAGCTCTCTCTCCCGGTTGCACGCCCTTGGCCTCGTTTGGTGAGTTACAAGTACAAACACTCCTCACATTGTGCTCCTCTTTTAAATGCTTTGGCGTGTGTCTTCTTCCCCAGCTGCTCAGTCCTTGCAGCTGATATTTCACATATAAAGATCTGCTGGAGAGGTTGGAGTAGGGTATGGGTACAGTTTGGGACTGAAGACCCATATATACGTCGCTTTTCTGCATGGCCTTATGACGTAAATTTCGCCATCATATGCATCAACTGCACCTGTGCCAGGAAATTGACTAGATGCTTCCAGTAGGTGGCAGCACTGACTTTCACAGTGCAGTGGTCAATGACAAAAGAGAACAATAGTTGTTGTTGTAGAAGGTGCAGAGGTGGCCAGATATCTCATTTTATATACTGACCAGACTTTGTACAGTATGAAGTATTTTCAAAATCAATACTATTATGGCATTTTTAAATCTTGGCAATAAAATTTTCCGGTCGTGGAGGAAGGAGAGGTCCCAGCTACTGTAGTGTTGTCATAAGGATTTCAAAATATCTTGGTATGCCATATTACCTTATTACCACATAAGGCTACTGATGTGGCTACTTTACTTATATAGAGTAAAACACTATATAAAAGATTTAGCTATTTCACTACACTGCTTGTATTTGTGTTTGTTGCAATACATCTGCCCACTGCTGGTCTGGTGGAACACCATTCCTGATTACGACCACACGCCTCCATGGAGAAATGCAGTATGTACAAATGCGAACACAGAAGACTGAAGTATGAACTAGGCTTTAGGCCGGGAAAGTGCACTGCTGTGCATGCTGAGGCACGAGGATGAGCAGGTAACGATGCAATAGTGATACACCAACACATGTGCAGGATTCCCACGCTTTTGATGGGACGCAAGCCTGACACCCCTGTCCCAAGAGAGTCCCGTCTTCCCAAAGCCCTCCCTTGGACACCCATCAGCTGTGGGGGGGTAGGAGGTGCCTTCTTCACCACCGGCTCCCTCACAAAGGGCTCCTCCTGATGTGAGAAGCGAGGGGAGGAGAAGACGGGAAGCAAAGAGGCTGGAACTCCCCGGATTTAGGGAGCCAGCAGGGGGGGGGGGGGCTCAGGCGGGGGTGTAGCAGCTCTTATCAGCATCGCACCTGGGCTCCGGGCAGAGAGCTGCGTCTGCGCGGAGGAGGTGTGCTGTACCCCACTCTGTACATACTGTTTAGCCTATATGGGCACAAACACTGTCTCACACCACAACAGCTGGGCTCTCTGACGTACACAGCCAGTCTGAAGATCTGTCTGAACTCACAGCACCAAACAGGCACACACATACACCCGCAGCTACAGACATTTGCGCCGTCAGAGCCACACTCACACACAGAAACTCCCACACAGAGCGGATCTTTCCATTGCAAGAAATTTCTCTTTCCTCGAGACATTAATTAATCTAGCGCTACACACACTGCGTAACACACGCCCCTGTACTTGCACAAATTCAAACATGTTTGAACACACAGAATAACACTGTGCAGAGATTCAGCCACTGTTTTTCTGATTTTAAAAAAGTAGCATTGTTTTTTCTGATAAAAAAAAAAAACGGCATTTAGTATTAGCTGATGGCCTTATCCTAAACAGCACACGATGTTATTCATTTGCACAGAGAGATGCTTTATTGGAGTAATTCAGGTTAAGAGCATTTTTATACACCAGCAGAATGACCTCCGTGACTAAACCGGGCACGTTTCCACCATTCAGCATACATTAAATAAGATGTTACAGGAAAATAAATGACGGCAGGGTATTTGTCATTTGGCGACTGCGAGTCACTCAAACTGACTGAGCTGTAAAATATTTTAGAACTCGCGGTTCTTTGGCTAACTCAATTAAAACATTATTTTCGCGAATTCGTTTGAACTTTCCATCGAATGTGACTAAAGATGACATGCAGGGAAATGGGACTGTTGATTTTGTCCTTGCGTTAGCGGCTAAAGGATGAAAATTCAATCTGTCAGATCCGGGAAGCTCATTGTAAAGAATCAATGGCGGCCTCCGTGCAGATACAAACCAACGCCGGGCCGCTGCGCGCCGCGCCGCGCGTTCCCGTGGAAGAGAAGGACCGTCGGTATTCGCGCCCGCGGCGTGTGCACGCTCCTCTGCGTTTCGCGGCTACTTTCCAGCCCGATCCCGGTGACATAATTCCAAGATAAAAACGTGTCTTGCATAGGGCAATCGGGTGTGGAAAATGAATGAGTGAGCGTATTTGTTTGTCTGTTAATTAGCGAATTCCGGTATTGCAGCTGTAGCAGGAAAAAAATCCTAATTTACACAAAGAAACGTTATAATAGTGATTATATAAAACATAATATCCATAGGCCTACTCACTGATTTTTGTTTGAATAACACATCCCACACACACACATTCATGAACCAAAACAGATCAGATTATCTGCTTAATGCTTAGAGAACGAGAAGAATCTTTCTGAAATGATGTCGGCTGAGCGCAAAATGGGGAATAACAATATGATTTAGACATAATGTACTTTTTAGTGAATAAACCACGTCTGTGTCCTTTCACAATTATTTTGCTCCTGGTGGCTACGCTAATTCGTTAGTAGTAATGCTCCTGCTCCTTGCGTCATAAACGATGGCTGGTGTCTGCCTCGTGGCTCTGCTGACGCTGTCTTCGGGTTGTTTAGGGCTGCCACCCGCCCTGTCCTGATCCTGCTCCCCGTGCTGGGCCTGACCTGGATCTGCGGGATCCTGGTGCACCTGTCTGTGGTTCTTGCCTACCTGTTTATTGCCCTCAATGCTTTCCAGGTGAGCATGCTTCCCCATCTATCTTCTGGATGAGTATCCATACCTGTGTGTGTGTGTGTGTGTGTGGATTAGGTTTAGATTACATTGTGAGGACCAAATTCAGTGTACAGTGCTGGGCAGGGTGTGGCTGGGGGGTAGAGGGGTGGTGGGAGATAACAGTTCTGAAGGGCAGGCCAGAGTGGGCGGAGTCTCGGCGCCCAGCCCACAGGCCCCATCCACCATTCACCTCTTTATCAAGCCTGCGATAAGCCACGCCCACGTGCCCCATAAATCAGGCCTGCCTTGGGATGCACTTCCTCTGGCTCTCGCTGCTGCCAGCCTGGCTCCTGCTATGGCTGGCCTCTTAATTAATAACAAGAGGTGCCTGGCCCCCCACTGACCCTCCACAAGGTGCTTGTTAATTTAGATTTACTGTCAGTGTCCAGGGGAAGGAGATAAAGGGCTGATAAATGTATAAATTTGTATGAAGGGAGTACTGCATGCTGGTATAATCAGCCAG
Source organism: Paramormyrops kingsleyae (assembly GCF_048594095.1). Lineage (NCBI taxonomy): Eukaryota > Metazoa > Chordata > Actinopteri > Osteoglossiformes > Mormyridae > Paramormyrops > Paramormyrops kingsleyae. The sequence continues at coordinate 18,434,510 of NC_132798.1, read as the reverse complement.
GGGAATCGTCTGTGATGTCTGACCTCAGTGAAAGAACATGCGTACAGAAGACATACACCCATATGCACGCTCACATGTACACATGCGTACAGAAGACATACACCCATATGCACGCTCACATGTACACATACATACAGAAGACATACACCCATATGCACGCTCACATGTACACATGCATACAGAAGACATACACCCATATGCACGCTCACATGTACACATTCGTACAGAAGACATACACCCATATGCACGCTCACATGTACACATGCATACCGACGACATACACCCATATGCACACTCACATGTACACATACATACAGAAGACATACACCCATATGCACGCTCACATGTACACATGCATACAGAAGACATACACCCATATGCACGCTCACATGTACACATACATACAGAAGACATACACCCATATGCACGCTCACATGTACACATTCGTACAGAAGACATACACCCATATGCACGCTCACATCTACACATTCGTACAGAAGACATACACCCATATGCACGCTCACATGTACACATGCATACCGACGACATACACCCATATGCACGCTCACATGTACACATACATACAGAAGACATACACCCATATGCACGCTCACATGTACACATGCATACAGACGACACATATATACATACCCACATATATACATACCCACAGAAACCCTCCCCAGATTTTTCTGAAGTAGGACTTCTCTCTAATGATGTGTTGTCCTTCTCCTGCCTGATCAGACTCTCATTTAGTATCACTGCATTGCACTTTTGAGAGTCGCCATATTGCACGAGCCTCGTGTCAGCACACAAACAGAAAAGTATGCTGAAAACATGACAAAGAACAATTCCATAAAGAATATCCTGCAATTTCTCCCTTTCATTTGACTTGCTGCGGGAATGGTTCTTATGCAGTAGCAGTTGATGTGCACTAGAGGGCAGTAGTGTTTCAACACAGCTAACCCAACAACTCTACTCCTCCAGGTTGGGGTCAGAGTCTCCATTGTCCAAAAATAAATCAGTTCCATTCTACACATCTTATTACTTGTTTATTCTCTGCGCAGAGCTGTGCGGTCTTTTTACGTGCCATGCTTGCCCTTTGCATTGTGCTAACTTGCTCTTTCCTCCCTGCAGGGTCTGTACATATTCCTGGTGTACGCAATTTACAACAGCGAGGTAGGCAGCCGGTTGGTGATGAGCTTTCTGCTGCGCGGTTGAGTCGGGGCTGATCGAGAACCCTCCAGCAGGCACTCGAGATCGCAGCACAAAAGCGTCCGGAGGCGCTGATTTACGAGCTAAAGTCTCCGTGCTGACAATGGCAAACCACAGATCTGATTTGGTGATTTGTTTCTAGTCCAAGGACGCACATTTCCGAGACACAGCGGCTCACGGCTTTACTGTGAGGTAGAGTTGGATGTCTTGAGACCGGTCTTGGTCTCGAGACCACTTTTACGTGGTCTTAGTCTTGTCAAAGTCTCAACGATCTTTGGTCTTGGTCTTGTCTTGGTCTCGGATCCCTCGGTCTTGTCTTGGTCTCGCTGTCTTGGTCTTGCTGTCTCAGATCAACATAGTGGTCAGGAGATTTGGAGCGAAAAGTATCCATGACACACAACGTAATGTTCAATAATGCAACATTATTATTATTTCGCCTTTCACACCCTTCAAATGCAACCAATCTATGACATACATGCATTTTGTTGTGATTCAGACTTTGGCGCACATCCAATCAAAATACATGTTATTCACGCAAAATAAATATAGCACTAGTTAAACATTAGTTAAATGTGTAATCACATGCCACTGCAGACATCAAGATGTCAGAATCTTTTAAGCACTTGTCCTTATTTTTATTAATGCACAATTTGATGTGCAGATTGTATTGGTATATAGTATTTGTAGTTTGCATTTGATTCATGTGAAGTGTGCACATGTCTTTATATTGTTTGATTACAGTATTTTACTTAAAATTGTGTTGTTTGACTAAATAAATGTGACCATTGACTTTTAAATAACATCTGCATATCACGTTGTGTTGACTTAACAGGCCTAATCCATTTCAGGGAAGTTGATATCATAGTGTCATTTGGCTAGTACTACTACAATGGGACATGATGCAATTTTAAGTTTATAATTGTGTATCTTCAATTTGATGTTACAATTTCATCTACAAATTAAGTATAATTCAAATCAGTTACATATTTCCCATTCTTTAGATAATTGTTGGAGGTGTTAGCTGTTTTGTCAGATGACTTTGGGACCAGTCAGTACCCGTCATGTCAGTCCTCAACAGCACACAAAAGTTAAGGGAGTCTTTTTTTTCGGTCTCGGTCTTGGTCTCGTCTTGACTTAGTCTTGACTCGGTCTGTCTTGGTCTTAGTCTTGGTCTTGTCTTGGTCTCGATACCCTCTGGCCTTGGTAGTGTCTTGGTCTTGGTTTAGGCGGTCTTGACTACAAGTCTACTGTGAGGTGCTCTCCTCTGAAACGATCTCATATTGCCTAAATTTTTCATAGCTGAGAGATGCCTGGTATGCCCACAGCTGTACGCAAAACGTGCACCAGAGTCAACGAGTGTGTAAAACTCCTTTGAACTCCTTTGGACTGCTTTCAAGAACAACATCCCAACTACTGTGGTCAACCCATTATCTAAAACTTTATTACTAAATGCTATACATAGTTTAAGTAATTTTATTAGACACATACAGTGTGGGTAGTTCTTCAGTTTGAAAACGAAACGTAACACTCACATAAATATGACAGAAAACTGCAGTGAAGCTGTGATTCATATAGCAGAATGTTATTTCTAATTTTATTTCGAAAACAAGCTGATAGACAAGCAGCACTTTCTGCCATTTTCTCCTCTATTCTTTCACCAACACAGAATATGATTTTATAGAACTATATCTGAAGATATGGGATGCGACACGTACCTTAACCCTTAACATTCCGCACACGTTGTTTCATCCTTCTTTGACAGACATTATTCACCCTGTTTCTTAGATATTATATGTGTACGCATTCAGTGAATGCTATTATATACCATGCTAGTATTCAGCTGATTTTTCTTTTGTCCATTAAGGTGAGGACTGCCATCACGAGAATTCAGGAAAAGAGAAAGGCATTGTCTTTTACAGTAGGTTATCTGATTGGGTTAAAGTTGTTCGGTCAGGGTATGCTGATTGAGCGGCTAGTGTTTAGGGCTATTTTCTACTGGTTTTCCAGAACTGCTCCCAGCCCATTGGCTTCCTACCCTCCCAGAGGACTCCAAATACTTCCTGGGCCTGCGGTGCATGTGCCGTGTCCAGCCCCGAGACCAGTGATACTTCAGGGCAAGGAGGTGTACCCACTTCCGGGTCGGTGGTCATCCAGAATGGTGAGTAGCATGTCACTCTCTGATCCACTCCACTTAAGGTCAGACGTGATCCTGTTGACTCACCTCTAAGTCATGGTACTTGACGTATGTCACAGTGTGACCTTGGCTCTCAGAAGTGGACGACTGGGAGCGCGGTGTGTCCAACATGAAGATTTCTAACTCCATTAGGGACTGTCCTTGTTAACCTGAGTGTTGGCTATTGTGGCCGCCATTCATGTTTACGTTGCTCCTGTCTTTCAGAGAGTTTCATGAAGGAACACATGGTGAGCTTTTCCTTGCGACCAGCTACGGCAGACCAGGTACGTGACTTTGCTGAGTAAGGCATGTCAGGTTATAAGCAAGTAACCATCCTGCAATTCATGAGTCTTCTGTGAAATTTTACATTAGCTTAGTAAGGCATTTCACATTTCATTTCACTCAGAGGTTACTCTATACCCAGGAAGTCCACTGCTTCATTTTTATATAACTTTTGGAAAAATTTGAGAAGGAGAAAAGACTGTAGGCAAACAGAGATATCTTGGAAGCTTTCCCAGTGTGTCCATTCATTCATCAAGCTACATGTTCTGCTGGGAGTGCTGGTGTTTTGATATTTTGCCACAGAGGATCATCCTGTGTAGGACAACACGGTGGTTCGGTGGGTGACTGTCACCTCACACTTCCAGGTTTGGGGGGGTTTGACTCCTTCTGTGTGAGGAGTATTTCATGAAAACTGTATATGTCCAATTTTTGATGATTGTGACTTTTTACTGTAGATGAAATACACCCATTTTCTCTGTCCCTAATAGCATTTGACATCTAATTGACCAATGAAACGTTGTTTTGTACTACTCTATTTAAGTAGTACTTGTGTTTGCATTGGTTACACATGTTAACACATGTTAACTAACCATTTATGATGGTTGTTTCTATGGATTATTTTATATGACTAACTGTAGCAACCTAATATTACTTAGCTAACTAACATCATTGTTAAATAGTTTGTATCTTGATGCTGATGTTTTTCCCTCACAGACAACAATCTAAGTCCATCAAAACCATTAAACTGTTCACTAATGGCTGTAACAACAAGGGTTTGAAATTGTAGTGCTAAGGTGTCTCATTATGTTGTAGGGTTACTTTGTAAAGTAGTGTCTGAGAAAATGCCTTTTCCACACTGCTGAGAAAATGGATTTTTGGAGTATTTTTACACGTCTTTCACTGGACAGTGACAGTTTTCTCACTGTCTCTTGTGATATGATTTTCTCCCACAGTCCAAAGTTGGGCTGGGCAATAACACGATAACTGTAATTATCACAATATAATTTTCCTCAATATCAATATGACAGATGCTTGATAAAAGTTTGATATAATTTAAGACCGAATGTGATTCCCGGCGACGTGTTTTGCATCATAATGAAATGATGTCACTTCCTCTGTGACTTTTTGTCAGGCCTAGCAATGGAGCGCAGGCATAGACACTGCCATAAATACACAAATGGGGGGTGGGGGGGGGATTACTGACCAAGTAAGAGAAGGCAGTAAGGCAGGCAGGTAGGCAGAAAACAGGCAATACCGTCAAAACAACAGGGCAACTCATCGGGAGAGTGAGAAATGCCAACAGTAATAATTCACAGAGAATTATGGAAGTGTAGGAAGACTGCCAGCGGTGGCCTTTATCGGCACTGACTAAAATAACTCATTTAACTTCTATCTCAGACTTGTGAAATGTGAAATGCTGTTTGGTAAGTGTTTGTCACATTCTAATGATAAAGAACAGTTTAAAACCACAAATAATCATCTGGTTTATTCAACTTTCACTCTGGAGCAAAAATCAGCCTTTAAACCAGAAAGAAATAATCATTTGACGTTCATTGTGTTGATGTAAATATCGGCTGAAATGAACATATTCTATGACATTTTTGGCCATATCGCCAAGCCCTAGTCCAAAGGCATGCTTTCAGCTAATTGGTGATTATAGATGCCCGTGGTCTGAGTGGTTGTACCTTCTGATGCACTGGCACCCTGGCATCCAGGCTGTTACCCAGCCTTGTGCCTTGTGCTGCCTGGAATAGGGTCCACGCCCCCCCAGGACCCTAACCTGGTTAAGCAGTTAGGAGAAGGATGGATGGTTCATCCTTCGTGGCATTCATATACATGAATCTCTACAGACCCCCTACTGCTCTGTGGACCCCCGGACCCCTGCTCAGCCACCGGTGTGCAGTGCAGCAGTGCCTGATTGTTATTATATATGAGCCCCATTGTAGGAGCTGATTAGTACATTACACCTTATATAGCAGTTTATAATAAAGTGATCATAATGATATATTACTACATTAATCATAGTACCTGGAGTGATAATAATAATAATAATCCATCCATCCATCCTCTACCGCTTTTCCGGTTCGGGTCGCCGGGGCAGCAGTCTAAGCAGGGAAACCCAGACTTCCCTCTCCCTGGTCACTTCGTCCAGCTCCTCCGGGGGAATCTCGAGGCGTTCCCAGGCCAGCTGAGAGAGATAGTCTGTCCAGCGTGTCCTGGGTCTTCCCCAGGGCCTCCTCCCAGTGGGACATGCCCGGAACACCTCACCAGGGAGGCGTCCAGGAGGCATCCTAAGCAGATGCTCGAGCCACCTCATCTGGCTCCTCTCGATGCGGAGGAGTAGCTCCTCACCCTATCTCTAAGGGAGAGCCCAGCCACCCTGTGGAGGAAACTCATTTCAGCCACTTGTATTCACGACCTCGTTCTTTCAGTCACTACCCACAGCTCGTGACCCTAGGTGAGGGTAGGAACGTAGATCGATTGGTAAATCGAGAGCTTTGCCTTTTGGCTCAGCTCCTTCTTCACCACGACAGACCGATGCAGCGCCCGCATCACTGCAGACGCCGCACCGATCCGCCTGTCAATCTCCCGCTCCATCATCCCCTCACTCGTGAACAAGACCCCGAGATACTTAAACTCCTCCAATTGGGGAATGACATGGAATAATAATAATAATAATAATAATAATAATATTAATAATAATAATCATGGAGACATGTGGTTGCATAGCACCTGAATAATACACAGGACATTAGCCCCATGGATTACAAGGCAGCTGTTGCTACACCTGGGACTACACCTTTGTACCCCTAAGCGGGGCGCTTAACTACTGAAGTGATCTATGTCCCTTTGTCACACCTTCTCTACCACTTAGCGTGCCAGGCTGCACGCCTGTGCCCAGCCAGCCTAGGGCCCGGTGTGGGAGGCGTTCTGGATGGACAGCCCAATCAATATGCATAATAAGCTATTTCATTTATGAACAACTGGACGCAGTGGCTGAGTCTGTAGTACTGTTGCCTGGCACCCTCAGGATTTGGCCTTTGAATCCCACTGTTGTGTGCAGTGTGCAGTGTGCAGTGTGCATGTGCTCCCTGTGTTGACTTGGGCCTCTTCCCCGCACTCCGGTTTCCTCCAATATATCATAAACATGGCATTAGAATCAGTGACTGTAAACTGCCCCCCATGTATGAGCGTGTGTGCACTGCAGCAGCAGGCATCCTGGCCAGGCTGTCGCCACACCTCACGCCCTCTACTTCCTGGGTCAGTGACTCCAGGCTCCCCCGAACCCTGTACTGGATAACTAGCTTGGAAAACAGATAGATGAATACAATAGGATTTAATTATGGTTTAACGTGCTGCTGCCAGGTGAATATGAGAAAATGGAAAATAAAAAATCATTCTGAGCACATTTAACTTAGAAATGTGATGAACTGGAGTCCTCATCTGGGATAAAGAGCTTTTAAGATAGATTAGTTATAATGATGATTAAATACAAAATTCAGCACATACTACAATATATTACATTGTACATTACCAGATGTGCACAACGCACACGTGACGCTATTTAAATTTCTGAGATGAAACCAGAATTACTAGTTACCGAAGACTAAAATCTAGGCGCAATAAAAGTTACCATTTTCGATCGCGTGGCTAAGAGACATCCTTCAAGTCATTACGGTCATTATGCTGAAGAAAGTACGCTTGTTCTGGATATTTCTGGAAAGGTACATTTGCTAATGTCCTTTCTTTTAATTGCTTTTTGATGTGTTGTTGTTTTTCTTCTTCAGGTGGTTCAATTGACAGCGTTCAAGCCTTCAGGTAAGTCAGAGAATTGAATGTGGCGTAAAACCCGGTGCCGCTGCGTTGCTGGTCCGCGCGCGGCGCGTGTGAACGCGGCCATTCAGACGCCGGTATTTCAAGGTGATTGCTGAGCGTGGGCTAAAGCGGGAGAAAGACAAGGTTATGCCACTTAATTAATAATGCATATCACCCCAGAGGTGGCAAAAAATGCTAACTTTGACTCATTAGTCGGCTTCTTTCGTTCGTGGATGGTATGCATTTAAGTGTTTTGCCCTTACATTATTTCCCGCACGAGTAGCGACGTGTGTAATTGAGGTGAGCTTTTGGTCTGTGTCTCAGTCGCAACCCAGATTCAAGTCGTTATCTTCTCATTTTCCCATGCCAACAACCGCCGTCACCTCGTCGGCTTTAAGAAGCGCCCATAAGCGTTTGTTTATGGTCGTAAAATGGTTGAATATGAAGTGATAATTGCACAGAAAATGAAGCTCTCCGAATTTTTCTAGCCGTGGCCTGTTGCGGCGACTGGGTCCGTTAAGTGTGCTCAAATCCTGTAAATTTCTCTCATATGTTTTTGAACATGTACCACACTAGACCAGTGGGCTGTTTCACCAGGCAGGATTTCTCAGTTAGCTTGGTTAACTTAAGCTAGAAGTCATGATTGTACAATAAGAGTTTAAGTGAGGAGCATTTCTGTTGGACAATAATGACTTCTAGAGCTTAAGTTAACCCAGTTATCTGAGAAATCCTGCTTTGTGGAACACCCCCTTGATCATTCTGCAGAGGATGCCAGAGAGTACTGTTCATAAATAGGCAATCTTAATCACATTAAATAACTCTCAAAATGGTGAATCCACTCGTGTTTTTGAAACCTTAATTATCTCTCCTGTGCCCCTTTACCTCCCATGGTTAGTTTCTCTGTCAATAAACAGAAGAGAAACACAACCTCCATTGACATTCTTATTAATTTCTCAAAATAATGTAAGCGCAAACCAATTGGAAACATTTATTTACTCTGTAATTTTGTCCAGTGATGCTGTATAAATGTCTTTACTCCGTAATTAGTCTATTTCTGTGATTATCTGGCCTTTTCTTACTTTTCTTTTCTTACTAATTGGTGACCAGTAAAGTCCTTGAACAGGAATATCTTACCCAAAAGGCATTGTGGTGCTCTTGATTGGCATGTGGATAATATGTAGACACCGTTTTACAGTTTACAATTTAGTCACAACCCAGTTTTAAGCTGCTGCCATAGGTGCTTCCCTCATGCCCTAATTTGTACATTTTTGGCTAAGGGTGGAAATAAATTTTTGCTCAAAGTGAAAACCAAACAGAAGGAGATGAGAGTGACCCAGCAAATGCCCGTTTTCAGCCGAGGGCACATTGAAATAGCACAATTCCAGGGTTTGTGGGATCAACAGACAGTTGATGTTTGCAAACGAAATCTGGCGCTCTTTCAGAAACAGGCTGGAAGGCATGAGCACCTCAACATGCTGGAACAATTCATCTCCAAAACGAGAAGTCTTCTGTTCGGATGCGGCTGTCTTTGCTATGGAGCGGACGGGCCATTGAAAGCACACTCATTATCGGTTTATCGCCTGGCATTGTTGTCATTTTCCCTTTTTTTCGGGGTGGGGGGGGTGCTTTTGGTGCTCAAGGACTTCTCTTCAACACGTCCAATCTCTGTTAGGGGACCTTCGCGTGGCAGTGGAGGAGGAAGTTTCCGGCACGGCCGGCATCATTTGTCGTGGGCGCCATTAGCATTGTTGGGCGATTCCCTTTATGTCAAAAGACCAATTAATGGCTGTAGAGTGGCTCTCCAGCCGCCACGTGGCACCAAGTCACAGCGCTGTGCCACACGCGCGCTGAAAGGCTTCATTTTCCCCGTCGGGGGAAAAACGCATTCAGCCGGCTGCGATAACACACACTCGAACACCTGCTCCCCTTGCGCCGCTGCTATGCCATTCTTCCCATAGCCCGCTCGAGGCCCCCCACCCGAGACGCTGCGGCTCAGCGGCATGTAGGCTGGCAGCAGACCTGCCCACCACGATCGGCGTCCTGTGGCGGGTTCCCACGCACACGCTCACCATTTCGCCAGCCAGCGGCATGCTTTCAGTCACCATGCCCTCTTACGCCCAAACGGTTATGTACCCATTCGTGTTCAAACGGGACAATGCTTTTAAGAATATTTGAATTACATGTTTATATCGCACCTATTTATTCTCGTAATTGTACTTGTCTTTTTGAATTTGTCTTTTGATGCACCTTAATTTGTGTTAATGTTTTATGCTTCATTTTTGCATGTTATCGGTGGCTGAAGGGATTGTGTGGTGTAACTGACTGTTTCGTGTGTGTATAACAATGATATCCTGAACCTTGAATCTATGTGTAGGTTGTTGAGCGACCAGAGCATGGACAGCACTCATGGTGACCGCGGCGGGCGAGGACGCATTCACAGGACCAGGCGGGAAGAGGTGGCTCTCTGAAACCCAAAGCCCCGCAGAATGAGGACATTCCAACAACCCTTCGGTTTCATACCTCGCTTGCTGCTACTGTCATCATATAGACAAGCTCTTCACGTTCCTGGAGGAACAGTCTAACCCACTTGTTCATTATAAATAACCATTTATTTAGGGTTAGGGTCCCGGAAGGCGCTGGATGATCTTTTAGTGGGACAACCTGTCTGAGGATGCTTAGAGTCACTAGTTACCCTGAGGAGTAACCAGTTTCCCTGAACACAGTGTTTTTTAACTGGGTAGAACACCAGAGAACCAGTATGTAGCCCACGCTAACATGGGGGATGACACGCTAACAGGGGGCTACACGCTAACTTCATGACAGGGCTGGGGACACCTAGACGTGCAAAGGACCACCACACCGGTGGTAAGTTAACAAATGAAAGCAACTAATTTGGTATGCATGTGCCAAGCTAGCATATGACATCGCCTGATCTCCTGAAATGGCGTTAAAGACTTTTTATCTGGGGAGAAACACCAGCTTTTATGGAGGGCCTGGGAACATAGCCTAGACCAATCCTCAAGATCTTCATCTTGTACAGCCTGCCATGTCTGTTTTCTTCTCTGTTTTCTTAAAGTAGATTTTGGTGAACAGGACTCATTGGCTAAAATACGCAAATGCTGCTTTGTTCTATGAGCAACCATGGTTTGATGTTGTCATTGTGCAATATGAGCAAACACCCCCAACCCGCCACGACTGGAAGTGTGGTGGGCATGTGATGTCAGCTGTCCGTAGCTCTCAATCCTAACCTGAAACTTTCCCCAAATTCATTGTGACTGTTACAGTTTATGGTGCACTAGTGGTATTGATAACCTTAGTTCTCCCTGCAAGAGTTGTCTGTAGGTCATGGGTGCTAGATGCTGGTGTCTGAGAGCTTTAAGTCTTCTGTTTTTTAGTTGGTATTAGTAGGTATCGTCGCTGAGATTGATGCCTTTTGTCTCTTTCCATGTTGAATCTTGACCTGCTTTGGACCAAGAAGCTTCAGATCAAATTTTTATTCAAACCCATATCAGGGTTTGTCACTTAAAGGAATCTGAGACTGCTGTATGTTTGTTTATTTTCATAGAAATAAAACCTGTTTGTACACTCAACTGACAGTCATTGTATTCTGGAGTTATTGGTTTGTCTTCTATATATTGTTATTGTTTTGAATCGTCATCGCATCCTGAATGGCCATTAAATAGACTTATTTTTCTTAACAGTCCATAGTCCTTAACCATGTGTCGAGTTTCATTTTTTTCCTCACACGTTTCGGCAGTCAGAGGCCCCTGTGCTGCCGTTTATTGCGACGCCACGTTAATTGGGCTGACCTCGAAGGTCAGACAAAGGAAAATGAACAGAGCTCCGGAGGAAAAAGAAAGACATTTCACTTTCTGAAATTACCATCTGGGCCTTTCTCCTGGCTCTGAATGGGGAGCAAAACACCCAAATTAAAATTTTGTGGAGCGTGCACAGCTTTGCTGGATTGTGCTTATTGATTTAAAACCATTACAGCAGAATTTGGCCTGAAACACATTTGATCTTTTATATTTTCTTTTGTGTTTAAAACCATTGAAACTGGAGATGAGGAGGAAAGGCAGGAAGGTGAGCTGAGGGCCTGAAGCCTCTCGGGGCTCAGTGCAGACGATCAGGCCCGGGGGAGTGTGACCAGGAGGGTGTCAGCGATTCGGCAGCAGAGACATGGTGGATCCGGAGAAAATGCGCTTCTTCCCCACGCTGCCATCTGAACCACGCAACTGCTGTCGGACCAGGTGGCCAGAACAACTTCATGATTCTGTTCTGAGCTTTTGGTTTTGATGCCTGTATACACAGGACATTCAGGAGGGCCTAAATGATTATAGCCATACCATATCGTTATATAGTAATGCTGCATCAGTCTAGAGAAATTCCGCATTGTACATCTACAGTGATACCATATCAATCTGCAATAACATTGTATTATACACTCTGGAGTAATACCATATCACTCTACTGTAACACTAGCAGTCTACAGTAATACTGAATCACACACTACAGAAATACAGTATCAGTCTACATTCATACTGTATCACAGACTTTACAGTAATGCCATATCAGTCTACAGTATCATACACTGTATCATGCACTCTACAGTAATATCATAACAGTCCACAGTAATACTGTATCATACACTCTACTGTAATACCATATCAGTCAATGGTAATACTGTATCACATACTCTACAGTAATACTGTATCACTCTATAGGAATATTGTATCAGTCTACGGTAATACAGTATAATATACTCTACAGTAATGCTTTTTATAGAGTAACAGTCACAGAGTACTCAAATGATTGGTTGAAATAAAATCTTGGTCTGGACTTTTACATTCTTGATCTGAACTATCCACCAACCGGTGGTAGGCAGGGTTCCACTAATACTCTATCCACTAATTAGTGAAACTAACTTTTTTGTTAGCAGATTAGCGTTTCCACTTTGAAAACCATTAGTGGACCAATTAGCTTCTGCTAAATTTTGTTCTGCTAACTGTAAATCCACTAACATACAATATACTGTATCAGTCTACAGTAATATTACATCATACATCCCCCCCCGACACACACAGTCTGCAACCACAAGGATTCCAAGGAATGCCATGCAAAAAGTGTTAAACTTTGTTGTGATTTACATCATTTTATTCATTTGTACATTGAGTCATATGCTTAATTACAACACATTCGATGTTAAAATGTCACAGTTCTGCCCTTCACATGATCAAACTATAGAGTACTGTTAGGAAAGTTCTGCACTTTTTAAACCTAAAGCGAGATTAGAAGCCCATATAGTCTCTCATTGCATGGGCTGTCAGTATTAATTTCTCACAGCACATTAATTTATTCCTTTTCAAAGTATTACCTCTCCTGTTATAACAGAACATTTTTATATTTAGAAAAAAGTGAAATATTCTGAATGTAGCAAGATAGGGAAACAAACCAGTTTTAACGGCACATTTCCACAAGACCAAGCAAGATGATGGAGGACAGAATGAGTCACAGACACCCACAGAGCAGAATGACTTGTGACACATCTCGATCAGTCGCGAAAGCACGACCCCCTCATGTGACTGTCCTTTTCCCAGAGTGACCGAGTCACTCTCTGTGTTAGCGTGTGCTTGTGTATATGTGTGCATGTCTGACGGGGACTGCGTACACTCCCTTCACTTATCTCTCCCAGAAAAATCACTATGCCCAAACTGCTCGCTGGTTTGTCCTTGATCTCTCGACCAGTATTCTTGATGCTGAAGATGAGGATGAAAATGATTAGGCATTTTGCAGTGTCTTTTAATTGCACAGTTGAGCACGACCTCACAACAGAATCGGTATGAAGACCTGATTCGCAGGATTTGTCTACCTAGTCCCAGAGAATATCAGAGTCCCTCATGATAGCAGGGTTTGCACATTAATCAGGGTTTTTGGTTTAATTTGTTTGGCAAAGAATATTCAAGCACAAACTGACTGACACATGCAGGGCCAGTCGAACCCCGTGTGGCTCCCTGGCCAAGCTTTTTTCTCTGTGCCCACCCCCCAGAAGATGGCAGTCTAGGTGGCTGTCAATGACACCTAAAGGGGTGACTGCCACTGGACACGTGTTTTTTGCTGTCTGTATGCACGGACATTGGCCCGGTGCTGACTTCCTTCCACTCCGGGCCTGCCCCTCTGTGTCCACTCTCCAACTAAAACGAGGGCTTTCTGTCTCCCTCCCACCTATACACCTCAAGTCCGCCCACGACTGACCTCCCTCGCCAGCCGTCACCTTTAACCTCGATATGCTCACGGATGAGTGGGCCGTGCCCTGGTGTTCTGCACACTCAGGCACATTCTGCCCCTGCAGAGCCGTGCTGAAGCCGCCTTCTATGTTCGGCATGGTCGTCCATAACAGCCCCTCTATGATGCACTCTCCTATCCTAAAAATCTAATAATAACCTGTCTAAATGGACAACAATGGTGATGCTGGCATTGTCTAGCCTTCTACACTGAGCGAAGTTTCTTTAAGCATTTAATTCAATTAAAAACGCCATCGCAGAGCTCCCGAAAGCATACTTCTATACATATCTAAGCCTTTCTGCTCATAAAGTAGGTACATTTTGCATAGTGTGTTTTCATTGTAGCTGGTCTTTAGATCGTTATATAAGAGTTCAGTCACAATATCTTATTCCTCATATTTTAAAGTGACTTACAATACTACAGCTAAGGATTATTTTTCACTGAAAATGATGATCTTACCTACCAGTTCCTACGCACGGCTTTTCCTAATTGCTCTGATATTATGCTTGCACTGGATGCAACTGTTAATTTTGTCTTCTGTGCAAGTGACCATGATCTGATGCTGTTACTACACAGTTACACAAACCTTCTACGGAAAAGTATCACCCATCTGTCATCCCTGATGACCTTTTTTTCATCAGCTCCAAAGAACAATTACGCTGACAATTAAAATGCTTTCAGACTTGCAGTAATTTCTTTAAATTATCATGTAAAAACACCGGAATAATAGAAATGTAGGAGAAAGTGCTCAGTACTAAAATCATGTGAAACACTTAAATAAACATTAATAAGAAATGAGTAAGAAACTAACAAATTCTTAAAAGGTCAAATATGCGTTACTACCTTCAAAGTTATTAACTTAACAGTTCAGTGAGTCAGAAATTGATTAAAAAAATGCAGTTATAAGTTAAAAAAACAGTGCTCCAAATTCTAAAACAAAACAAATTCTAATGTGTTTGGTGTCAAAATATGGCATCTATGGCTGAATTTAGCACTCTTGGTGACTTAAAAGACCAAATAGTCAGACAGAAGAGTAGAATTTCATGTTGTGAGGAGGCAGCTGAATTGATCTCCAGACTGAGGGGAAAACAGGGAGGAGACCCTCGTCAAACCCCATGGTGGCATCACAGGAGCTTATTTGGTCACTGTGCACATACATGATAGCAGAACTGAAACATGAGACTGCAAATGAGAAGGATGAGTGAACATGGCACTCAGTCTCTCTGGCTTGGGGGTGGAGTCCGCTTGCGGGGGGTGGGGTCGATGTGGGCGGGGTTTCAGATACACGCCCTCTTGGCATGCAGCATCTCGATGAGCAGGTTGTTACAGGGCACCTCGCCGCTCAGGTGCTTGTAGCACAGATAGTCCTCGGCCTGCACGCTTAGGGCACGCAGCTCGGGCAGACGCAGTAGCAACTGACCGAACTTATCCAACTGCGGGTAGCTGCAGACTGTGTATTCCAGCAGCGCCGTGTTCACCTGCTCCTGAACGCTCTCCACAAACTGCTGGTTCTCCAGCAGCTTCACGTCTGGAGTGGGGGGGGGATGATAGGGAGTGGGGTTAGCCTTTAAGCTACAAGTTAGCTGAATTTGCTATAACAAAATCATCCAACCGTATAAATGGGTGGGAATTGCTCTGCATTACGTTTAGCCTTAGATAATAAATCACCACAGGGCAAAACACTACAAATGCAAACACATTTCTTGACTCAGATCTGAAACTGGGGTCAAATATTCTTCCCTGCAAATTTAGCACGGATTTTAGTTACATACAGTTCTCGCAATGCATTCTAAATTGCATTATTATTATTATTTGTTCCTAATTTCAGCGATTATCTCATTAGCTTTGCTGTTTCCTTGGCCCCAGTTTCATTTCCAGTTTGAACTTTTCCTGCCAGGGGAAGCTGCAGAATTATATTTTTGATTATAATAACATAAAATAAATAGAAACAATAAAGTCAGTAAAACACCAGTGAAGTTGGTGACACACAAAATTCAGTAAAATGTTACACTTCAAAACAAAAATGCAATTCAAGCTAACTGGTGGAAAAAGAAAAAACAAAGAATATGGAATGAAATGGTGGAGTAACCAGCGTAAAACAACAAGAAGCTCCCTGCAAAAGTAATATCATAAAAGCAATAAGAAACAGCATAACTCTTTAGCTGGTATGAGGGGGTGCGGGGGGGACCTGACAGGCTGCAGATAAAGGGGGCTAAAGTGCTAACGCTGCCAGGAAGTATAACATCCCTCCGGCACTCGGCACAGCCCGAGTTACACAGCGAGGCACCTCGCTTCTCTGTGCACTTGCACAGCATCGGCGTCCTGCCATCTACGTCCTTCCTGGGACATTAAAGCACATTCAGCCACTCTGGTGCCATGTGAGGCTATGGAGTATTTTTCGAGATACTGAATTAAAATGATACCAATGTGAGCTTTGCCACCCGTTGGTCTGAAGTGGGGGTGTATCAAGGAATTTTGGACCCCCTGACAAGATGTCACCTTGGACCCCATCAGTCGGTTTTGCCAACCGGAGGGGGGGGAGGAATGGATTTATCCCTCTTGATTAGTAGATCAGTAGACTGTGGGTCCACACATAGGTACACGGACACAGGCACACACACAGGTACACAGACATAGGTACACGCATACACACAGACACACACACAGGTACACAGACACAGACACACACACAGGTACACAGACATAGGTACACGCATACACACAGACACACTCGTATACGGACACAGGCACACGCATACACACAGACACACACACAGGTACACAGACACAGACACACACACAGGTACACAGACACAGACACACACACAGGTACACACACACACAGACACAGAAAGGTACATGGACAGAGGCACACACATACACACAGACACACACACAGGTACACAGACACAGACACACACACAGGTACACACACACACACAGGTACACACACACAGAAAGGTACATGGACAGAGGCACACACGGAAAGTGTGAGCTGGTCAGGGAATCGGTCACTCGGGTCCAACACCTACAGTAGTCATACAAACAGGAGCAGCCAGAGCTCTCCACTGCATCAGAGAAGTGTGTTTCCGTTTCGACAAAATGAGACGCTCCTTCTCCTGCAGAGAACCATGATGGCAAGCGGCCTTTTGTAGCTATGGTGAATGGCACAGGCAGAGACTCGCTTTTCATTTAGTGCAAACACCATCAAAAAAAGATTCACATAAACAGCACGATAAAAAAGCTGCCTTTGTGGAGCATCAGGTCTGTAATTAACATTCCTAAATTATGAGAAGCGCAATGCTGCTTGCAGCCTGCAGAGCTTACAGCGAGGAGACCGGCTTCCATTCCCATCGGAAGGGTGACCTGCCAATGACAGCACAGTGACATACTACCAGAGAAAACGCCTATGAGAGATGACACTGCACTGGTACAAAGAAACCGTCCAATACTGCTTATCCCGAACAGGGCTGTGATGAGCCTGAAAGAACAGGGTACAGGGAACAGGAGTCACCCTGTGGGGCACGCCAGCCTATCAGAGGACTGAAATAAAAGCAACAGAATATAACAAAAAAAAAACAGTTAAACAGACAGGCCTTTTTAATGGCTGACATCAATGCAAGGTCGAAAATATTAGAAAATATTCATTTATAGGCAAACTGCATTGCTCTTGGTGTAATATGCTCATCCACACCTGCTGGAGACGACGAACACAAGGGTGTCTGAACTGTTAACATTGTAATTTCTTGTGTCAGTGTGAAGGGATGAAGAGGAGAGTTGGGCGGGACCTAAGGGACCGGAAGAATTGTTCAGTTCAAATTCTGGAAGGTGAACTGTTGCTGAACTACGGAAGTGCAGAGCAGACCCTCTTACATGAGGCAGACCCTAACCCTAACCCTAACCCTAACCCTAACCCTAACCCTAACCCTAACCCGACTCAATTCAGGAAACATCAGCGGTCAAGAATTTAAGGAGTTACGAGTCACACAGGATCGAGGCGTGTGAAATCAGATTTCTGTACAGTCCTGATCAGTAGTATTGAACCTATAATCATAAGTGTGGCTCCAACCTCACTTCGCCTTTGAGTAAAATTAATTTTACTGTTGAGAGTGAAATCTGCACAACATTGCGGGGGAAAAAAATGAAAAACGGTGAGAGTCGCTGAAAGCCGACATTACTTTCCACCCCCATTGTGCCGCCCCGTAAACTGACGTCCGTCCAGCCGCTTGTAGCTTCTCCCTGAACCTTGATTCCCGCACACGTTCGCGGGCGCGCGCCGTATCCTACGTGGGCGGAACCCGGCAGCGGGCAGAGCTCCTCACGCCGCACCGCGCGACTTGGGGGCACGGGGCTCTGGCGCGCGACAATAGCGAGCGCCCCGCTAATGGACTCCTTTTCAGGATCAACCGTGTCCTGCTAGCGGGAGCATTCAGCCATTAATTAAATATTCTGAATAATCTTTTCAGTGTCGCTTAGGGCAAAAAGAGAATGGAGAAGCCCAATAATCCAGTGTCTATTGACGGAGAGATGAGAGAGAAAGACAGAGAGAAGAGATGGAAAAGTATTCTCGGTCCGTAACAAGCTTTTCTCATTATTTAAACTGTCTTTTGTCCCCCGCCCGGCTGACTCTAAATTGCAGTCGCTCGGGGGAATGTGGGCGATAAAAGCCTGCTTCTCTCCCACACGCGGTAGGTACTGCATGAATGTTAGCCAGCAAATCAAATGATCGGCCAAACCATTAAGTCTATATTGAGTGTTATTACCACACATGTGCGTCTTTGTGCGAGCCGGCTTTTCAAGGGACCCGAAATTTAATTAAATCCATGTACTTGTTGAGAGCAGGAATCAGCTGAGACAATAGCTGTCGCCTATTCGAATAGATAAATGTCTTTGGAGTTCATGTGATATATTACATTAGTGTCCTCTTAATTCCAGTGCGTTCTGTGTCTATTCTATATGACATAATAAAGAAATTAGGCGTTATCTGTAATAAATTAGTCCTTCGCTTCTGAGTCCTCATAGGTCTTCCCAGTGATGCCTAAGTGCAGGACAAAGGCCGATTGGAGGCCTGTATCTTTGACTTCTGGTCCAAAGAGAGTTCCATCCACCCCCCCCCAGCTAAGCCCAGATACATGACTGACACAAGCTCAGTGTGTGGATTCTCAGTTTACACATACACTGGATGCATGATTCAGATAATAAGCGAGTATTTTCTGGCCTCTGAAGAGTTCTGGTGAACTGAAATTCCACGGAAGAAATGGCTGACAATTCTATCAGAAATGTCAACTGTAGTTTGACATTCTGTGTACATGTTCCAGTGCCATATACATTCATGGTTGGGGATCTGAATCTCACCTCTGCTCTACGTGTTCAGGTGCATGTTCTCCCTGTACCATGTAGGTTTCCCTCGTCAGTCCAAAGGCATGCAGTTAGGCTACCCGGTGTCTCTAAATTGCCCATAGTAAATTTGTGTGTGTGTGTTTGTGTTTGTGTGTACTCTGCAATAGTTTGGCATTCCATCCAGGTCGCACCATGTGCTGTCTATGATAGGCGCCAGCCCCCCTGCTCCCCCACCGCAAACAATCCTGACCAGCCTGTGATCAGATCACTTTATTATCTCTGCAACCATCTTAGCTAGTGACTTTTCCGTATTCTAGGCTGTGATTTTCCTAATGATTAAGGAATGGAAATACACTGCCCGGCCAAAAAAAAAAAGTCGCCATTTGAATTTATATCAGCAAATACTTAAGAGCCAATGACTAGATCATTATTACAGCTCAGCAACGTTATGCAGCAATAAAGTGAAGTCAGCTTTTTCTTCTCTGTTGGCATGGGCATATTCCAGGACAAGAATGGCAAGATTCATTGGGTTCGAATTGTCAGAGAGTGATTCCGGGAGCATGAGGAATCATTTTCACACATGATTTGGTCACCACAGAGTTACCTTAACCTCATTGAAGGTATTTGAGATGTGCTAAAGGAGGCTTTATGGAGGTTCAACTCACTTGTCAGTACAGGATCTCGGTGAGAAATGAATGCAAATCTGAATGGAAATAATGGGTGAGATGTTGCATAAGCTTGTGGAAACAATTCCATGATAATTGTGTGCCATAATCAAAGCTAAAGGCGGTCCAACAAAAAATTCAAATGGTGACTTTATTTTTTGGCCGTGCAGTGTATATTTTTACATTTATCAGATTTTGCAGGGATAGGTGAGGAGCAGTGGCAGATAAACTGGGTTTGTCTCCTGTCCATCATTTTGAGATCTGTGTGATCCAGGTGTTTTTTTTTGCGAATCTCTTCCCACTGTGACCCTTGATGTCAACCTGATGCGCACCCAACAGGTCACTCCCTTCAGTCCTCACACACGCAGCAGAGTCTATTATTCATTTAGTTTTATCCACCAAAATGACTTCTTTATCTTCTGCGCTGTGATGAGCCAATCCCTACCCCATCCCCGTGCCGCAGGGATTTGTTCACCTCTGCAACCAGATTAGGTGCTTCATTAATAGAACGGACACTCATATCCATAGAGAATCTCCAGCAGCTCACACCGATGTGTCACTCCTAAGTGCTCTGACAGGGTCTCCTCGGATAAGAACCAATGACCTTCCTTAGACTTGGCTTACTTCCAGCATCATCCTACTGTACATGCACCTAGTAGCCCACTCACCAGGATTGAAGAGGACGAGGAACTTGATGCAGGTGATCTCCCTCCGGTCCACCTGCAGTGACTGCAGCTTGCCCACCAGCTCTTGCCCCCTCTGGACCAGGTTGCTCAACGTGGAGCCAGCCTGGGCAGTGATGGAGGCGATCTCCAGCTGGAACAGTGACGCACATGTCACACGCACATACCCCAGCAATATGTATTACTCTTATCACAATAACAATGACACAATGGAACACTGACAGTTCCAGGTCTTCCATTTATGACGACATCATCTGAAGGAGTTCGCATTCATCCTGAGCCAGAGTCGCTGCAAATTCTGGAAACTCATTCCATTATTTCATTTAAAACAGAAAGAGCGACCCTAGAAGACAGCGACTGCCACCAGTGCCAGGATCTTTGCTGCTCGGTTTGAAGACCTGACGGACCTTTTGAAACACCTGCAAGCCCACCTCTACATACTGGGCTCCCTGCTTCTGTCTGTACACAAACCTCGAGAACTTTTAATATTTCTTTAACTCTGTTCTGCACTTGATTCTGATCCAGACCATGGATAACCGCAGTGTCGTCTTTTGTGTTGGAAACAGGAGCTGTCAGCTAACAGTGACGATAAACAGAGGAGAAGCCACTTTTTGCAGTTTTCTCCTAAAAGTGTTTCTTGGCAACCTCTAGGGGCTTTTTTTAACAACAGACCATTGATTTTGTTCAGTTAAAAATTTTGAGGAAAATCTTTCAAACATAAGCAAACAAGAGCAAGCATCTGTATTGGTAATTTTGCATTAGGGGGGGCTTTCCTCCTAAATACTCCCAAAATTACTCCCAAGATTATGAGCACATGACAGCTGACTCCTAGCAACATCATTGGATGATTCTAAGTTCTGAATTTGCTAGGCTACCAAGAAATGTTCTACTGGAGGAGTAGTTGCGGGCCATCTTGCCTGCATAGGTGTGTGCGAGTTTACATGCTTTTCCTCATGTCTGCATGTGTGTCGGTGGCTCTGTGGGACCCTCACCTCCTGGCCAGTGACCAGTAGTAGGCTTCCCTCTTTGCCGTGCTGCACCTGCCGGGACACATGGTCCAGCACCAGCAGCTCACTCCAGCAATTGTGTAGGAGCTTCATTTGGTCACCCACCTGGCAGAATAAGAGTAGTTAGCACTAAGCAGAGGAAGAAACTGCAGCCAGACTGGATGGAAGTGCTACTCCCACCATACTATCTTCTGCAGAACAGGAGTGCTGAATGCAATGTGTGATAGTGCAACATTCATAGGAAAACAGACAGATGTGTGTCCCAAATAAATTAGGTTAAAGGGAATTTGAAGATAAGTAATTCTTGTTATCTATTTGGCTATTCTTGTAATACAGCTTAATGGGTACAATTCTATCCATCCATCAATCCATCCATTCATCCATCCATCCATTTCCTGTAACCACTTGTCCTATTCAGGGTCATGGTGGGTCCGGAGCCTATTCCAAAGGCTGTGGGCATAAGGCAGTGAACATGGGTACAATTCTAGCAACCCTTAAACTCTGCTCTAAAGTTAAAGAGGAGGTGAAATCTGTTATGCGTAGTAGCTTGACAGTTTCAGTTTATAATTACCCATCACAGAATTTACTTCTTTAGCGTCTCCTTTTCTTCAATAGGCCTAACCTCAGCAGAGGCATAAATGTGTTTGCTGGCTTGTTCCCGGCTGCATGTCTACAGGGGAGAACTTACATCTTCAGTGGGACTTCACTCAGGGCTAAAGGTTAAATGGCAAAACACACTAGAGATGTAAAGAATTGTAACACTCTTTTCATTTTAGGGATCATGAAGGACACTTTGTAGTGGCTACCTGAGCCTTCGTCATCCAAATTACTGTATTCCGGAACACCACAGAGCTTCCATCTCTTTGTCAGGAGCCCTCGTTGCCATGGGAGGCACCACCGCGGAATATTCCGGGCAACGTTTCCTCTACAATAAAAGCTTGAGCTTCTCCTATGCTGGGTTGCAGAGATACTCAAACACACGGCTCTCAGAGCCTTGGAGAGGACAAGCACAGTCTTGGAACGGCTGGAATAGCCCACAGAAAAGCTTTTCAAATGAAGCAGAATACCAATAACAGAAATACATTCTTTTTATTGGGTTTATTCCTGCCTGTGTGTTTCCACCCTCAGAATCTGCATGCTCAAATTGCCTGCCAGTACAGTGTTACCAACGAGGCTCCATCCGTCCAACACGCCTCTCCAGGCAAGCTCAAGGCTATACCAGAAATCTATTTAAAAAAAATGTATATCCTGACATATTCCAGAGGAAACATTGGTAATAGTAATGCAGGTCCAGAGAGTAAAAGTCCAGACCAAGTTTCAACCAACCAGTTGAGTATAAAGAGTCACAGTCACAGACAGAGTTGGGTAATTCAGGTGCAGACAGTGAAGGTCCAGACCGGGATTTTGTTTAAACTAACCAGTTGCGTACTCTGTGACTGGGACTCTTTATGCTCAACTGGTTGGTTGAAACAAAACCTTGGTCTGGACTTTTACTCTCTGGACCTGGACTATCCACCTCTGCTGATAATACTTATGATGATGTAGAATGCACACTGAACACAGACATGGGGCCAAAGGGGGGGGGGGGGATGGTTTGAGTGGTGGTAAATATTGCCACTGTGTTTACATTTCCACCGACATCTTCCTCACCCAGTGCCAGCACAGTCTCCGGTCGCCTTCGCTATCCTGATACAGCAGATCCCAAATTCACACAGCACGGCATTGACGGTGTGCAACACAATTCATAACTTGTTTCCTTTTCTTGATTTGCGCCTCACACAGGTGTGTCTGGGACGCAACACTGGACCCATTGTGTGGGTCTCTCAGTTTCCAGCAAGCTCGCTTCCACTGAGAGCGGACAGGGGGGTGTGGGTGGGGGCAGAGAGGTGACAGACCAAGGTCCTTGGAGCAAGATAAGACCAGCTGATGCCACCACATCGCTTGACTAGCCGCTGTAGCCCAACCGAGCAGCTGCCTCTAACTGTCATGGTTTAGACTCAGGTTGATTAGCTGACTAATTAATTAGCCAGTTAACAAGCTATGGCTTATCTACTTATATGGGTGGGTGAATGTTCGGTTAGGGTCAAACTAATTATGAATCTTGAAGATACAACTGAAGATAACCACGTGGGGACCTGTAGTGCACTTTGTCACTGAGACGGTCTTGTGTGTTTGCTAAACAATTAGCAAATGTTTATGTGTCCATTAATCCTACTGTAGAAGCAGATTTGCTCAGGCAGGGATTCAGAAGTGTTGAAAGTGTTGAATCAAAATTAATATTTATGTAAGACCTACCAACCAGATAAGCGATTCCTGCCGTCACTGATTTATTAACTGATATTAATTACTAATTTAAATGTCGACCGTGGTGTATTCAGAGCAGTACTAATTAACATCGTGCAAAATGAACACAGAACAAAATAACTGAAGCGTGCATTGCCTAGCCATACACCGCGGGCGGATACGAGCCGTTCGGGTTTCATGTCGGGAAAGGTGGCATGAAAGAACGAGCCACTTCCATCTCCTTTCTAAAGCAAAAAAAGCTCAGTCCCTTCTGACTGTACGCGTAATTTAGGAATTAGCTAAACCGATTTGGCGAAATTCAATTCAACGATCCCAAATGACTGAAAAAAGTTTGATTGAGATAAAAGGGGACGTCTAATTGTTATAAGAAACGTATAACGGCATTTAAAAAGAGCGATGAATATACTTGAATACTGCTAATATCGAATAGGCCTACAACGTTATACTGATAGACTGATTCACTTTTCCTGACTGTACATCCCGGAAAGCGTTTTATGCATTAATAAAAGACACGTATAGAAACAGTGAGGGAAACGTAAGTTATATGAATAAATTACCCCAATTTTGAAAAAAAGATATAGATTTAATAAGCAAATCTAATAAACTAACTATAATTAATAAACTATAAAAAGCAGTTAATGACTTTTTCAACGTAATGACTTTTGATATTAATTATAGTTGCAATTCTGTGCTCTTAGCCTATATACACTGTGAAGCCATTTTAAACATGGAGTGGAAAAAATAATAAAACAATTTTCTCTAGTTGTTCTTATTGTGTATAATGAAAAAAATGTGCCATAAATGCAAAACTGGTCTAAAACGAGAAAATGCGACGTGAAGAGTTCATTAGCCTAAAAGTAAGCCATCCAGATACTCAACGGTGTAAGAACTCAGGGTGGCGTGTTTGTTAGCGGTATAACGTTAATTTCGTATGCGGGAGCTCTGGCGTAGCCTATGTATATGAATTTGGTAAAGACGGAGTTAATGTTGTTTGACAAGATTTACTCCTATTTACGAAGATTTTTGTAGTGCAGGCACAATCAATGTACTCCACGCATATGAAATACTCCATAGATTCAAAAAGGCTAATTGTCGTGTAGTTATAATTACAAATCGCCCTAAAGGTGAAATTCGTATTATTTAGTACCATTATAGCAGCTTACAGATTAATTTCTTTTGAATTAATACGTTTTGTTAATCATATAGAACGATATGTACAAGTATATAAAATAAATATGAATAGAAACGTACTATTTATATATGTTTTTTTCCCGGTAACATCACACCATAATAACGTATCCGATCTTTTAAATGCATTCAAGGTCAGTTATCATTGTCGTTTCATACGTTTCTTACATAAATGAAATGACTCGTTACTTTTACCTTGTGGTGTTAATATCGGGCGACTGAGAGACCAGCCGATACCTTTCATATATAATTAGGCCTTCGTGCTGGCCTCGTTTGTCGCTGGGTCACACAGCTGTCCACCAGCGCTACTTCTTGCTGACTGTAACTAGTCACGGCCGGGGGAAAAGCCTTACCCCAAGTCTCATCTGGAAGATACGCCTCCCTGCCTGTTCGCGGTGTGAACCTGCGCACTTCAGCCCGGGCTGAAAGCATCGTTTCGATAATGAACCCTATTTATCCTTCGATTTTAAGGGCGAGGTCCTTCGCATACGCTGCGGCCAATGTGTTCAGGCAGAGTGGACACACTCCTCCACCACACACACACACACACACACACACACACACACACAAACAAATTTACTATTACTATAATCACAATGAAGTGTCCTGAAATTTTCATCATGTAGTCTCCCAAAATCATGTAACCTACTGGTATCTTTTTAGCCATATTTTATCAATCAAACCGTGATCAAAGGTTCCATTTCAACACTGGTAAGGGACAAGTCAGCCCCAAACGCTGCGCCCCCCTAAACACACAGCGCTGTTGGTAGGGGCTTGTTCCTGCCATTCATACCTAAACCTACGCCCTTGAATTACACTTATGCTTCTCATGACCCCCCCCCCCCCCCCATAAAACTTATTCCTGTCAGGATCAAAACAAAACCCATCCGCATCTCCCTCTGAATTTAATAACTCCCCAGTTACGTTATGCCTGCATTTATATCCAGGCTCACTCCCCCCCCCCCCCCCCCACCACCTCACAGGTAACTCAGCTCAGATTGTAATAGCAAGAAGCCTAAAACATTTTTTCGTTGAGTTCTTTGCTTTCATCCTGTATACAACAATGAAAAATACAACAGCTGAACACCACTGGATTCACATTCCAGCCGTATCTGACATACTGAATAGAATTACCAGGAGCAGATGAAAAAAGCAGAATGTCTCCATTCTGTTTCACTCATAAAATGTTTTTCTGTTTGAAGCTTCATAGTCACACCAAACAAATGAGAAATCAGAATGGTGCACCATCTTAGCAAGGTCTTCCTTAAAATCTCAGCATGCAGATTACACATCTCTGATTGCCTTTAACTATTTAAACCAAATACTTTGCTTTTTCCCCATCCTCCACAAATACAGATTTAATCAGTTATTATTAAATATCAGATTCATTAAACAGATTCATTATTACTGTTAAATGATACAAAACAGGAAAATGAATCTGAAAATATAATTGTTTGGTGCAGAAATAGCCTCTTGACTACAGGCACTGGATAACAGATAAGAAAGATGTGGAAATAATTTCATGTTTCAGATGAACTACAATACTACAACTACAATAATGTCAAACCACAATACCGTCGAAAAGATGCTGGCAAATCTAGCAAATCATTTAACCAGTGAGTGAAATCTCTCTTCCAGCTGTTCTCTTGATGTGTCCAGCCTGAGCCCAGCATTAACCGCAGGCCCTTTGCGGGGATCATCCCCCTTCTGCATAAGCTGGCACCTTGCATTTCCTCCAGCCCTTTCTCAAGTACCAGTGAAGCCACACCACGACACATCACAACTCTGCCTACTAAAAAGAATGGGGGAAGGGGGTGTTAAACGAGAGGAGGACCCAGCCCCGATCCTCGAGGATGAAGCTCATGTCAGATCTGGAGAACATGATTTAATCTGCACTCCACTGACACCTGAAACACCAGGTCAGTTGACCCATTATCCAATTCACTGCTTCAGTAAAGCAAATAAGGTTGGGAGAGGGAACATCATGCGGAGCACCAGGCTTCGGGAACATCATGCGGAGCGCCAGGCTTCGGGAACATCATGCGGCGCGCCAGGCTTCGGGAACATCATGCGGAGCGCCAGGCTTCGGGGATCAGGACTGGCCAGTCTGGGCTTGAGCGCCGCGCTGGGAAGCATAGGCATAGGCTGTGTGCGGCAGCGCAGATAGAGCGCGTGCAGCAAGGCGTCGCTTCGGACGTCAGCGCTAACAGTGGAGAGTTATCGCTGGCCAAGTTAAAGGTTAAAGCACCTGCTAGCGCATGCTAATGCTTCAGCTACGTTTGTGGAGAGCCATGTTATCCCCCCTCCCCACCCCAGCTACAAACAAATAGTGTAAAACAGCTGCCTTGCCTTTGCACACCCTGGTTAGTACTAATAGGCACCTCTGGTGAAATATTTTGTTTATCATGATTATATTTGTCGGGCAGGAGTGGGGGGGGGTAGGCGTGCCGTGGCTGCTCTGAGGTGTCCGCGTGCACACCTGGCTTCACTCTGAGCGCAGCGGACGCAAAACCGCAACCCCACAAGGGAGACGGGCTAATTTGCCACTGACTGTCGATTCTTTTTTTTCGAATGGTTTTCTGAAGACCCAGCTACGAACTTCTCTAGAAAATATTCATATTCTCTGCTTAAAACAGTGTGTGCAAATGGTAGCCCATGAAAACGGGGATTTTAAAACGGGGTGTTTTTCATGTACACATGGTCGACTTATAGAGAAAAGGTGTGTGATGAGAATATTATTCATTTTTAATTCTTAGAACAGAGTTTACATGGCTGATACGCCCTTAGAATCACTTCACAAACACTCTGCTGTAAAAAGATATAATTAATTGATATAAACTGCTGCTAAGCACTGAACTTCATATAAGGGAATGGAGGTCCATAAACATTTCTTCACCAAATAAAAATCATCCATAATTACAGATGGGAATCTGTTCGCTAACCTTCAGACAGTATTATTATCGGAATCATTCTCACATTCTGTGAAAATAAGGTATTCTAGATGACATATCATTTCATTACCCTATTTTTACAGCATTAAAAATCAGTCAGCAGGGCTGTGTTAAGTACATGACCACGCTCACACCCCAAACACACACTTCCTTTAAAGATCAATGACAAAAGTGTCGGACCCGATTACTTGCACTGAAGACGCTGTCTGACCTCTTCCCCTGCTGCCCGCGCCCTGCCACAGAGGACCCCTCGCTCATGTGAACCTCACGCTCATGGCAGCGAGAGCGCACAGCCGGGACTGTGGCCAGCCAGGGGGTTAATCGCCACACGCCCTCACACTGCCTGAACCCTTCAGCACCTTACGCTCCGTGTCAGCAGTCACTCTCCATGCAAGCACCACTGTCCAAGACAGTGACGTAATAACACGACCTCTGACCTCTGACCCAAACAAGTGAAAAGAAACTGCCCGGGGGTTTATGGGAAATATGGCCTGATAACAGCGTATTTTATACAGCACTTATTATGACTATACAGCACATCATATATATATATATAAATATACTGCATATGGAATAATCTGGACCACCCCCCCCCCCCCCCCCCGCCCCTATTGCGATCACGTTCAGTTCTCTGCTTCATTCCCAGGACAAGCCTAGATATCCTAGCAAGTATTGTCAGAAATTGGGTGTAAATATGGCCATTGTGATATTTTGGCTAGTAACAGGTGTGCCACATTTGCTTAATTCCCACTGTCAAGCCTGCATCGAGAACATCGACAGTAACTAAGAACCCGGGGGGGTCTTAGTCATTTAGACCAGTGCTTCCCAGTCCGGTCCTCGGGGACTCACAGTCCATGTTTTTGCTCTGTCCCATCTCCCGGACAGATGGTCCTCATTTTTGCTCCCTTCCAGTTCCCTACCTGTGTGTGGGGGGCAGATATTGCTACCGGGGGGTGGGAGGGAGCAAAACTATGGGCTGTCTGGGGGTCCCCTAGGACCGGACTGGGATAAACATTGATTTAAAGGACGTGATTCTTGCAGCCGTCCGTCAGCGAGAAAAGCGGAGACGGCGAGAGGTGTGAGCCGCTGCTGTTGCAGTGTCTCGGCTACCTTGAGCTCCTTGAAGAAGATGCAGCTGCGGGCCCACTCCACGATGGAGAAGAGCGTCTGGTCGGCCATGCGGCACATGAGCCCGAAGGTGCTCAGCTTCTCGTGTTTGCCGCGGCTGCTCTGCTCCTGCTGCAGGTACGTCATGATCTTATTCTGCACTTGCAGCTCATCCGGCTCGCAGCGCAGCAGGTCCAGGACCAGCTGGGGGATGCAGGGCGGCTGCGGGGATCCCGAGGGGTACACCTCTGGGTAGGGGTAGCCCACCAGAGACTCAGGGGAGCTTGTGTAGTGGTCGGGGAACTCGGACTTGATGGCCCGGCTGGAGAAGGAGCTGTACTGGTACTGGACAGGAATCGGGCCGTGGCTCTGCATGGTCATACCCAAGGGAGGAGGGGGTCCGTATGGGCTGCGGTCGTAGTCTGTGGGCACCATTGGGGCCTGGGGGCCGGGCAGCATGGCCTTTGAGACGGGGTGGGGTCCCGGCAGACCAGCTGTGAAGCCAAAGTCAGTCTGCACTGGGGACATCAGGGGAGGTGTGGACTCCAGCTTGAAGCCGTTGGCCCGGATCAGCGCCTTCTTCTGCTGCTTCAGGGCCCTGTCGCGCTTGTACATCGGGCCGAACTTGTTCCTGCCCCCTCTCATCCTGTCGGCCCGGACAGCTGACGGAAGGAAAGACAAACAAGGTCACATGGCCACGCAACTCTCACTTTTAATTGGCTGCCAAGGAAAGCGAGAGCTCAAAATAGACAGCGGTAGTTATTCATCACGGAAGGAGTGCAGAGCGACATCACCCAAGGATCTGTTACAAAACAACATTTTGGAGTTTCTTTCCAAAGATAACAAAACAGCAAAAAAGGAGAAAAAACAGACTAACTACTCTTAGCACATGTACCCTTTTCATTTTTCCTCTTTCATTTTTGAATGAGAATAAAAACAGTAAAGCTATCATTAAACTTTTTTCACTGGTCTCCAGAAGGCCTCCCCTCTTTCATCTTGTTATCCGTTCAGGCCGGCCAAAGCCAGATTCCCAGAGTTTTATCAGCCAGTTAAGAATGCGTCGCTTCTCCGCGGAAGCAGGTGCTTCTCTGCATCTCAGACAGGGAAATGCATACATTATTTTTGCTCGTGTATTCCCAAACTTAACGGGGACACGTCCGCAGCTCATGTTTCCCTTCCTGCGGCCTTTTCCTTAAACAATACAACGGCCTGTTCTTTTTGAGTTCGCTCCACCATCGTAAGATGTAGTAAATTTTATTAAAATATTACGTTAAATATGCACTATTACTAAATGTAATGTGCCATCATACGTAGGTGCCCAAATCATACCTACAACAAATAATTCTAGTGAACCACGTCGTAGACAAATATCCCCAGAATTCCCCACGATTCCCCACGTACGCATGAGGTTACAGAAAGCGTAACATTACCATTATACCATTAAACAATGAATCGCCCACAATGTGAAATAACCAGTCCTATAGGAATCTACAGTCCAGAATTAGTGTTGAAATTTTTTTGTTATTTTCAGAAAAACTGCAGGGCAATAGTTAACTGGAACGACATTACAGTCCTAAAATACGCCTAAGAAAAAACGTCACCTGTTTTGTCATATAAAAAACTGTATAGAATTGCTGTAGTTTCTTCAAACCATCGATTTCTTTATCTAACAGGTCTCCTATAATTTTGTATTAAAAAAAAATCGACATTGACATCGGAAGAATTTATTTACCTTCTAACCTCATTCCGACGTTTAGGCATTTCTGGAATCGACAGAAAGGACATCTTTTCCTTTGCGTTTTGTCAATTTTACAGTCCTGGTTTTCCGCGCAAGTGTACCTCTTATTATTTTGAACAGTCCTCTTGAAAAATCCCTGAACAGAAGAAAATAATTAAAACCACAGAAGAATTAAAATAGAATCATAAAAACAGGAATAGTATTTAGACGGCAATAGCAACAACATTAATAATAATAATAATAATAATAATAATAATAATAATAATAATAATAATAATAATGTCGTCATGCAAGAGCGTATCGTTTCTCTGTCTTCGAATACCTTACAACTTTCGCAAGTGAGCAGTCCGTAATGGTATCCGGAAACCTTATCTCCACACACGGGACACAATTCCTCCAGATCTTCATCATACGTGTAATCCATTACCCTCAAAGAAAATCCTAGCGGAACAGATAGACAGTGATTTACTAAAATCAAAGACTACCAATAACTTGAGTTCATTTAGGGACACGTCTATCTAACCGCTATATTTATTTAAATGTACATGCGCAATTGATCGATAGGTATACACTATAACATATTGTCAAGACACAAAATCGGATCAATTCTTGTAGAAAATTTGATTTTATTTTATGAAGGAACAAAACAGGTGTGCTACAAATATTAACTGTGAAGGAAAACATCTGTGTCTTCGTTCTTAAAATTAACAATACACAGATATTCCTCTAACTTAAATCGAGGTGGAATTTAAAATAAACAGTAGAATAACTACAAGAACTAAAAGTCTTACTTAAGCAAGATTAGTAAAAACAAAATATGTGTAGATAAATTATAGGCCTACTTATAACTAAACATAAATTAAAACATAAATTCAAAATAATATTTTACATGGAAAAATACCATATGAAAAAGGAAATAATAGCTGCCAAGGTTTTAAAGTTAAATTAAATTGTTTCGGTTAATTCGGTTATACGTTTACAAAATTTTATTACGCAATTACTAATTGCACAAAAACATGAGATATTAATATCTATACGATTTTCTATTCGAAAGATTTTCCTACCGTGTAAAATAACTACCTATGTAGATAAATAGCATTTGATGTGCAAACGAATCAAATGCGTAGTATTTTCTATTAATTTTGAAAATGTGTCAAAATTTGCATAATGCATTTATTATATTTATAAGTCTAGACAGTAGAAAATAACAGGTAACAATATGTTAACAAGGTGGAAAATCGTTACCTTAATGGTTGCCCGCGCTGTGTTCTTGGATAAAACACGGATAATTCCCTAAGTATGGATACGCATGAAAGGGAAGATAGTCAGAATGCGCGACGTCCAATGACGCGCTGGACGCTATTGGCATAAGCGGAAGCCGCGCTCTTGCTTACGCTTTAATACGGCCCATGTGCGCGCCCGCGAACGCACGCGGCACCGCCGCCTTTCCCCGGGGAGGGGGGGGGGAAAGACCCTTCCTACTGGGAGAAACGCCAATGAGAGACGGATGAGATCCCCTATGTGTGAAAGTCTGCTCACTTCATAGCACAGGAGCGTAGGAAACGCACCCACGTAATGGCGGAATCCCAGAAACATACCTACATGCAACACCTAGAAATGAAAATTACTAAGGAATAACATACAGTATCCATTATTCTTTGTTCTCCTAGACTCGGTGCTAGTTTTATTATTATCACTGTAGTAGTAGAAGCATTAGATTTTGCTATTATTTTCGGCTATAAACATATATTCATATTTTATTTCTTTGGAATAGGAATATAAAATCGACAGTGGTGAGTGATTAAATGCTGCGCTCGCCGGAAAACTTTATGGAAGTTTATAACAAGTGTCAAGGTTGTGTTTTGCATATAATGTGGATATGTAAATCACATTACTTCAAGAACTGCATTTCTATCTATCTATCTATCTATCTATCTAGCTATCAATAATTTTCAAATGCACATCCGCAGTATTTGAATATCGCCTGTGTAATAAACATTGTAAACATTATTCAATATCAAGGAAGATAAAAATCGAAACGTAAAAACCCAATCGGGCGCCATGTGTGGAAGCCACTACAAAATAAACCAATGCGAAGGGCGATCTTAAAAGGTTACAGCCCGATTCGCGGTGAAGGCCGTGACCACCGCTAACAGCAGCGTATCTCGTTGCAATGACAGCAGACCGCATTAATTGGTCGAAATATTTATATTCGCATTGTTCATTTGTGCAATTATCGAAATCTGTAGCACTATAAACGAAATACTTAAAAAAAAATTCAAAGAATCCATTTAAATGTTGTTTATAAGATGTCACATATAAAAAATAAATCATCGCTCATATAGGCCTATAACCTAAAATAAATGTCATGGAGTATAACTTATAATTTAAAACGAATGCAGCTCAGCGCTTTTTGGAATAACATTATGTGCCGCTCCTTTCATTATTATGACTGTTTCCGTCATTATAAAGGTACAGAAATTCAGGGTGCTGTTCATTGTTGTAGCCCACACCTTACCGCTAACATCCCATTCATTTCAAGCAGAAGTTCCAAATACTTCCATTTCACAATGGAAATTACTCGGGGGAAATGTACTATTAAAATTATTGAAAAGTAATGTAAAACAGCCAAACAATTTTTCTTGTCAGCAGAACGGATATTTGGCCGACATGTATTAAATTGAAAAAAATGATTAAATGTTGCCTAAAATGAGAATACTAAAATGCGCACAAAGCGGTGTGTGGTAGGATCAGATTTATCTTTTTTGTTTTTGTAATGTAGTTCTTATATTATCTGGAACCATTCATCACCAATCAACAAGACTAAAATGAAGTATTCACTCGGTTGGGGGAAGGTGTACTCATGGTAGTACGAAACAATGAAACAATGTACAATACTTCATTATACAGTAAATAAGCTGCAACTATAGTATAGGCCTAATTAAGTTATTTCGCTAAAAATTTTGAATTCAGTTCAACACTGTCAAAGTGCATTTTAACGTTTTGCAGGGTGATTATTAGCCTAATTGATACCCTTACAGGTTAATGCTTTATGTACATAATAAGTTGATTTAAAAAATATATAGATAAGCATAATTGGACAATAACAAACTTTTAACGTGTCCTGCTAATTATAATAGACGCCACTCGAGTAGCATTTGTCAGCGCATCACTGTATACATACATAGAACAATTTAAATTTTAGGAACCAACAATTAACTCGGTGAAATATAAAGCTTGCTTTATTAGTTTATTCTTTAAGTTAGACATGTCGTGATTTACGTTTTGTTTCAAAAGTATTTGAATGGTTGAATTATATGCCATGTTGCGTCTCAAGTTTACACACATATTTTTGTCCGATTTTTACTGCGTACAGAATGAATAAAAGAAAATAACACAGAAATCTCAGTATACAAGAAATCACGCTACATACCTTTGACTTCGTTGTGTTGCGTCAGGCTGGATTCGGAAGAGGCCGCAGCAAAGGACATTATAAAATACGTCCCTCCAGGTTTTCGGATACCTCGTGCCAATCTCGGCAGGGTCAATTATTTTTATTACTGTTATTTTTAATTAAAAAAATATATATGCAGGGGATGTAAGGAATTATAAGTACAAAGAAAGAAAGCGCGCCGCTGAGATCCAGATGTCTCCGCTGACCGCTGGGAAGCTCCTTACTCCCTTTTTCTCTTAACTAAGCGTGTGGTCGCAGAAGTTCTGATTGGACATCGAGCTCATGTGATGAGGCCGTCGCTCAGTTCACTTCTTAGAGAACAGAAAAGTGAATTCTATGTAAGTCTTATTATGGAGAAGTTATCGATCGCTTCGCGTTTTAACCCTCATGTCTAATTATTAAGGGTACGTTTCACCACACGCAAATCTATTGAGATTGCCGTGTTTCCCTAGCGCAAATCTTTTACAGAAACACGGCGACACCTGTGTACATAATACTGCAGCCCATATTTCTGCTCACGCTTAAGAATAGACTGGAGTCTTGACTGTTGTGGAATTTCTGAAGAAGTAAAATAGCCGAATTAATATTTCAACATAACTATTTTGACACGTATTGAACCGATCATAGCTCTCTAAAGATTTAAGAATTTCTCCATTTCTGAAAAAAAAAACAGTTACAATAATTCGCCCTAGGTATGATTCAGATAATCAAGTGAATAATTGAAATATGTACAGAAATAAATAGGCCTACAGTGATATGAATGATGCGAAACTATTAGCTTATACATCTGCGATGAATACAGATTTAAAACTATGTAACTGCAAAGAAATGATGCGTTTGAGGGGAATCGTTACCCTGATTTCCCACCATGCACCAGCATCATTTTATTTCGTATTGGACGCCTAGTTAACGATTTTGCATAGTTTTATTGTAGTTTTATCCACATCCCTTTAATTCAAATTAACCAAACGTCATACCTTAATAACCAGAAAAGTCGTATACCCTTTTAAGAAAAATAATAAGCTGGTATTTTTGCATCTCCTTTTAAATTTGATTTTCCGACATCCACCGTCTATACGTTCAAGAAATTGCAATTCTTATACTTGACAGTTTATTCTGAACACTTAAGAAATAATAAATTGACAAACCAAAATAATTACGTTGATTTGAAAAAATTCCCATTAATTTACATAGTTATTGTAACGATAATGCACGTATAAGCAAAAAGAGACAGCAAGCAATGCGTGAATTCCAGAGCGGTCAAAAATATTTACAAAAGCTAAAGAACCATCTTAGTATTCTTACAGCACATTTAATTAGTAGATAAGCTGAAAAAATCTATATAGTGACAGCTATTTTTGGGCAGTTTGGTTTAAAAGCAGAGATGAACAGCGGAAATTACAGTTGGCCTGAACTGCTGTGCGCATTTCACACAGATTAAGTCAACAGCAAGACTTAATGACGGTGATCATACACCATATTTAATAACTGAAAACGAGGGAGCTGACCATGGCCCCGGTGGATGAATGTTTCCACGTTAATTATAGTGCATATTGTTTACAGGTGAAACAACAATTGTTCGAAATTATTATCACACACAATTAGGCAATTAGGAACCTATTCGGCGTAGGAACCTGCACAGCTCTATATTTGTGATTGAAAGAGACATGTATGGATGACCGATAAATTAAGGAGAAATTGTTACGGTCCAGTGCCAGGGGCTGCCCTACCCTGTTTTCATTATCTCCTGAAGAACCAGTCGGTCAGTATGGAATGACTCACGGCTAGGAAAAATAACTTTACTTTCCTACGCATGGATCATGCAGCAGAAGATAGCAATAAAGATACTTTAACTTTCACTCTTTATTAAAGAAACATTAAAGAAAATGTGTGTCAGAGCGATATCATAGTCCGCCGAAAGTGTCAGCGGCGCTACATTAGATAGCTGAAATTGTCAACCAACTATTCTTCTCCTGCTGCCATTGACACTGACATCGGAATTTGATAATGCCAAGCGGGCCGCACGGAGAAAAATCAAGGTGACGAAAGGAACTTGACACTGGGTGGGAGAGACGCAGAAAGCGCGCCGCACAGAGGCGCGCGTGAGTGACTATGCATCGGCGCCGACGGCACGCTAGCTGGAGAAAGTGCAGACTTGTGACAGGCAACAACATTTCTTACTTTCCGCCTGCAATGGTTTTTCGGGAATATGATAGATGTCAAACTCATTTCCTAGTCACAGCGTGTACGATGCTTGTTTTGAGGTCAGGTGTTTGAATAGAATCTACATATAGGCGTAGATTCCCAGCATGGCTAACAAACTGGATAAATTTGGTTGATTCAATTAGGTAGTGATATATCACACGGGGCCGGAAACAAAATATGCACGAAAAATGGTAAAATTGTCTGTAAATGTAGGCCTGTGGTGCTGTAGTACTGCATCGGGGTCGTGCACATAACAACGGGGAATATTTGTTTCCATTAATTCCTAGGTGTCGACATCATGGCATAAAAACGCGTGTCTTTGGAAATATCAGGGAAACCCATTAACGCTCGCGCGTATGTCTTCGGTGGCCAGGATGAGGTGTTAGTACTCAACCAATCAGGAGTCAGGAGCCGCTGTAATCACAGGAGTCTTTACAGTAGCCACAAAGATACAACCAAGTCTGGACACCCTGCAGGAGGCGGTCTAATGCTGATTCTACATTCTTATACACTTTTCGTATCTCTTGTCAGCTCTTCGTCACAAGGGACGCCCTAAGCATAATCTCTTCCTCAACCAACTGCTACCATAATTTTGTTCCTTATGGGGTTTAGATAGACCCCGCCCCTATGTGATGCGGCTGTCAGTCATTTCTTACGGTTTGATCTTGCCGGTGAACATAATTGTGAGGAATCCATCTGTACAAGATTTTTTACACACACACACACAGTTATCAGTGTTATATATATCAGTGGAAACCGCTTATAGTGATCACAGTTATATTGATCAACCGGCTATATGGAGCAAAAAGCTTGGGACAGAATTATTATTGTACAAATACTGTTTAAATTATTCGCTTACAGTAATCAGGTAGTCCACTTATAGTGCTCATTTAGAGTGTTTATAAACATGAAAACATACAAAAAAAATAGAAGTGTTAATTGTTTTTTTTTTCTTTACTTTGATCATCCTACTTTGCCTTGCATTAACCCGCCTGCTTCTGGCTAGCTACCTGAGGCTAATGCTGCGTGCACAGAATACATTATGGGGAAAAGAAACTCATTTTTCTCTCAATGACAAATATAGATTCATCAAAGCTTATGATAAACTACCAAAAACGAGCCATCTAGATGCAGCAGCGAAACTACAATAAGCGCTTTGATACAATATAACGTTGTGAAAATATAAATAATATAAATAAAATTGAACTAAATATTATTGTCAATATTGTACTGTATTCAAGCATATTTGAATTATACACAATTCAGAAATTTAATTTGTGCAGTATTGCACATTGAAAAAGTGTTTCAAACAGACCGTATTTTGAAATCGTCAATACAATAAAGTACGTAGTTTCGCAGTCCATTTTATTACATTATATTCATGTAATAAATATACAAATATCAATTAGATGGTAATCTGCCTGAGACATAAGAAGAAAAAATCGGTTATAATAATCGACCAGTTATAGCGATCAATTTCAGAACCTACGTAATTCCGTCACAGATGTTACAGTAGCAAGCTTGGATACATGGCTAGAAACTAGGCTACACACTACTTGTTTTATATGACATACAACATGACAACATCTCACAGAGCTAACATGGAGTGCGAATACATACTTATATGGTTACACTGTGCAACAGTTAGTGGCAAGCATTTTCTAGGTAAAGAATTAGAATTTAGATATCAATGGTCATTGTTGACACACCACAGCACACAACAACGAAATGTGTCCTCTGCATTTAACCCATATGTGACATCGTGACATAACAGGGGGCGGCTAATTCAGCATCTGGTGAGCAGTGCCTTGCTCAGGGTATCTCAGTGGTGCCTTGCTGTTCAGGGATTCAAACCAGCAATCTTTCAATTACAAGTGCGCTTCCCTAACCATTAAGTTACCACTGCCCACAGTTACCGTCTACAGGTTACTTTCTCTCTAAAGGTTACATTCTATAAGGATTACATTGTCTTCTGCAGGTTACATCTTTTCAGTATTGTCCTAAAGAATTTCTCTAAGTATCATACAGTGTTATACAATATACCATATATTATATGGTATATGCAATATTCCATAGCCACACGTCAAAAATTATATTGTTACGGCATGAAGAATGGCAAACATGAATCCAGATGTAACCTTGATCCTATTAAATGGGAAAAGGGACGGGCAAAATGTGTTAGTATTATTTAAAATATAATAATTATTTCAAATATAAAAGGCTCTTATAGCTGCCCGGTTTAATCTATAAAGAAAACTGTTCTTTGCACAAGCATTAGCCGGAGTTTGGAATATGTAAGGAATATTTATAGTTGAGACATTGTGGCAATTCCAGAAGGACTAGATTAAATTCTTTAGACGCTTAGTTGAATTGTCATTGTGAAGCAGCTGACCTCCAGTCGTCTTGTAGCACCCTCTGCGTTGACTGTAGTCAACGCCGTCATTCGCATACTTCAGCTTGAAAAGATGGGGTCTGTTTTGCCTTTCATCCGGAAATCACCGCTGTTTCAATGTTGTATTTTCCAGAAATGTATCAGTGCGGATGGTAGAGATGATCTAAGCTGCTTGATCATTAGCTAACCAATGGTCCATATATCTCTAACGATTTCAACAGAAACTAACACGGGGTCAGCACTGAGCGTAACACCCACGGATTTACAACGATGTGGGACTGCACATGCTATCCGACGAATCGTCATTTTACCATTAATATTTTCGCATGCGTTTAGAATTAGGTAGCACATAGCGCAGTTTAAATCATTACCATAAGCAGAATTAAATGTTTTAAAGTCATTTTTGGAAACTTGCACACAATCCATGTAATTCAATTAAGCGCACAATACAGCCTCAGACTAATGATCTGCGCAATAGTTAACGGCATCTTGGAATACTCGTTGTGATTTGTGCGTAGTAACATCTCTCACCATATGACCAGTTGTTAAAATATATATTACTACAGCTGAAATTCAAAGTCGTAACATGTAGTTTCATTAAGCACGTAAAGTGGAGAGTAATTTCACTGGCGCGTTCTTAGGTTTAGATGCATGTCTAGCGTTAATATAAAGATTACGATGGTCTGGCTGGAAGTGATTGTGATTTCAAATATAATTTATTATGATATATATATTAGTGCTGTCAAACGATTAAAAATTTTAATCAGATTAATCACAGGGTTGCTGTGGATTAATTTAGATTAATCACGATTAAATATCGTTCATTTTTAATCTATATTAATGACAATTCATTTTGCATGAGCAAACAGACTCAAGAAAAAAGGGAATATATATGCACTTAACATGTTTATTGAACATCTTGAACACGAGTCGGATGCATTCCATCTGCCACAGAAGTGCAATACCATGGACCCATATCAAAAAGTAAGATTTTTTGCTTAGCCGAACAACTTGTCGTATTTAAGGTACCTCAGTTTAAATGGCCTTTATCTGCGTTCACTTACAATTAGCCCGAACTACTGTAAATCCGACAAATAATCTGACTAATCATGAAATCCAAATCTAGCCCAGTTAATTGCCATTGTTAGCATTATCAGTTGATAACACATTACGCTCCGTGCTTTATGTATAAAACTCCGTAGCAACACGTCCACAGATAAGTTGGACGGTATAGTGTGTGTGATCGATGTAATGAGCCACAAATGAGAAGTAGTGCTTAAACAGTATAAAACTACAACTTTCCCTTCTGTTGATAAAAGGCGCAGCCATCTCAGATTCTGAACTTGGGATCCTCTGTGCTGCTCCGAGATATTTCTCGGATTTCCGAGAAATGGGAGCGTGCATGTTGTCACTTCCGGC
Source organism: Paramormyrops kingsleyae (assembly GCF_048594095.1). NCBI lineage: Eukaryota > Metazoa > Chordata > Actinopteri > Osteoglossiformes > Mormyridae > Paramormyrops > Paramormyrops kingsleyae. The sequence continues at coordinate 18,394,289 of NC_132798.1, read as the reverse complement.
TTCAAAACTCGGAATCCGACTCGGAATACGAGTTCCCAGGGCAAATGGAACGCACCAAAACTGCCAGAAATGGGTTGACAGAGACATTTCAGGGATTTTGAGTCATTCTGCGCTGCAGATGGGTTAACTGCGTTAAAATTTTTTAATCAGATTAATCACGATTATGGATTAATCCGCGTTAACCGGTTAATTTTGACAGCCCAAACAATACTTGTATCTCATTACACAGAGTTATGTGACAAACCCTGTTTCAAACTTGACTAATTTTAAATGTGGAATGCTTTGGACAGTGTCTGCCATTAATACGAAGAGAAGCCAATGTGTAGGCATAACCCAAGGATGGTAAAATGTAAAATAAAGTGTCACCCGAGCAGGCCTGTACCAAAGAAAATATTAACAATGAGCAGGCCTCTACCAAACAAAACATGAACAGTGAGCAGGCCTCTACCAAACAAAACATTAACAAACATGTCTTGTTCTTGTCACAGGTCACTGTCGGCTGTTTCGTGGAGGGTAGCAAAGCAGCATCCTCATTATTCTCACCATACCAAAACCAGCTGGGAATGAAGGTGCCAGGAGGGTGCGGAGGGGGTCTCATTGTCGGAAGGCAGTCTTGACTCTCCTTAGATGCTATTCAGCTGCAGGCCTGCCTAATGGATCGCACACAGGCATTTTCCCCGCTATACCTTTGACAGTCCACATTGAGTTTGTTAAAACAGAGCTTACGCAAGGTTAAATACTTACTTTTCTTTCAGTCAAACTCAAGAACGTCCCCATGGCCTTGAGCCTCTAATTATCGACACGGTGTCAGGGCAGGCGGGCGGGCGGTTTTCTTTAACACCAGTGTTAATCGAGGGCTGCATGTTGTGTGGACGCCAGGTCAATCGGCATTAAGCAGCCGGCCGTAGCGTGCATGGGTGGGCTCCAGCGGAGGCAGCGGGCCCCCACTCCACCAGGGGAGCCCAGGGAAGACCTGAATGGGATATACTAAAGGGCATCCAGAAATGGAGAACCTCACTTAGTGAACAGCACTGGCAGCTGGGCAGGCCTGAGTTCAGTGTCAGATGAACTATATTCCCCAATGTTGTCATTTATATTCATTTTCATGGTGCTTAAGACATGAGACTGAGTGTGCACATCACGATGTCAGATATCCTGAGCAAGGCCCCCTTGAGGGGGGGTCAGGACTGGGGTACATGCAGAAGGTGTGCAGTTTGTCAGCTGGTTATTCAGATAAGCACTGGGGTAAATCAGCTCTCACATGCATGCATAGCAGTGTAAGGTAATAGAGGGAGTCCTGTGGTTATCTCTCCCCATGTGTGAAGTCTCTGTGTCATGCACGGCTCACCAGAGGAAATATCCAGGACCGGATGTCCCTGTGACCGAGCGGATCGGCTTGGCTCCACCTTCTCAGCTCCAATAGCAGAACACAAATCTTTAAGTATTTCAACTGCGGCTGGATCATACCTTCTCCCCCGCCCCCACATCTTTGGAATGCCCCGGTGACCTTTGACCCCACAGTGCCTACTAGGTGCCCAGCTTTGGCGAGCGGCTCGCCAAGGCCACAGATTAGTCTATCCGGCACATCCGTCGGCAAGAGCAGTGGAGTTCACCGAGCGGACGGGCCAGCGCTCACGATGACACAAGCAGGCCGAGGAGGAGGAAGGCGCTGGCTCGGAGACGGCCCCCTGTCAGCGATCGCTGCCCTATCTGCTGTTTGTCTCTGTGTGGCGAGCGTGCTGTGGCTAGGGCCCCCGCCGCGAGCCGCCTCAGCCGTGCCCTGTCTCTGCCACAGAGATACAGTGGTGAAATAAACAAAGAGCAGATTGCAGACATGCCTGTTGTTTTGACTTCCGTGGCCCTATTGTGCTCACAGCACATTCCTCAGACTCCCTCGGTGCTGAAACAAGGGGAATCGCTGCAGGACGATAGCTCTGCTCTCTTCTGGGTGAAAGTTACGGGGGCACGGTGCAGCAATTGGGGCAAGGAGGGGAGGAACCACATCACAGAAATGATACTATATCCCTTAACAATATATATCTATACATTTTTATTTTACAAACAGTTTGTGATTTAAAGCGCAATTTATATCAGAAAATAATCAAGCTGTTACAGGTTTTAGCTATAGTTGTTACATTTTATTTATAATTTTTCTATAATTCGTAATGACTAGTCAAGGGATTATTTACTATTTATTTGAAAACTATATGAATGTGACAAACGGGTTAGTAGTGGAATTAAATTATGTTATGTTAAATTATGTTAAGGTATGTTATGACCTTATATATCAGACAAAATATGGATGTCTAAAAGTATATATGACACAGTGAGAATGGCACTTTGATACAGGATATAAATATTATCTATATGACATTTAAATTAAAATATATTTCCATAAGTATAAGTAAATCTCCTAAGATCTTAAATAATTGGACCTACTCAGAAATTTAGGAAAATGCCCAGTATTGGTGTATTTTGTTTAGAATTACATGTAAAACAAGGGATGACTTATTGTGATGAATATTTATAATTAAAAGATATCAAATTACCCTATAAAATTAATTATATGGTATATATGTGACTCATTCATGCTGGAGACGTAGATGCCCCTATTGGCGCACAGTATCCTAGTATCTTAAAACAGCCGATAAGCTTCTTGGTGCGTTTTATGTTGGGTGATTTTAGCTGTACTTTCCTCAGGCGGTAAATCCGGCTTCCGAGCGCGGCATCTGGATAAAAGCGCAGGTCAGCCATGTTGCTAGCTGCTATTCCAAAATTATGCGTTATTGACATCACACTTAAACAGAGAAAGCCAAACAGTGATCAGAAGAACAAAAACACATGGGCATGTAAAACAGAAGAAGAAAATATCGCATCGTTGACGTTATTTTCTCCGGTATATGTAGGCTATATTAAATTTGATGGGAACGCTTGTCATTCTGAGAATGTTAAACATGCTTGAGAAATACCAGACTGACTAACACAGGTCTTTGGGATCCCAAACAGGTGGGCTATTGAAAAAGCGAACGTCGCCCCCGTCTGGGAAAACTGCGAAACCGTGCCCTCTGCTGGCCGAATATGCATTGTACAATGTGTCCTTTAATTATCGACTAGCGTCTCTCAAACAAAACGCGTCGGACGTGCCTACACTTTGTGCGGTGTTCAAAATGTCTGCTAACAGCAGCATATATAAAGTCTCTGTCTGACGTTGTGGCATATATAGCCATTCGTCGAGACATCCGTCCTCACAGTGCTATATTTAACATGCATTCGAGGAATCGAGGTCAGCAACATCCTGTTCAGTAGGTAAGCACATTATTACCCCACGAAACAGTACGATAAATGGATAATGTTATGCACGTCATGTCAACCATGACCGCACATGGTGAAACGATCTACGACGGCCCTAAACGGACTTCGTAAACAGACCGTTATTCTTTTTTATTATTATTGCGTAGAAGAAAGAATTTAAAAACTGGTCTAACCGGGGTAGAAAGCAAGCTCAGGAAAGCCATCCCAAATAAACAAGCACGTAAAAATAGGGAACAGAAAAGTATGCCAATGCTTTCCGATGGTTGTATTTTCAAATCATTCGTTTCTATTCACCTATTCACATTCCACATTTTCTTATATTAAGGTTCACACTGAGTAGTACGCCTACAGATTCCCAAAACAATCCAAACCATGCAGTATGTGTGAAACGATGTTTCAAAATCATCAGCATTCATTCATTCAGTCATTCATTTGCTAAATTTTATTTAAGCGCGTGTGTGTCTGGGGGAGGGCTGCCATTCCGCCCCGTGCCCTCTGATTCGTGTAAGCGGCTACAGCGTCACCATGACCCTATACTGAGTGAACGCTTATGGAAGATGGATGGATGAATGGATCAGCTCTTCATAATAAAAGTATTGCTCTCTTAATGAGACGTTTGAAGGCATTAACTGCTACAGGAACTCAATCTCCGTGAATAGAAAGATGACATTTGAAATGGCTAATTAAAACAACCCTATAAAAATAATAGGATTTTATCAATAGGAGTTATTTTGTAAACCATTCTGGGTTCACATTTCAGATAATTACTTGTCTATCTTTTAGACAACAGATTGTTTTGAAACATTTCAAACGCTTTCATCTGTTCCATCCAACACGATGGAAATTAGCGTTCTGAACATGTCGAATTTCTATCCCTGTGGAATATTTGCTGTTGTTTGTCCTTGAAATCAATTCCTCAACTAACAGAGATGATCTGCAGCTGAATACCATCATTCCTATTTTTGGGCTTCAGACCTGAGGGTTATTTCATTTGCATTTCTTTGAATCGGTTAAGGATTAAATCATAGAACGTACCGTCAGGGTCAGAAGGACTGTTATATTCACAAAATCTGTTCTATACCAGGCCTGTCCCCCCCACACACACACACACACTTCAACAAGCAGCAAAAGGCTGAGCTGAACCCCGCAAACTGGCCTCATGTGCAGACAGCCACAGAGACCCTCCACAGCGGATGGACGAGGCTGCAATCGAACCGCGTTTGTGAGCCACACAGCCATGTTCCACTGGGTCCAGCCGGGGCCTTTATGCGAGAGACTCCACCAGCGTGCAAACCGACGCGTCTCCGGCCTCGAGTCTGCACCCTCCCCCCCCCACCAACTCACTCTGGCTCTAGCAATTATCTGGAAGCGCGCAGATGTTTAAATGCACTGCCAAAATCCAATCAATCTTATTCATGTCCAAGGTTAGTCCTTCTCACTGTGCATTATGCTGGGGCTTATGTGGCTGCTTCACTGAAGGGGCCTATTCTACAGCAAACATAAATCCAGGAAGACGAGCTTAAGTGGAAACGCCGATGAAAAGTGTGGGGATGATGGAACTTTAGCCGATATTTAAAAAAAAAAAAAGGAAAAAAGGGTTTATGCTTGACGTCTTTAACCTGCAACATCTTATATGGGCGAGAAATAGAAAAATATTTGTGGGAAACTGCAGTAATTGATTTCAAATTTCTGTCTTGTGGGACTGGGTAAATGTTAGGAGGTATTTTAATTTGATGGTGTAAACTGGCATTTTATCATTCATGAATGCGGGTTTGTGGGGAGTCAGGGCTGGGGGGGGGGGCGGGGGGAGGGCTTTCTGTGGCTGCTTTTCATACTGTTTGCATGATGTTTTCCTGCTTGGCCTCATGAGTGTTTCGATCATGGCGCACATGGTCTGTCTGCAAACTGGCCCCATTATCGGCTAGCTGCATGCGTGTGGCCAGCTCACCCCTAACACCCCTGCGCACGGACGGGGCACGGCCAGCACCGCCACTGCGCACGGACGGGGCACGGCCAGCACCGCCACTGCGCACGGACGGGGCACGGCCAGCACCGCCACTGCGCACGGACGGGGCACGGCCAGCACCGACACTGCACTGCCTGTGATTTCAAGGGCCTCTGTATTGTCTGTACAGCAGCCAGAAGTGGTAATAATCCCCAAAAGATTCCCACTTTCATAAACAACTGGAAGGTGAGCTAAGTGACCCAGGGTGCTGCTCATAGGATTCAGGCTCCCTGCCTGTGATCAGAAGGTCAGAGGCTCGAATCCTGTGGTTGGCAGAAGAGTCGCATTGCTGTTGGCCCCCCAAAATGTTCCAGGGCAGTCGGATAAACAGCTGAACCCAAGCATGACTCTCACCTGTGTGTGTCTCAAAGGAGAGTATGATGGGATATGGGGGGCATTCCAAGTTGAGTGGACATGATTCAGGTTTGACCCATTGGGCTTAATGCAGAGCAGCTATGATCTTCGGTTTGGTCCGGTCTCCTTCAGAAGGTTGGATACTCGAGTCTTGAGATCATCCAGCTGTTTGCTGCATCGGACGCCAGAATTAATCTCAGAGCGAATTAAGAAAAAAAGTTTGGAACCCCCCCATCCTCATAAAAGCGAAGCGTGGAAGGAGGACGCTGCCGGTGGGGGAATATGGCGGCCTGTAGCCTTGATATGAGAGCCGTATCGCTGTCCACTCTGCCTTATCTGGCTCTCGGCAGAGCCGCCCCTCTCTGCCACGTTCCTGGCGTGTGTCTTCCACAGGTGTGGTCCTCCGTTGGCTCCCGCCTCCATCCCTGACCCTGACACACACGCCGATAGTGATTGCTCCTCCCCCCCAGCCCCCCGCCAGTCGACCACCTCCATCCGACTGACGAACTTCCAGATGGACACGACCTTGTTCCCTCGCATTCCGCTGAATGCATCTCCCATTTCCTCTGTGCTGCCCCGAGGGGCTAACCCCCACCCCCCCCCCACAGATGTGACGCCGGAGGGGTCACTCCTAGCAGTGGGGGTCTGCCCCCAGCCTTGAGATGCCTCTGACCATGACGTGGACAAGCTTTGCGTTCAAGAGACCCTGCGTAGAGTGGTGGGGGCTGCAGCTCCATCTCTGCTCCTCCAAAATGCTGAAGGGTAGCAGAGCAGGAACATAAATTAATGACCTAACACCGTGGTAACTTCTCATCACTGAACATCCCTACTGACATGGCTTAAAATGCAAAGAAGTGCACAGACACAGGAAGGGCAACCATTAGAACCAGCACACGACTCGTCCGATGGCACCTGTCAAAGAACGCCACCTCAGGGTTATTTCAGCGTCCTTAGACGGCGACAGGGACACTTCTGGCAAAACGGTTCCCAGCAGAATGTCGGCGAAATTGAGCTCAGCCCCAAGTCAAGCAGGAGAACTCGCCCCCCCGAGATCACGGGTAACGGAGGCTTCCTGGCTGCGGCCTGCTCTCATTCATGTACAGAACAGAAAAAAAGCACAAAAAGAATTGCCAACTGCTTATTTTTGCTAGGTATTCCAATCAAAATGCCCACCCCCCCCAGCCAAAAGCATGCGGTGATCCACTATCTGTTCTAACCACCCCCTTATCTGTGTAAAAGGATATGGAACATTTAGTTCAGATAACAGCACTTCCTCGGGCATGGAGGAGGGCACCCCTCAGGGGGCTTCAGGACCCAATGGGTCTCAGGCAAACACCTGTGAAGATACAGTAAAGGTTCATTGCTTTCTGTGACCATTAAAACCACTATGAGAAGACGTCCATCTTTGACACAGTTCCTCCTGCAGAACTGTGGTCCAGGAGGGCCAAAGCCCTGCTGGTTTGTGGGAAAACATCATAATTTCTGTTTTTTATTTTTCTCTTACTTGCATAGCAGCTGAAATGCCAGTCAGTTGCTTCAAAAATGATTGAGGCAGAGCAGGTTTGGTTCAGCATCAGGGCCCTTCAGCTGGAGGTGGAGATTTTCTTCTGTTCACTTGCCACTTGCAGAAAGCATTTTCATTATTGGTCAGACTATTCAGAGGAGATCATAGTGATGCTCACTTTGCTCAGCTGGGCCCAGAGCAGAGCCTCCACCTAATGAAATCTTTGACTAGCGAGTGCTCAATACACAACTTTAATTTGAGCAGAGGTCTCAAAGTACCTACTCACCAGCCCGATCTTGTCTAATTGTGCTCACGAGATGTTTGCTGTGTCTACATGTCTATATTCTGCTATTCCACTAATGCCCCCACTTTTATTGTCTCATTTCTGCCCAGGTAGCAGAGCTCCTAGCCAGTACCCTTGATTTACCTCATTATGTCTGAACTGAATAGTCGCTCTGTGGTAAGCATTACCGCCTCTGGTCGGGGGTTTGAATCTCACCCTCATTCTGTATGTAAATTGTACCCCTGCCTCGTGCCCCGCGACGGACCGGCACCCCGTCCAGGTCGTACCACTGCCTTGTATCCTGCGACGGACCAGCACCCCGTCCAGGACGTACCCCTGTCTTGTGTCCTGCGGCGGACCTGCACCCAGTCCAGGAGGTACCCCTGCCTCGTGCCCCGTGATGGACTGGCAGAAGAGTGGCAGCTGTAATGGGGTGATCAACTCCATATTGATGCTTCTGTAGGTGTCCAGGTGTCCCAATACTGATGTTCATATACTGTAGATCATGCTATTCATAACTTTATCATTCTACATTGTAATGAGTAGAATTACACAGCATTACACAAACACTTTGCTCTAGTACTTCAGACTAGGGTACACTCAGGTATACAAGACACTGACTCATGGGTGACAGATGGCAAGTGGCCGGCGTCATGGCAACGGCTGGGAGAGCATGCCGATAGGCCCCGCCTTCCGGAACTTTCACTATGAGTAGACGGGACCATGCAAACGGCGATGGACGAGCACACAGCCTTGAGCCAGAATGTGAGTGAAGGCCAGGGTGAGAGATGGTAAGGCGGGGGGCGGGGGTTATTGGAACAACCTGTCAAATCCCCCCCAAAAGCGGCCTTGGGGAAGAGTTGGTGGAGGAGGGGGGTGACTGATGTGCCCCAAACTGACGAACCATCACTGGTCAGGTCAGGGGATGTGATGCAATTGGTCGCTTTGATGGGCTGTAAATCACACCCCCCCCCCCCAGCCTAAACACCCCAGAGTGGTCAGCATCATTCAGGTATAAACCCCACCCCCCCTCTTCCCCACATTGGGACAAAAGAAGCTCAAGTCAAGCATATCCACTCACTGGCCACTTTATTAGGTACGCCTTGTTAGTACCGACTTTGACCCCCTTTTGCCTTCAGAACTGCCTTAATTCTTCATGGCATAAATTCAACAAGATGCTTGAAACGTTCCTCAGAGACTTTGGTCCATGATGACATGATCACACAGCTGCTGCAGATCCATCAGCTGCACCTTCTCCCATCCACCACATCCCACAGGTGCTCTATTGGACTGAGTGACTGGATCTGGTGACTGTGGAGACCATTTGAGTGCAGTGATCTCATGGTCATGTTCAAGAAACCAGTCCGAGATGATATGAGCTTTGTGACATGGTGTCTTATCCTGCTTGAAGTAGTCATTAGAAGCTGGGTGCACTGTGGTCATAAAGGGATGGACACGGTCAGCAGCAATACTCAGGTAGGCTGTGGCATTTAAATGATGCTCGACTGGTACTAAGGGGCGCAAAGATAATACCCCCCACATCATTACACCACCAGCAGCCTGAATTGTTGATACAAGGCAGGATGGATCAATGCTTTCATGTTGTTACACCAAATTCTGACCCCACTCTCACAGTAGAAGTGACCAGGCAACGTTTTCCCAGTCTTTCCAGTTTTGATGAGCCTGTGCCCACTGTAGCCTCAGTTTGCGGTTCTTAGCTGACTGCAGTGGCACCCAGTGTGGTCTCCTGCTGCTGTAGCCCGTCTGCTTTGAGGTTCGGCGTGTCGTGCAATGAGAGACGCTGTTCTGCATACCTTGGATATAATGAGTGGTTATAAGAGCATGTGCGTCCGTCTGATCGCTTGAGCGCAGTGCGCAGTTGCGGAGGTGCTATGGCTAATCGCGTTCTATTGCTGATCACAGGGACGGATTATGGGTTGTGTGGGTCCCTGGGCAAAATGTTCGCGACCCCCCCCCCACCACCACCAGCACCACCACCACAACCACCACAATTCAAGGGCCCTTGGCAGCCAAACGCCCTCCCTCCATGTTTCCATCAGAGGCCCTATAGGGTCAGGGGCCCTTGTAGGCAGAGGATCAAAGAATGTAGGCCCTCTAAAATAGACAAACGAAAATACATTGTTGATAAGCGTTGCAAATTGTTCTGGGCAGCGGCCCCGCTGGCCCCCTGCACCCCAAGGGCCCCTGGGCAGCGGCCCCGCTGGCCCGGTCCGTAATCCGTCCCTGGCTGATCACTGCAAGTTTCTTGAACAATGGACAGTAGAAAGGGACCGGGTGGGGCTAGAAAGGTCAGGCTGTTTGAACACTGAATTATGCTACTTATTATTTATTTTCTTCTTGAAATACCCGTAATTTACTGGGATAATTAGACTTGAAATTGGAGTTCCCCCAGAACAGAGATAAAATCAGCTGGTCTTTGGCATAAAACTCCCTAGTGTCCCACTCCTGAAAGTTACACAAGAATGTGTGCATCTGCAGACAGACATTCCCAGCACTGTGCACCTTCTACATTGCATATTCACATCATGATCATTTTCTTGGGGGGAAAACGCCCTATCAGCTGACCAGCTTATGGCTAATCTGCTGTTTTCCTCCAACAGAATTACAGCATGACACATTCGCTTTCTATCAGCACCTTTCCTCACTAGGAAGGAAAAAGACCAATTTAAGGGGGTGGATATTGAAATCTGAAATAATCAATTGCCAGAGACACAGTCCTAATTATCAGCTCGTAATGTATGTTTATCGTACAGACCTGATGCGAGTGAATTTACACGGCACTGACGATCAGCTACACACGTGAAGTAAAAGCTAAGCACGTCAAATACAGGCGTACATGACCAGCACTGCGGCTCGATGTTTGAACTCCCAGTTCTGGAACCGAGGCCAGTATTATCCATTGAATGACTGTTCACCTAAATAACGATTTCCATGCTAAAAAACCATTGAAATTCAAGTACGCTGCTGTCGATTCGCTCTTTTTAAGCAACAGCCTTACAGGACTTCGTCAGAACTTGGGTTCCCTTAGCTCCTAAATCTCCCCGTGAGGAGCGGGAAAATGCCTTAAAAACTCAGTGTTAACTTTTTGTGAGAATGCAGAGCCGTAATTAGAGGCCGCCCCACGGAAGGTTCTGTTTCCTGGAGCCACTTGACCTCCATGAGGAACAAAAGGACGGACATCCTCGTGGAACCAAGCCACCGAGAAAAATAGCTCAAGTGTGTGCTTCTCAACGTGAAGAGCAGTATCTCACTTCCTGTTCCAACCAAGCCCTGAGAGCTGGTCACACAGGACCAGCTCCTGGCTGTCGGACCAGTGACACCTCACGGTCTTACGTTGCGAATAGCATGTCTTGTGACACATCTTACTTCCCCTGTCACTCGCTCTTTAAAAGACCTTCATCATTCATCACCTTGTGTTGAATCGTATCATATGACATTTGTACTGCAGTCTCCTGACATATTCTTCCTCGCCCTTTTCAGTATTCCATGCACTGTTTTGTTCAAATGATGCAGTATTGGACTGCCACACACTCTTGTCAAAAATAGAGCTGAGCGTTTGACGCAAAGCAAACGAAAACCCAAAACGCAATCCGCACTGAGCCATTGTATGAGATTTCAGGCTGAGAACAAAGTCAGCTGGCAGACACTTAAGCAAAGACACGATACCAGCGGCCATTCTGGAAACCTAACCAACTACTGACTTACACTCCCTCAGCAGCGGCAATAAAAATGGTTTAAAAAACGAAAACTTTGGGCCCTCGTACCATGACATGCCAGGCCAATGCCAGGGCAAGGAGGACATCCGTTCTCTCCCCCTGCCGGCCCCCACGGGGGGGGGGTCCCCACTGTAGCCACAGGAAGGGGAGGGGCCAGCCAAAGGACACGGCTACCCCATTGGCCACCAGGGTATATTTACAAAGACCCATTCAATCCATTTTTTTAATTTTTTTTAAAAGGCCTTCCTTATCACCACATCAATATTAAGGGATGCCCCCCCCCCCCAACAAGCACACACACAAGTCACATTAAACAAACGCAGGGCATCCCATAAAAAATGGCACATGCAGGAACTGTTTGTTTTTCCAGAGAACGACACTTTCTCAAGAGTAGCCAACGAGGGGCTGGGGGTTTGGGGGGGGGGGGGGGACTGGCCAAGGGGTCAGGGCTACTCTGATTAGGAGGTGTAGTCGCATCCAGAATCTGCTGACAGGCTCAAAACACCCCAAAGAACACAGCCCACCCCCCCCCCCCCCCTGCGGCCCACAAGACGCAAAGGTCCTGCATTCCCTTATCCTGATAAACAACAAGCGCTGAGATAGTGCCGGGAGATAACGCTGTGATTTACCTCACCCCGAACGTGTCTGCATAGGCATGGAACCGTTACCATATTCATTTTCATCCAAAACACCAACAACAGTGTAACTGTCACATCAAAGTGACATTATCTCCAACATAAATGTTGACTCGACAAGACTTAAGGCTGATTTACACTTCTGCGTCGAGCCTACGCCGTTGCAAGCGTTCATACTTGTGCGCCGGTTTGTCTGTGTCACTCGGCAATTACACCGCCAAAACCAAAGGTGAAAAGTCCGTTTGGATGTTGCATTTATTGTCTTCCCACCCTGTAACATATTCAATTGATGAATCACCTATTTGAATGAGAAGAAAAACCAAACCTTTAACAAAGTTTCCTTTTATCGAGTCCTGGTTATATTTGTGTCACTCCAAACTTCCCACAGACAAATTTGGGATAAATGTCGAGCTGTTACAAAGTCACTTTAAGGATTTTCCTATGTGAAGTTAGTGTCTATTCTACTTTTTATGTCTTCAAAGTATGAATAAGCTTAAAGAGGTCAGTGAATTTGGCGCTGGCATCCTGACTGTTTTGTAGACCTGTTGATATGATATGATATGATATGATATGATAGGCTGTGTTATTTAATGCTAGATATAAATAGTGCTTAAAGCAGTTTCAGTCAGTGGTATAAGTACACCAAGGATGTATGCTTTCTTCACTTCCATAAAAAAAAACAGAAAAAGGAATGCCACAAAGCAGACATCACAGTTCCTGCAGTCTGCGTCGCCACGACATGTAGTCACATCTGGGGTGGTGCACATCAGGCCATGGGGTAAAGGTCCACAGCCACGTCGTATTTATGAAGTCAATTTGACGCAGGAGTATTAATCAGCCTTTACAGGCAAGAAAAAACACACACGGAATGGCTGATACGTCACAGTTGCATAAGATTCACATTTATTTAGTTTCAAGTCCTAACATTTTCTAAACATGCTTTTCTTCACTTTATAGGTCACATTTTTCCACAGGTAGTAAAAGTAACAGAGCGGACGAGAACTTCAACAGAAAGCTGTGATTTTTCAGGAAGAACGTGGGAGAGGACGTAACCGCGGGGCAGGTGTCAGCCTCAAGCGGCGAGCAGTGAGATTCACTCCAGTCAAGTTTCCGCTCATTGACTACAAGACAGGGTCCGGAAGCTTGAACCTCAGATGAAATGATGACATATGGGTGTGATTTGGAGGGTTGCCTCCACATGTCCCCAACCCCCCCCCCCCCCCCACATGAAAAAGGTATACATGAGACAACCAAGTAAGACTTGGCTTCCTCCCTGTTCCTCTGACCATGATTACTGGACTCAAGGCATTTGCTGCTATATCCAGAGTAAATGAAGACTCAGAGGAACACCAAACACTTCTGTAGCCTTCACACCAGGATATTACAGTGATTACGGTAGGAGCGGTTCTGTCTCCAGCTCCATCACTAGCCTACTCAGCTATTTATACAGGTCAATCAACATTGCTTTTGATAGTCTTTCACCAACCAATCAGTGTACCCGTAACAGTTAATAAAAAGAGAGCTGATTGGCTGAAAAGTGTCACAGCAACATTGTGGAATATATTTTAAAAAATGAAAGAAGGAAATCGATCAAGAATTACATCACAACTGAAAGGACTTTACAGGCAGTTATACGTCAGTCATACAGAACAGAGTGGTTCATTACACTCAATGGGATAATGACTGTCAGCGGCTTCAAAGACACGCGTTTCAAGTTCTCTGTCACGAAAACAAGTGGGTTAAAAAATGAGTAATGAATCGTCAGGTGGAAACGCTCCATTGCTTAAAAATGATCAAAATCCTCAGGGTGCGAATATGACCAGACATGTGCTTGTCTGCTGGATCATTTTGGTGGAACGTATTTCAGAGGACAGGTGAGGGGACCAGTGATCAGCGTCACCTGTAGTTTAGCCCGAGGTAGTGGATGTTTGTATCCAAGGCAACGGAAATTTAAATCAGCGTTATCATTCTCTGTCTACAAAGGGCTGCCTCTTCAATTCAGCATATTCCTTTGGCGGTTAGATCCATACTCACTCTGCCGGCATTGATTATAAAAGGTGCTGAAACACCTGCGGTCAAGATATGCTTAATAATTTGGAAAAACTGGCTTATAAAACAGTAAAAACATAATAAAAAGCAGAATAAACACAGCCCTTCACAGACAATGAGCCCGAGTTGCCCGAAAACTCCGATCAAGTACCACTGCGGAGAATCAAATGGCAAGAAAAAAAAAGTGTTTGACACAGAAAAGTAGGTAACAGAGGTGGGGAAAAACCCAAAACAATAAATAAGATTAACAACATCCCATAATATCCCAGTGTGACATGATGCCACAGTAGAGGTAGTATTTGTGTAGAAATTGCAACTGCTAAACAACTCCACGGTGAAGATACATTCCACGATTTAGAAAAACAAACGTAAATCTCCGAAGACATGGCAGAAAGGCCAGATGAGCAAACAGGCGGGCGGGCAGGACCGTGGGTGTAAGCAGCACTCAGTAGTACTAAATCTCAGGCAGATAGGACAGGTCCAGAACATCACTCACCACTGGAGACCTACGAAAACATTTGTGAGCACCGGCTTGTGAAAGAACATCGTAGCCTAGGCCTCGCAGGGTCAGAGGTCACCGCTACCCATACATGCGCTTCTGGACACGGGCCTCCCCAAGGCCTCATGTCGATCCCTGAGCTTTTTGGAGGGTGCGGTGCATGTTCGGTGCATGTTCGGCGCCCCCCCCCCCCCCCCCCCATCTGGACCTGAGCTCAATTACACCTGGTCTCCAACACATCCTTCATTAGAATTCCACCTGCTGAAGGTGTAACCTCTGAAGGGCTCAACCCGGCACCCCGTATCGCCATCGGGGGAGGAGAGGAGACCATCGTGGGCATCTGACAGGCTCTCCGAAAGAACTCGGAACAAGGCAGAAACAAACAAACAAAGAAAAACCCTTCACTTTTAAGGATGTGGGGAAAAAATCTCAAATAAACCCTCGCTGAAAATTCAAAATATTTGCAGTAACTATTCATTAGGATAAATGGAAGATAAACACTCGAGCTGAAGCCAATGAAACAAAACGAAAGAGAAATGAGTATCTAAGGCTCTGTGGCTCCACTTCAGCTGAAAATCCAAAAATGCCGGCAGACGGCCGTGGGCGTGTGACAGGGACACGCTGAGGGGAAAGGCCAAACGTGGTTTGAACAAACAGCTCGAACACAGTAAAGCCAAGCCTTTGGTATCGCTTGTCATTTGTCATTGTCTGGTGCAAATTGTAAACACTTTAATTTTTTTTTCTTTTTAAAAAGTACATTTAGCATTTCTGGAATGTTCTTTGCTTAGACAATGGCTGGTGAGACCATTCAGCGCTCATCCTTGGGGAGGCGCTCTGGCACTCTGTAGCACCCCATCCTCTGCTGGGTCCTGAGATGATGTGCAGCCTGAAAACCATCCGCAGTATTCATCACTGAATCCACTCCTTCAACAGCCACATGGTTCCATTAAGGATCAGCCAAATCCAAATTTTCCCTGGTTTGAATTTCTGAGTTTTGATATTCCAGATCATCAAATGTACCCTTCAAACCAAAGACTCCCTCCCCCCCCCCAAAAATAAAAATAAAAACAAAGGAATACAGACAAGAACGTGCCTACTGAAACAAGCTACAATATCCTAAAACCTACAGCTACAAACTCTACATGTAAAATCGGCATAGCGACATCTGAGTAACTTCCGAATGCAATAAAAATACATTCACTTTACCCTGTTTTAACACAAGTCCTAGAGGACCTGAGAAAGGACCAATGAGAGCTCCAATGAGCTAATGAGCAACCAATGGGAGCAAGCGCAGAGCTGGGGGTGTGGTCATGGCATGGAGAGAACTGTCTTGTTTCCAGACCCTTCCTCAACCTACATCCAAACTCTGACAGATTTTACAAAATGGAAATCTCAAATTTAGCACTAAAATACTGGAAAGGATTGCACCCATCCAGTCTGAGGGGCTTCCTGCCACCAAATCAATATTTCTTATGGGGATTTTCCTGTTTATAACCAGGCAGAAATGCATTTCAGGTCACAGAAAACTGACAGGAACCGGAAGCAGCTGATTCACCAGCAGGTAAAAGTCACTGTTTGGACCCCTGGGGGGGCACCGGCTCCAGCTCTGCGGCTCAGGGCAATCCCACCCACCAGAGGTTCATCTCCCCGACTGCTAGGCACCAGCTGCATCTCTGTCAGACTGGCTCATGCCATCAGCACGCCATGGACGCCTGCCCTACACCACCACTCCTGTAGAGGGCGCTCAAAAACATCTTGCATAATATTCCTACACTTTGGTCAAAAAGCAAGGAGAGGAAAAAAAACAAAAACAAGCAAACATAAAAACACACCTCACTCTCTTTCTCCCCCCACTCCCTTTTCCCCAGTCCAGGATTGTAGAAAATACCCGTATAAATTTTTTCTTGCATTAGCAAGCCGCCCGACAGCAGAAAAACGACAGGCAAACCTTCCTGGGAGCCAGACCTCGGCATACAGCTGTACTATGAGGCAAACCTGACACACAAAATAAATCTATCAATGTTTATATATATATATAGCCTTTTAAGTATATCTAAAATATAATGAACCATTTAAAAGACTGAATAAATTAGAAGATTCAGTCTAACTCTTAAGTCTATTGTATATATATTTCTCTCCTTCTTAAAGCTTCCTGATGACACACAGAAGTCGAGAATAAAATACCTGTTAAGAAGCTGGTTAGCTGGTTACCGAAGCTCGTCATGGCCTGAGCAACCAGCCTATGATCAGCATCTCAGAGAAGCTGCCTGAATACATTCAAACCCGCGCTTTTCAGAAAACAGCCCAGCGTTTCCCATGGTGCAATGCACATCTAACACTGTCCTAATCGGGAAACACGGCAATTTTCGTGACAGCTGCAGCTGTTGAGCAACACTGCTGGACGTGGCAAATTTTTGGTTTAGGGGGGGGGAAAAAGGAATATCGATAACAAAATTTAGACTGGGGAACATTTTCAAGAGAAGGGAAAAAATGGTACCTAGAATAACAAAAATATGTTAATGAGGTAGTCTTTCAATAAAACATAATTCATCTGATGCAATAACCTCGCATTACGAAAGAAATAAAATACATCTATAAAAGCTAGCCCTAAAATGGCAATGCGGTTACATTAAACGATCAAACACACACTTGTAAACTGTGAAGACCGAGGCGTCGTTTTGTGCAGTAGTTTGTACAGAAGCGTGTGCATTGCGTAGGTCGTCATACATTCAGCTCTGTCGTGAAATAAATATAAAGAGAAAATAGCTTAAAATAGCTGCTTGTCACATTCACAAAAAGGGGGGTGCAGTCCCCCTCTGGTCCCTCGCTAAGCGGACTCGGTGGGCGTGGCTTAGTTCCCAGGGGCGGAGCCTGTGGTGATGCAGGGGGAGCTCCCTGTCCTGTAGCTATTCAAGCTGGACTTGCAGGAGTGCAGAACAGCTTTGAACAGCAGGGGGAGCTGTTCCAGGGGGACACTCACCAGCTTCCCTGTGACACAGAAGAGAGACAGGAGCTGAATCCAGGAACGCCGGGGCGTCCGTGTGCGGATAAGCTAAAGATAGGGGGGGTGCCCGTGTGCGGTTAAGCCGAGGACGGGGAAGGGTCCCTGTGTGACTCACCTGCAATGCAGCGGATCTCCGGCAAACACATCATGATTTCCGGGAACCGCTTGGGCTGGTGCGGGTACTTGTACTCCGTGTAGTCTTGGCACACGTACCAGTAACGCTTGTTCAGTTGTTCCAGCTGGGATACGTTAGTCAGCCCCCGAATATCTGTTTTGGGGTGGAGGCGGGTGTCGAGAGACCCATCTTTAATGGCAGCACTTTATTTAATCATTTTAGTTATATTACAGTTCAAAGTTGGAATGACAGAGGATAATGTAAGGCGGTGTCTTTGTACACAGACATATATACCACACACACACACACACACACACACACAGCACAAATACATACGTACATTTACAGTTTATTTTACGGGACACAAATATACTATTATACTATTATGTATTAATTAACCACAAATTAAGTCTTAGTTACATACTGATCTCATGTTAATTCATCATTAATGAATCGTGACAAATGTTTTATCCGAAGCAGTTTGTTACTATATCTGTTACTTCTGTAAACCTTTGTGAACTACTGAAGGAAGAAGTAAGGAATAACAAGTTAAATACTGATCTCACCTTTGTTCATCATTAATGAATCCTGATGCATCTTTTCTCAAGTAGGGACTATATTTGTTCATGATCTCTTCATGATTTGTACTACAGTAGTAGAGGAGTTATCACTAAGTATTTGTATCTTGAAGGGTTACCCATTTACTTATTATACATTTCTGTGGCTATTATTCCCACGCCATGCAGCGTGTTTGTGAATATCGTCAGCATGTTTGTGTTTTGAAAAGCGCTGTATGAATTTACAAGAAGCTCTCACCTTACGTAAAACCCAAAATATCTGAGATACTTTGAGTTTATGGAGGTGCAAACGCTAAAGGCATCATGCACTTGTAAGTAAATTTACACTATGTCTCTACATTTATTTATATTGCTCTTTAGTATGTATTCCAGTATATTTTTTGCTTATATGATTACATAAAATTTACATAAGGGTTCGTGAGACTGATTATGTCATTTGGGTACTGCTTGTATTATTACTATTATTATTAAATATTTTTATTATACCACTTTACAATAAGACTGCCCTTATAAAGGGTCTGTGATTGGTTTATAATAAGGTTATTAATTAGGCTGTAACACTTTGTAAATCATTAAAAGACAATTATAAACAAGTTACAACACTTTTCTTTTTATTAATGAGTTACTACCATTTACAAAAAGGGAGCCTTATTGTAAAGTGCAATTATTATTATTTCATTTTATTGGTTTTATTTTTTAATAATGAAATTTTCCCATAAATAAAAATCTCTCTGTCATTTCTGGCTGTTTCTGAAGCACCGCGGAGCTGCCGTCTCGATGCCCTCTACAGCAGAGAGGCTCTGCCGCGGGTTTCCGTATGCGCGGGGGTGACGTCATTCACCAACTTCGTGATCCTGCGCTTTCTCCGTCTCACTGAGCCGCGTCTTTTTCACCGACCGCCTTAACTTCAGCACTGACACTAAAAGCCACAGCATTAGGCCCTCTGGCCCTTCAGTACCTTGGTTGAGGAAGTTGACGGCCTTCATGCAGACGTACTCTTCACTGCTGATCTTCAGTTGGTGGAACTTGCGGAACAGATATATCAGCCTCTCCATCACCTCCATGCTGTCCTCACTGAACCTGCACACGTACACACGCACACACATACACACGCACACGCGCACACACGCACGTCGTTATCAAAGCACGATTCACGTTGTCCTGACATTGCTCCCTGTTTGCATGACTGTCCAATCAGAGAAAATCCAACGTCCGCAGACCCAGCCGTGAGACCCAGCTCAGGGTGCTGACCAACACAGTTTACCACTGAGCCATTGCGAGATTGTTTTTCTTTAATGCCAACTACAGGCTACAGTATTCTGACGCTGCATTAACACCAGCAACCAGAGGGGGCGATGAAACACCATCAGCACCCCTACTTCCAGTGCTACGGGGCCTGGTTGGATTTAATCCTGTTCAGCTTGGCAGGATAATCAGCTTCCGCACCAAAACCACCATCCTTAAGGACAAGGGACAAGAAAGACTCTTATAGACCCAAGGTCAAACAGCAGTACCCAGCTGGGGCTGAATCCAGCTGCATCTTTAAAGGATGAACAGGTAACTGCCCCCCCCCCCCCCCCCACCATGACATCATACAGAAAACATTTCCTGTAGAGAATGAAGTGGGGGGGAGGGGGGCAGGGTGGGAACGATGGCAGGACAGGATGGACGTCTACAGGAAATAAGAGTGATGTAATCATGGACAGGTAGCAGACCTCAGAATGATCAGATATAGACCAGGATGCTGCAGAGTTGGTACCAAACAAAACCAGAGTGACCCCCCCCCCCAACACGACCACCTCATGAATTTTTGATTAAGTTTTAACCGAAGAGATTTTTCTTCGTCGTGGTAACGGCAGTTTGGGTCACTGCCTGCGCTGTGAAGCAAAGCACCAGTAAATCAGCGGCCCTTTGCATGTCCCGGGTGGGCATGAACCGCGGCAGGACAATAAATCCCACTGAAAAGGAGACAGGGGAATCGGGGGAGGGGGCTAATTTACACCATGGTGGAGCCCAAAGCCGGCACCCCTGCTTCTGAAACCCACGATACGGAACAGGAGCCTTTAGCATTTCCCACAGGGTGATAGTCACAGTCCGGTGGGTCTCCTCACTAATGGAACCTGGCACCGGACCAAGATCAATAAACTCCACCTCAGTGGGAAGAGGGAAAGAGCGCATCCGGCTGTGTGAGGGCCCGCCGTGCTGCGGAAGGGGGGCTCCCATTCCTGCTCGGACCTTCCTGCCCTCAGCGGCTGAACGGTCAAAGTGAACGCAGCCATAACTCTACCGTTAATGTCATCAGAATGTTTTCAGCATGCAGGAGAGATGAGAGAATCATGAGATGGTGCCCCCCCCCCCCCACAGTTTCTCTGGCTCTGGGTGGAGCAGATGAAAGGATCCCCCCCCCCCCCCCAAGCGGGGTCACACCCTCACCCCTGCAGCTCGTCGTCGGACGGCGTGTACTTGGCGGTGACGTCGGCCAGGTCGCCGAAGACCTGGCCGCTGTAGATGGTCAGGCAGGAGAGCAGCAGCAGCTCCTGCCAGGTGGCGCTCAACAGGCAGGTATAGTCCTCGATGGAAAGCTCGCAGAAAAAGGGCAGTCGCTTCACCCAGGAGATCTGCCGGAAGAGCAGCTCGTCTGCCAGCCGGCAGAGCAGGGCGAAGAGCTCCACCTGCGTCACCTTGTATCTGCCAAGAGGGGACAACTGGGTCAACACCACCAGCCACAGGCTTTGGCCAGGGGACGCGGATGGACTGATACCCCACATGGTGTCGGGCAATCGACAAGCAGGACGAGAGGGTGGAGCAAAGAGAAGAATAGAGAAACGAAGGACAGGAGGAAAATAGATATACGACAGGAAAGTGTGTCTGACTAACAGCACAAGTCAAAACATGGGAGGAGTCGAGAGGAGGAAGACAACCGGTCATCTTCATCAGCGTCTTCAGCTTTGCAGCGTTTGAATCTGTAGTGCTTTGTTTACCCCTGGGATCAGTAAAATACATCCATCCATCCATCCATCCATCCATCAAGAGATCATCATCAAGCACTCCCATCATCCAATCGACTAGATGTCTGCGTGTGACTCGGTGCAGTTCAGTGTGGTTGGGTTTGGTGGGATGTGCAGGCTGCTCGGTTGGGTTTGGTAGGATGTGCAGGCTGCTCGGTTGGGTTTGGTGGGATGTGCAGGCTGCTCACCCGTCTTCGATGAGCATGGGGGTTCCCAGGGGTGCCATTTCCTCAGCGGCCACCAGCTGGGAGATGAGTGTTTGCGACTGGGGGTACAGGTTACGGGGCTGGGGGGGCAGCAGGCCCGACTGCGCCGCTGCAGCGTAGCCGAAGAGGTGCGGCAGGAACGGGTAGTGCGGTGCCACCGGTGTGCCCATGTATTGTTCCCGGAGCGCCGATGAGTAGCCATTCATCTCCAGAGAGCGGCTGCGTGGACACAAAGACGACGATTCTTTCCGGAGTCTACCAGCCTGATCATCTTTTAACACAAACCGTCTCAGTCATGGTCCAGTCTTTACTTAGACTTTTTCAGACCATTTCTTTCCAATTCCTTTGTTTTATAAATAAAACTATTCTGACTATGTCACTGGTTTTGCCTGATGAGATTTTGGATATTGTCTCACTGCTTATAGACCCTGAGCTACATTTGCTTGTTTCAAAGACAGCACAGCCCCCCAGCTAGGCCAATGAGGGGGCTACTCACTTCGACGACAAGGTGGAGGCCGGCGAGGGCTGGTTGCCCTCAGATACGCCGTTGCTGGGGGAACTGTGGTCGCTGTCGCCGTTGTTGCTCCAGGTGTGCTCCGGTAGGCTGGCTTCCTCCTTGAACTCCTGGCCAGACATGATCCGCTCAATCTCCTCATCCGAGATCTGGGGAGGGTGAAGAGCAGGTGGGATAGGGTTAGGGTTAGATGAACACTGTCCAGCATGTTCTCAGGTCAGGATCAGGCATTTCTGTAAGAGAAGGTGCACACCCAGAAGTACACAGATGTACTCCAGGAACAACCCCCAACTCCATAGTGTTCCTCTGCAGGAGCTCAAGGGCTGGTACAGAGAGGTCCCAGAGCAGAGCTCAAAAGCTGAGGTACCAGAAAGTGAGCCTGACCTCTCCAGCAGAAGGGTGCCTGCACTCCTCACTGCATTGCCAGACACCAAAAACTGGCTCATGTTTTGACAAATAGGGGATCTGTCAGGGTCCCACATTCTCTAAGGTGACGTGTCCTACCGTGACTCTAGCGGCCTCCTCGAGGAACCTCGAAATGTCACTCGACAACATTTGAGCCCCGAAGAGGAAGAAGCAGATGATAGACAAATGATTTTTGAGCACTCTAAGTCAACATCAACATCACCCTTGACTAGCTCAACGTCATGCTTCAGTAATACAACTCAACGTCTACCTCATGCTTGATGAGGTAGAAACATGGCGGTATTAATTTTCCATTATAAATAGGCAGCAAATACAATACAATCTTTTAATACACGAAGTCTTTGTGTGTTTTCCAAAAAAAAATCCAGGCAGTGATGTGGTAATGCCACATAGTCCTTGCAGCCTTGAGGAAAGGCTACTTCAAGCTGCTCTTTACAGGTTCCAAGTAGACGCAATGAGTCAGCTAGGCACCAAAATGAAAACGAGCGAATGGGTGACCACATCTCCAGCAAGGCGCAAGGATGTCAGTTCTGATCGCAAGGGTGGCCATGGAGACGAGTGTCCGCAGGCAACATTCGTGCTCCTTCGGCCCTGCCGCTCGGGGGACATTTTCAAAAGCTGCTTTGAAAACACTCTGGAATAACAAAAATCCATCCTTGCTGAAACAGGATTTAAAAATCCCCCCCGCCCCAAGCCTGCCTCACCCCCATCTGCACTGACAGGCATTCATACGGCAGAAGAATACATGGGCGACGAGGGGCGGGAGAATCCTGGACGCGGCATGCCATTCAAGAGAGATCACCTTTGTTGGGGGCTCCGCCAATTTCTCTCTGCCGTCGAAGTGATTATTATGTCAACATTGACCATTTCCCATCATTCCCAAAAAGACCCATAGAGTGTACGGTGCATTAACGGTGCCCTCCATTCAGCACTCGGTGGGGCGGTAAACAAAGGCGGGATGACAAACGGCTGCCGCCCGCGCTAATCGGCACGGAGGGGCCTTGCGGGAGATGTGACCGACCTTGCTTGACTTTTATCGCTGTTGTTCTGTAAACAAAAGGCTGGATTTGTCAATAAAGCTGTGTTTTCCTTTCCAGCCGCTGCTGGGTACTGTCTAAAAATAAAATAAAAGGAGGTGGCGGCTCTCTGGAAGTGCTCGGTGAAAAAGAGAAAAACAGCTTTCATAGCGAGGAACGGCAGCAGAGGCAGGCCGACTTGGTCATGGTGCCACCAAACCTGAATCCGTAGAAGACCCCATGCTTACCGCTCCGCAAGTGAAAATGGTTTTTAATAAATGAATTATTTTCTGAATCCTTTGTTCCACTCAAAAGAGTTGAGGACAGAAGTGGGGGAGGGGGGAGGTATCACCACTCCAGACTTTCGGAGGAAACATGCAGACACTGATGCAGACGATGACTGACCCAAACGCTGTGCAAGCAGGACACATACCTGAACAGGCCCGATGCTTTTATTCCGACCCCCAGGCATCCCATCCTCTCTGATTGCTGCAAGACGGAGGAACAGAGAGAGAGAGAGAAAGATTAACCGCCACACCTGTCATTCCAGAGCAGTTCAGGAGGAGGCTGGGTATGTCCTGGACCAAATGTCATAGGGAAAGGAGCATCCCTGCTGTAGACAAGGCTCCCCCTAGTGGTGTGATCTGGTTTTTAAAAATGATCAGCTGGGTCTGCAAGGGGAATAGGTCCACAGGTTGAAGTTACATGCTACTTCCAGCAGAGGGCACCACACACAGACAAACCGCTAGCTGCAAAAACTCTCTGTAAATGGTTGGTTGGTTGGATGGATCAGTTCAGTGTGCAGTTTATCACACAGCAGGCAGCTGAATTAACAACTGGGAAAAATACCCTGTAGGAAACAAAAAATAGGAAAGGCACAGACTGAGTCAGAATCTGATACGGTTCCAGTGCAATCTTCATAAGTCGACCGTGGAAATGGTCCACAGTAAGGAAGAGGAGCAGCAATGAAGAAGGCTGAAGGGCATGTGACCTCAGGACTGCGGCTTTTAACAAAATACAAAAAAAGGCAACGATTCTTCTGCAGGTGGGAACAACAGGGGAGAGCACTTAACCAGGGGCTCCGTTTGAGCTCCATGCACTTGCTGGGGGGTGGGGTTGGTATAAGTGGGCCACAGTCAGTCGGCCTGACAAGCAGCGGTTGGGGGGCGGGGGGGGGGGGGGGCCCTTGCGGCTCTGTGACACATACAAGCCACCGAGAAACAGCACAGCGCCCCCCGGCTGTGGCTCTATTTGGAGCAGCGGCCTGTCAGGTTTCGTCACACTCACGCGCCCCACACACCCCCTGGTGCCAGTGACGAGGCTGGCGAGGAGTGCAGGGTGACATTCAGAGGCGACGGAAAGACCGTGAAGTCAGTCTGCCAGTCTGCATTACAGACCTCGGTGCGATGGGCAGTGTGTGTGTGTGTGTGTGTGTGTGTTTAAAATATAAACAAAATAAAGACCCTTTTCTTTTAAAATTCTACTTTTTAGCTCTAAAGATTAAAAAAAAATTAAAAACAAATATAATTGTATATATTAAGTACATGGTGTGTGCAGGCGGCCGGCTGGCCATTCCCCCCCCCCTGGCTGAGGATCACCTCACCTTTGCGGTTCATGCCCATCTGCAGGCACTTGAGCAGACGGCAGTACTGGCAGCGGTTGCGCTGCTTGCGCGACATCTCGCAGTTGCGGTCGCGGCTGCAGCGGTAGACGCGCTTGTTGCAGATGCTGCGCTTGAAGAAGCCCTTGCAGCCCTCGCAGGAGATGATTCCATAGTGCAGGCCTGTAGCGCGGTCACCGCAGATGAGGCACGTGCGCTGCTCTGCCTGGTCATCTGGGGGGGGGGACACACACAGGCCATCAGGACATGGCGTCGGAGCAGTGACGCACACTCACAGCCAGGAGGCGCCAACAGGAATGCCACCTCCTCCAGAAAGATCCGGAAACGCTGTTCGCAGCACCGTAGCTGCAGTGGTTTATTTTACGCTGCCCCAGCTTTGTTTCCATTTTAATTAACTTCTCATTTAGCCTCCATGCCCCCCTGAGAAACCCAAACAATGTTCTCTTTAATGACCAAGGCTTCTAACAGACTTTCGTGTCAAAGAGCATTGTGTGTGTGTGTGTGTGTGTGTGTTACAGAGAGACAGATTGAGAGAGAGAGAGAGAGAGAGAGGGAGAGAGAGAGAGAGAGTTGGATCAGGGACACTGATCTAATGTGGTATATAGCATGAGAGGATGATTTGAAGACATGGAACACAGCAAATACTCTGACAATGTGCAAACACACATACACACTCACATTGACAGACAGGCAGGCAGGCAGACTGACAGACATACAGGCAGGCAGGCAGGCAGACAGGCAGAGAGACAGACAGGCAGGCAGGCTGACAGACAGACAGACAGGCAGGCAGGCAGGCAGGCTGACAGACAGACAGGCAGGCAGGCAGGCAGGCAGACAGGCAGACAGACAGGCACATTGTCTCCACCTTCAGGGACTAAAGCAGATTTTCAGTGGGAGCAACAAAATGTTTTATTTAAGGCTCCCAGACTTGACAAGACGAGTCGCCCTTGGCAACATGGAGGCAAGAACTGGAGATAACAGCCCACATACCGCCACCCCAACCCGCTGCCTGTCTTCCCTTCGGATTCCCCCGGCCTGGGACAGCACGTGTGAGGGATTCTCAGTGCACCAAACAGCGCCACCTGCAGGCTCGTGGTGCGCCGCCTTACCGCAGCAGTACGACCCTCCCAAACCCGCAGGGCTAGGGAAAGGAGTGGGGGGGGCATCATGGAGGCCGTAATGAGGGGCTTCCAGCAAGCTCTGGTGCCTCATGAAAAGGGGCAGGGCGGGGCAGCCTGGGCTTGGGGGGGGGGCATGTCCCCTCATCTGGCTGTGACACGAGCTGCTCGGCTCAGAACGCAGGGAGGAAAACGGCGTGCAGTACACAGCTCAGACCCAAATTACACAGCGCTGAGAGCCTGAGGTCCGCCAGGGCAGTCAAAGCCAGCACACTTCTTAGAGGGGAGGAACCCCTAACCCACTACACAACCCCCATCCCCCAAACACCACAGTGACCTCCTACAAATGAGAAGTGGCCAGACCAAAAGTCTGCTGGGATGCTGATGCAATATGCAATACCACTGACCACCACAAGGTGGCAGAGCTCCACTCGGCTCTGCCTAAGTCAGCTGGGGCTCGTGGAGAATGTTCCAGAATGACGGACCAGACGATCAGTATCACAATCAGTCAGAGAACCCCACGTGTGATGGAGAGAGGAAGGGAGAGCTGGGGGTGCAGGAACTGGGCGTATCTTGGGGTTCCAGCCCCACTGTTGGTCAAACTCCTCATTATAGAAAGCCTAGAAGACAGCAGCCTTACAAAGTCATCCAGCATCCCCCCATGGGTGTCCTTCACCCTCCCCAGCAAGGCCACATCGCCCCCCCCATCCCATTGCACGTGCTCACTGGCTTTACTGGACTGACAGTGAGGGTGGGGGCTGCGTGATGATATTAAGCCCTCAGCTAAATTACACCCCCCTCCCATCTGCCTGTCAGATTGAGGCTTACACAACCACAACCTCCAGCAGTCTGCAAAAAGATGTCTCTGCAGGGAACATCCGCAAAAGCATCTCCGGAGCTCCTTAACATTTCATACATTTAAAAAAAAAATAATAGGAATATTACATTAAAGGAGCTCAATATGAACAAGTTTTCCCTGCACGTCCAGAGCGGACACCACGCTTGATTGATTAATTAAGTGTACAGGCAGTGAAGATAATCTTCTCCTTATTTAAAACTGCATTTCATCATCAGGAACCTCCATTAATCCTGAGCTCCCTGACCCAGCACAAAGCGTGTCGGAAAATATTAGCGACCAATTAGTTTTTTTTTTTTTTTTTTTTTTAAACTAAAAATGCAGAGGACGCTTTGCACGGCTGGGGGAGAGTGGCATGTATGATGTGGGTTTCACCCCCATGCCCGTCTTATTCCGACGACCCGTCATCCCTGACTAGGTGTCAGCACTGCAAGGAACCGTTCTAATCGCCACGGTAACAGCCCACATTCCGCAGTGCGTCGCACTTTTCAGTCTGAACTAAAGGGTGGGGTTGGGGAAAAAAAGCTGTTTAAAATCTTAAAAATGGCATAATCCTCGTCTTCCTCCACAGGATGAAGCTTTGGTGTGCAGAGAGGGATTTGGGCTCAGCTAAGAAGTTTGCTTTTATTCCTGCTGTCGGAGGACTTAGTGACATCTAAGTCACCCCAAGAAGTCCCCCCCACCCTCGGTGACCTACCCAGCGCTGCCCCCCCCCCCCCCCCCGGTAAACTGCAGAGCAGATGGGCCACAGCGCCATGGTGACTGAGAATGGCCCGCAAAGGCTGCCGCGGGTTGGTTTGCGTCTCAAAGCTCTGTGCGTCACGCCTCAGCAAGCACAAAGGGGGCAAGCACAACAGAAAGGGGCCAACAGAAAGCCAAGGGCGGGCGGCTAAAGAGAGGGAAACATGCCTCACAGCCCTAATTATGATATCCTTTAATGTCATCATGTTTTGAAACACTTATGGTACCCAGTGTGCCGGCAAAAAGAGGACAGCGCCACTCCTGACCAATCACATGATCGAGAGCTGGAATACACAAACAGTGAAATATACCAAACTTAGGGAAAGTGCATGGTTGGACACCCCAGCCGGTCAACACAGGCTGAAATAAAAAAGCAGCTTTGGCCTGAGGGACACACCCAATTTGTCATTATCCTAAAGTTTAACTCAGCAGTATGTGTAATACTGATCCTAAGACTCTTTTTCCAAGCTTTAATTTGACATAACATGTTATTAAACTCATTACATACAAAGTGTATCTGAAGGACAAATACATCTTGGCTTGTAGAAAGTTAAATACCCAGGGTGTGATGTGGCAATGGCAAGAGAACCAGGAGATGAAAAACTGATTGAGCAGCAGGAGGCCCTGACAGTCAAGGAGAGTAACCTGCATTGTAAAGGCTTGTGTGAACCAGCAAAGAAAGCAGGCATCTGCTCCCAGTCTGAACACTGTCTCTCCCTGAGACCACGGGGCTGCCAGTCAGCGGCTCCTGACCCGCAGGACGGGTGCTCCCTCTAATTAACACCGGCCTGTCACGGAGGAATGGCAACTTTCGGTTTGGTGGTGGGGGGATGGGGAGGTCGCACTCTAGCTAGCAGTGACCTTTATGTCTACCCTACCTTTTCATGTTATGCAAAGCAGCTCTCGTTCACAGGGGATGTGGCGGACGCGTGACAGACACGTGCTGAATCGTGGCCGTCCTCGCGCCTTTTGGTTCTTGGGAAGAAAGACAAACGACCAAGAAGCGGTTGGCCGAGAGAAAGAGGCTGAATCACTGACAGACATCTTTTGCCCGAGGCTCAGAATGCCAGAAAATTCAGCTTCACTTGCATCCCCCTCTGCACTTCTGAGAGGAATCACATGGCAAAGGTGAAAGGTCAGCACACAAACTCCACAGCAGGTGCCATGCGAGTCCCTGTCAGGGAAGCCGTCCGGCAGAGATCAGATGGAGAAGGCAGCAAAATGACGGACAGCTAGCTCACTGGTTCAAAACTGGGCAAGAGGCAACAAACTCCAGTGAAGAAGCACAGCAGAAATGCTGTGGTTTCTCTATGTGTTTGTCTACTGACAGAGACTTTAGGTCAATAGCTGAAATCTTACTCTTTATTTACTGCGAGTGCCTGAGGAAATGGCACAGAGACGGTCTACGATCAGCTACTGAAAGCAATTAGCAGGGAAGGACTTAGCATGGCAACGCCTCACGCAGGCACGCTAAATGGGCGGTAGGAGACTTCTAAAGCCTGCAGGAATTAACATTTAAATTGTGTGGGATTTGGCTTTGCTTCTTGGGGGGCATGAGGGTGGCCTGTACTGTATGGCAACAATAGCGGGGGGAGGTCACTGTTGACACAAAAGGATGTTCTGGCTAACAATTAGCAATTAGCAACACACAAGAAAAGGGGAGAGTATTAGCAGAGAGCACAGGGATCGGATTTCAGGACCGCTCTGTGAAGACAGAGAAGGATCTAGCTTCTCTGTAGCAGCACCAGCTAAGCACAGACATCGGGTCTGCAAACGCTAATGGCCAGAAACTCTGCGTCTCCTAAGGATGCGGCAGCCAATCAGGGAGAGATGCCTGATCACATGGACAGACACCCCTATTATCCATACACAACACAATGAGGCTTAATTAAGAGAATTTAAAGAAAACCAGTCGAGATTAACATGCAGAACCTTACAAACTGCTCTCCAGGTGTTTTTTACAGAAGCCTACAATTAACAGTCAATTTGAATTAGCATAACTTGAATTATTAACATGTGGTTTCTGTAATTTTTAACATACATTCTAGATCAGCAAATTTGCCTGAATTGTACCCATTTCTCCATTTTCTCTTCCGTTTGACTCCATTTTCTTTGCAGATCCCAACCATTCTGCAAACACTCCCAATCAAACACCGTGTGTGTCCTAGTTAATGAGTCTACATCTGCTGCATACAAGGTTACAGACACTGACTTGGCTGTTGTGAAGCATTTCAGTGATAGATCATATTGACCCCTGACCCTTTTGTCACATGACACAGTGTTTCTCCTTCAATGGGTCTTCAAAGGAGGGTAGCAATGCTAAAAAAAGCTACGTAGACAGAAACTTTAATCAGGGGCCTTAGATCAAACTGGCTAGGGGTGTTTTATGTTCAAACGGATAAATTTCAGTATTCTGTCTATATACTACAAAGCAATGCATTACGGTCAACCTAAACCTGTAAACAGCTACAGAAAAACAACATTTGTCAGGCGATGCATTTCCATCCATCCAGAGCTGGACACATGCAAGTCTTGCTTAAAACAAATATTTTCTACAAGATCACTGAGTACATGGTGCGATTTGTAGGAAATTGACCCGAAAGATGCAAATAGACATAATATATATACACACATATATATATATATATATATATATATATATATTAATCTTCAAAGGAACCTCAGAGAGACTTAAAATGGTGTATTATTAAGCGAATCGAGTGGGAAACGGCAGCGTGCAACTCATTACGTGTGGGGCAGCTTTAAGCACATCAAGCTCTAATGACGATCCAGACAGCGCAAGGAGAGAAGCCATCAAAGGCTCGGGAGAGCAAAGGGGGGGCGCGGTCTGTGACAGGACCTCGAACCCGGAACGTTAATATGCAGAGGAGAAGTGGAGAAACACTAATTTATGTATGAAATACAACAGAAGAAGACTCCTCATTTATGAGACAAAGGCCACATGTTATTGTTACATCATTATAAAATTACACTAAAAGGTGTTTTATTTTATTGGGCAATATATATGGCCTTATTAGAGATATTTAATTATTGTTCAGTAAGTGTCCATGTACCTCACTGTCAGTCTGATGTCATAAGTACCCCGATTACATCTATCTGCAATCCGCAAAGCCGTCAAGCCCCCGCAAGGAAGCCCACATTAACCATGTCGCTCAGCTCCGAGCCACCAAGGGCAGTTTGGCATCTAATCCAAAAGTGAAGAAGAGTGCACAAGTACTAGAGTCAGCTGAGCACATGAGTGATAAATAGTGAACACACATCTATACAGTGATATACAATGGTACACGGTGGTACATATGGTGTAATGTAAATGACGACAATATACAGCATCCATAATTGCAGTAAAAGATGAATGAGTTGTGGTTAAATTAATATGATCGTTCTCATTTAGCACAAATAAAAATGACTAGAGACAAAGACAAACTAGAGACAAATGTAAGAAGCACTTTTAGGAAGCAGACAAACGATTTTGACCAGACTGCTGCTGTGTTTGTTGGTCCCTGGGAGTCTCTTTCTGTCTGATCGTGTCATTTTCGCTCGGCTAATGGTCGCGGACATTTGGCCTGGGAGGAGTCGGTGACATCACAGGGTCACTCCATCCTGAGTCAGTATAATCATGCCTGGCAGAGAAAGGGGAGGGGGGGGGGACTTTCTGTATTTTTCCACTGTCCCCCACCCAGTTGTTGTTTGCTTCTCTACACCTCAGGCCTTTGCTTTGACCCCTTACCCTCCACCCCCCAGGCAGCAAAAACTCCCCCATCTTCACTTGGAGAAGGAGGGGGGGGGGAGTTGTCCTGAGCCTCTTGTTAACTGTAGATTTCACTCTTGCTCGGGACAATAGCTGCTTCCCCAACCTCCACCCAGCTCCTGATCCAAACTGAGATCTTAAAGACGTTTCGAGAGCCATCGTTAGCATTGGTAAATTACGCCCAGGCCTCATTTAATGCATTAATTCCATGCTAATCGTGGGCCTGCGCTGCTTAGAGACTGCGCGTGTCCCTCACCCCTGCATTTAACCGGTTAGCCTACATGCCTGGTTTTATGGCTGAAAGTCGTGGCACAGTCCCTCTACTGCACATTCTTCATGTTAATTAGCGACAGTGCTTCAAAGGCACGAGGAACTGCTGATGTTTCTCATTTTTGTGGTGCTGGTGGGGGGGGGGGGGGGGGGCACTCTCAGTCTCACTATACATTCATATCCAGTAACACTGAGTTGTGAAGTAGGGGAGGCAGCTGGGACTAGGCCGATTTCAGCTTGATTAAAGGAGTTTGTATGTTTGTATGGGACGCGAGGTTCATTCAAGCCTCACTGTAACGCCCCAAACCAGCTCCTCTCTGGCCTGGGCCACTATTGCCAGAGCCAATCAATCAGGGCCCATCAGGAAATTGGGCAAATCCAAACCTCAAAGCAACCAAACACGGCCTGATTGGCAGATGTATTGATTCAACTTTAGAAATGAAAGTCATTCCACAGTCAGATCCACCCCCCCCCCCCATCCCACTAACCTCAAGGAACCAACAGGCAATTAGGTGCCATTTTACAGTCAAGCTTCACACTGAAGGCCTCATGCCTGGCACTGGTGTGCCACTTGGATGGTAACCCCCACCCCCTTCAAGTAAACATTGCCGATGATTGGCAGGGGGGGTTCAATCAACAAAAAAATAAATAAATAGAGAAATAAAGTTCTGACACCGTTGTCCGTTACGTAAAAATGGAAAGATATTTCACAGAAGGTTACATTCACGTGTAAATGTTCACAAACACATCTAGCGGCCAAGGGGGATAGCCCGGCAGTGGGGTGGGGGGGGGGGGATTCCAGAAACACGCCCCTGTTATTCATGTCAGCCACCAGGCAGCGAAGCCCTTCATACGATATTCAACGACCTTGACGAGCATCACATGAGTCGCAGTGATCAGGCCAGCGGGGGCAGCGCTATGGAAGGTCATGCATCGTACTGCCAGCAAAGGGGGGGGGTCTTGATATAAAGAATTGGCACGATGAGGGTTTGTGAGGGGCTAAATTTAGCCATGATCGCCAAAGCTGACCCCTGCCACTGTTATTGATCTTTACACAGCCTCCATTCCCCTCCCCCTCCCTGCAATACAGGCACATACACAATTCCTCTGCCGAGGTCAGAATCCCCCAGAACCAGTACTTCCTGCCTGGGCTGACTGTGTGTGGGGGGGGGGGGGGGGTATCACACCCCTGATGTGCCAAAAACGGGACCCCTGTGCACCAGGGCGACACTCCCAAGCATCCCGCACACCGGATGGTCGTGAGTTCGCGGGCCGGAAGGCTCCGGGAGCAATGATAAGACATGACCACAACACAAACAGAATTTTATTTTTCAGGACCACAAGTCATCTCCTCGCTCTGGGGGCTGATGTGTCGGCCAACCCAGTTATGTTGCCATTTTTTCCCTCACATTTACACCCCTGAGCACGTTACATAAATCCACTCCACGTGAGCGCAGCGCAAAAGCACATGCTTGCTCTTATATCCCGGAACATAAAAACCGGCATCTCGTCTGTCTGTAGCATTAACCCGTACTCTAGCTCGCTCGCTGTCAGCAAGGAATTTGCCAGGGAAATGAGGGAATGACTAATGCCGTCGAACCCCTCTCTCACTTAATCCTCCATCCCGTAAATGGGGCGTCACAGCAGACCCCAGCATGTGAGCTGAAGCGCCTTCAAACAGGTCATTCGAAGGCAATTAACACGTTGACCAATCAGGCCCCCGAATTAATATTCACCCTGTCAATTTGATGACCCTCTGACATCAACAAAATTTTGCTTCATGGTCCAAGTGTCAACCACAAAACTTATCTGTCATCTACTGACATGAGTGTCAGGGTGTTTCTCAGCTTACAGACCAACGGGAATCCCATCTATACCAACTAAAATCACTTTGAAATGAGCTGGGTTTTTTTGGTTACACTTTTTACAAATGCCATCAGTATAATAATCTATAAACACATTATAATGCATTCATAAAGCATTATGAATGCATCATCATCATGAATGAATTCATGATGATGATGCATGATGAATGCATCATCATCATGAATGAATTCATGATGATGATGCATGAATGCATCATCATGGCTATAAATAATTATAAAAAGGCAAAACATTACATCCACGTTTACTATGCATTATGACTGAAGTGCATTATAGATGAGAGCTTTATAAAGCAAATACCTTCATAATGAAGTACAAAGCCATTCTTAATTCATATACTGAACACTGTAATGCATTATGAGGGTATATGTGATGTTATAGATGACAGCTTTCAAAGGTAGAATGGACAGCCAGCTGAACTTCCCGCTACCCACACACACACACACACACCTCGGCTGCTGAACCGTAACACAAACAGCATTTAAAAAATAATAATAATGAGCATTCGAAGTTTGGAGCAGCTGTGGAGCACAAAGCAGGCCGCAGGAGCTCAAGGCACGGTGAAGCAGCCTGACCCCGAATCGGTCACGTAAGCAGCGCCGTGTGCAAAACCGCTTCCAGATGGGACAGAGAGGTGCATACCAAGCCGCCTGCCTACACACACGCTCACACAGTCCACGTATTCATATCTTTGTGGGGACTCTCCATTCATTTCTATGGGCATAACCCTAATCCCATCAATGACGACTTTAACCCCTACCCAGCCCTAACCTTAACCATAAGTAACCAAACAAAATATTTTTTGGCATTTTTCTTTTACCGCATTCACAGATTTTTTTTTAAAATAATGTTTATGTTGTGGGGACTTGAAAATTTGGGGAGATTTGCTCCCCACAATGTGGGAAATACAAACCCACACACACGCATGTACACGCACGCATCCACGCCAATGTCCACGCGTTTCCACAGATCCCAGCACCGCCCCCCCACACTGGCGGTTCAGAATATGCTGCCCTACCATCGACCAGGTCCATATTAAGCATAAAACGCCCATCAGAATGGAAGGTAAAGAGTATCTCACATTATCACAGACTCACATCAGAACGTTGTATGAAATTTCAGCCGTTTTTCTTAAATATACACAGAGCACTGAGAACACAAGCCACCCATCCATTATTCATCATGATCATCATTCTACAGGCATTTCCGGAGCAGCTTTCCCTGCACACCAGGGCTAAACTAATGGCTTCTTAAGCAGAATATACTCCATGCAGGAGGAAGCCCTGCCTGGCCCTTCTCACGCTGCCAATACCAACCCCCCCTCCCAGCACGCACACACGCCCCACCCCCGTACCAAGCCACTAGGTCCCCTTACCTTCCCACGTATCCATCTCATGCTTCTTGCGGCTGTCCTGCGCGATGCCTGTCGGCCACTCGGTATATTCTCAGCTACGGGGAGGCCCCCCAGGTGCGGGGATTCTGCCCCATGGCGCTCCTAGCTCCGTGCCTGCGTGTCCCTGAGTGTCTGTGTGTGTGTCCTCCACCTCTCTCCACAGCACACTGCTCCCTGAGCGCTCTCCGCCTCAGCCGGCCCCGCTGGTCAGTTTACGGGCGGGTCATGTGACCAGCAGAGTTCAAGCCCCCGGGGTCACAGGGAAGCTCGGGTCTAATGATGGCCGAGTGGAACTGATAGCCCTGTTTTCACTGCAGTTTAACAATGCAGCTCCAAATTAGCCCCCAACCCCCCCAACCCCCGCTGCACTTTTAAACTGGGATCTAGATGCAAAAATAAGGATAAACAGAGGCTCAAACTGACAGCACACTGCGACTCCAACAAATTGAGTCATTCGCTGCTCCATCATACTAACACCCTGCCCTCCCCCCTCCCCCCCCCCATTACGGCCAACTGAAGGACACAGAGGTTAAGAAAAGTACAAGATAAAAATTACAAATACAGACTGAATTTATCAGAGGAGAAGATAGGGGAAAAATAAAAACACAATCCCCAGCATTCGCATAATGGATTAGCGGACTAGAGCTCATTTGGCCACCCCCACTGGCCACATGCAGCTGCTTTCAGTGCCAGGTCAAACGCAAACCACACACACGTCCGACCCATGGCTCTCACACCACAGAAGCCTCCACAGATGTCACACCACACGGCAAATCGCAAAGGCCGACCCTCAAATCCACCAGCTAAAAAAAGTAAAGAGTAGAACTTTCCGGAAGCCAAAGAGATGGTTAATCAAACTCCACGACCGCGTCATACTCGACTGATCCTCCAGCTCTCGCCCTTCTTTACCGTCATCATAGTTGTCCTCCTTCATCCCCTGCGGCAGCCGCTCTGCCAGCACATCTCTGTGGCCCCTGGGCTCTGCAGTGAGCACTGGGGGGCCGGCGCTGGGGGGCCGGCACAGGAGCCTGGGCGCTCCTGACCCCAACCCGCCCAGCTAGTGGGGCTTCCAGGCAGGCACTTCCCATCACTCACTGCAGCAGCCTCTGGGAGCAGAAACCCCACCCCCGATGCTAATGACCCCCCCCCCCCCCCCAATAAGTCGCAGATAAGAGGCTTTTCACATTCAAATGCAATGTGAGACTCGGGGTGTTATAAGAGGTGAATTTAACATTAAAAGAAGGATGGGTGCAGTAGAACCTAGGAAACCTCCCCCTTTCACATGTATTATGGGGGGGGGGGATCAGAGGTCCGCATGCTGGCATACCGATTTTAATTCCCCATGCCAGGGACTTGGTGTGTGTGGGGGGGGGGCTCATACACCCCAACATTGCCATAAGAACTTTTTTTTTTGGGGGGGGGGGGCACACTTCAGTAAATGAGAGATCAAGGGCGGAACAGGGTTGGCTCAGAGCTAACAGAGTTAGCTAAACCCAGTGATCGAACGCAACTCAGGCGCATGAGTCACCAGTTACCAGGGGGGTTGGGGGGTGGGATGCAGTATAAATAGCCAGGATTCCACGGCCGCCCTCCGGGCGTCACCTGGCAAGGACCCCTGAGTTACGACCTGCAATCTTGCATTTGACTTTGAAGTCAAAGTTGAGGGGGGCGTCCTGGAGTTAGCCTGCCTATCAGGGGTCTTGCAGCGATAGGGCCGCTATCTTGCAGCGGGGAGCAGTGTACTGTCTTGTGGGAGGAATGCGAGCTTGTGCAAAACTTATCTGAGGGCCCTCCACCTCTGCAAAGGGTCAGTGTGCTTTATTTTACCTCATTATTCCCTTATGAATTTTTACAATTTTCTCACCTAAGAAAGTCTTTAATGGAACTTTTCAACAGAATTCACACACTCGTGGGATTCAGGTCACAAGAGTTACTTGATGAGATTTTATTCATGTGACAGAATTACACGTCAAGTGTCAGAATCACCTTAGCACTCCCCTCCATTTGGTTTAAAGCCTCATTATCTGTCAGACTCAGAGTTTATTTATTTTTACTTCTTTTCTGCTTTTAAGTTTCATTCACTTCTGCTGGTTGTAAAATCGACGTCGTTGTCCTCCATTTTGAAATTCAAACTGTTCACCGAAGGTCCTTCCCTTCCATTGCACCATGTTTAAAACACTCTTACACTCACATGGGTGCAACCAGGGCCTCTTTATCTGCAGAGTCTCCCGGCTTCGAGAGCCCCAGACGGAGTCAGCCGTTATTTAAAGCAGGACACGCGTGTGCTCGCTAAAAGAGGCCATGTTAATATGCAAAGTGATTTCTGGGAAAACCCCAGAGGAGTTTCCTTCAAAATCCAAGCCTGGCCACCAGCCCTTGTGAATGAGTCCTCTGTGTGCCTACAGTTTATATGGGATGGGAAATTTATACAATAAACAACCTGAACAGCAGAAAAATGCACTTTTTGGAAGGTTGGAATTCGCCTGGCGAGCGTTTAAAAGGATTTCTGAAAAAGTTATTTGGGGTGGGCAGTTGTTAGTGCTCAATTTAGATGCTGGAGTATGAAATTATTTTGCAGACCACCGACGCAGCACTGCTCGCTGAAGGCAGCTGACCTGGTCAGATACTTTTATTTAAAAACAAAACTGTTAGCAGACATAACAAACATCTATGCACAGGATCTTGCAAACAGAGCATTCACGGCCAATAGTAAACACAAAAAAATAAAAATATAAAAACTTATCACTCCAGGACAACACTGTCACGGTTTGATCAGCCAGTCTGATACTTGCATTTATCCATAATTCCCTGAAGCAATTCAGCTCAAGCGCTCAGTGGTACAGAAGCAGGTCCCAGATTGGATTTTAATGTTATCTGCACTTGTCCTCAGTTTAAAAGGTTTAGTGAGATGACTAAACTTGGACGGCTTACTTAAGGAGAATGCGCTCGATGGGGGTTTTGTGACAGTTTGAAGTTCTAGTTTCACTTCGACTCACAGCGTAATCATCCTCCGCACCGAGATTAGATCAGATGTAACCAAATACAATCCACACGACACAGCAAACTTTACTCTCCATTGACTACTGGTGCAAATCGGAACACAGGCGGCCCACAGTGACATCGGGTTAAAGTTCAATGGTCGCGGACTATGCAGTACAGTCTCCTTCAGACACGGAACTGGCGAAATAACTTAATGTATAAGCTATCATGTCCAGACAGCCAGCTGGGTCGGCGCTTGACCTGGAGCCGACCCGAGCAGGTCCAGTGGCAGGTAATGATTCCGGCACATATGCTAGTGTTCATTGGGAGTCCAAATGACGATTGTGAGAGTGTGAAAGATAAAGACATGCCTCGTAAAAAAAAAAAAAAACCTGAATTTTGGCACCACTGAAGGCCCCGGATTACACCCCCCATTGGGGAGTCACAGAGAGCCCCACAGCAGATGCTTACTCCCTGGTTACTCTGCCAAACAATCGGCTTGTGAGAAAGAGCTCAGACCCCCCCCCCCCCCCCTGGATCGCCCATCACATACATACCAGAGGTCGGCCCCCCTCCCCCCCAAACCCGTACATTTCAAAGGGAACCTCTGGGTCTAGGGGGATTAGTGGTGCAGAGAAGAGGAGTGTTTCTCCTGCACGAGGAGGCCACCGCACCCCCCTGCGAGACTTCACACTGTGTCTCGCCAGGGGGGAGTATATGACTCTTAATAATCTCTCCAAACTGAGCTGAAACATGCGGTTGATACATAGTTGTGTATAACCATAAACGATAATATTAGTAATATTTTACTGAATGCTACTGTACATCCACTGTATGGACAAACGTACTGGGACATCTGGCTGTTACACTTACATGAACTTTTATGACGTCCCATTCCATACACATCCATCCAAATCCATAGGCATCAATATGGAGTTGGTTCCCCCTCTGCAGCTATAACAGCTGCCACTCTTCTGGGGAGGCTTTCCACAAGATTTTGGAGTGTGTCTGTGGGAATTTTTGCCCATTCATCCAGAAGAGCATTTGTGCAGTCAGACACTGATGTTGGACGTGAAGGCCTGGCTCGCAATCTCTGTTCCAGTTCATCCCAAAGGTGTTCGATGGGGTTGAGGTCAGGACACTATGTGGGCCAGTCAAGTTCTTCCACACCAAACTCACCCAACCATGTCTTTATGGACCTTGCTTTGTGCACTGGTGAACAGTCATGCCTTCCCAAAACTCTTCTCACAAGCGCAGAAGCATAGAATTCTCCATAACATCTTGGTATGGATTTAGAATGGGATGTCATAAAAGTTCTTGTAGGTGTAATGGCCAGGTGTCCCAGTACTTCTGTCCATATAGTATATGCTCCGCCAGAATCACCACACAGATCAAACACTAACACTGCCAATTTGACACCACAGAGTCCCTTCAGTGTGTGTGACCATGCTGCCGATCGACAGAGGCCTGCTCACACCTGTCACAAGCAGAGACAGGGCTCCCGGAAGCACAGACCAACCCCCGGACCCCCCCCTCCCCTGTGCCCCCTGGGGGGGCATTCACTACCGCTCACCCCCCCACCCATTGTGGTCCCGCAGCTCTCAGCGAGAGTTCAAAGGCTCATTCAGACAGGCCGGGTCTTTCTGCCGGCTGCTGAATGACAAAGACGGAGCTCATCACCCCTGGCTGAAGACAAAGCGCTCTGGCACCGCCCCAGTGACCCCCCCCCACCCAACCCTCACCCCCAGCTGGCCAGCATGAGCAGCGTGCACACGCATATGCACAAACAAACACAAACACACACACAAACACAGACACGTGCGACTTCGCAAAAACTAATACCGCATCATGTTTTAACACCAATGAAAGTCTTTCCTCCAATAATCACGGCAGATTTTTAAGAAAGGTTAACAAGTCCAATTAAAGAATTAAGTCTACAGAGATTTTATTTAACATTTTTGCTTTTTATCCCTTTAAGCAAGTGTGGTATGAAAACCAGCTTAATTAACAAAAAACAAACAAATCTGGTTCATTGTAAACAAAACTGAATATGATTCTCATCTAAAGAGTCTGACTGAATGAATTTTTTTGTGAATTTTGCTTTAATCATTTTCAAGGAGTTCTCCAAGACGATGGGGTGCTCGCGGTGGAATCAGGCGGGGGCCAGTCTAGAATCGATCTACAGGAGCCATTTTGTACCCTGGAATGGCGGCACAAGGTGGATCAATGAGTGCAACCCCACCCACCCCCCCGCCAGCGAGCGAGATCTTGAGTATTGATCCCGAGCCCCACCCAGCTGTAACGAGCCCGTGGCTCCTTAGAGGAATAATGTGGACAGAGAATCCCTCGACGAAACCGATACTGTGCCAGAAGAATGTGCCGCATCCCGCCGTTCTTGTGGTAAACGGTCTCTGAGAATCCCCCCGGCTTCCATGAAGAGATTAACGTGGCCGTGCGCGGTATTTAAATAGATTTGCATTTCCTGTGATGCATGGGTATTATGCAAAAACGGTGATAGCTTTTTGAGAGCAGACCCGCCCCACAAACACACCTAACGAAAATGAACCCATTGAATATCATGGCCTCCGACATGCAGTAATCCCAAACACATGGCGAGGACGGCATCTCCACCACGGTGACGGCACGCAAATTCCAACCCCTGTCTCTGCCATCCAAGCGGCCGCAGCTTTAATCAGACACAACGCCCTCCCTCCCCACTTGAAATGGAGGCCCGAGGTGCAAACTGACATAATGCTGTGGGCTGAGCACAAAACCCCTGGGTGGATGGGATGGATAGATGGGAGACCTGCAGGTTTACAGTAGCACAAAACACACTCATTTATACCAGGGTTATTCAAATCACGGTCTCGAGGTCCGAGCACCGCTGGTTTTCCAGCCTTCCTTTACCTGTCAGTCAGGTGTGAAGCCTCTGACCAATCAGAATCAGTAATTATTAAACAACTTCCTGGGAGAACTGAAAACACGGCCTGGATTTGGAATCGAGGTCCAGAGTTGAAGAACCCTGATTTATACAGTGAAAAAGACATTCAGACAACAATAAATAGTAATGATAAATAATATGAAACAATAAACCATAACAGTGCAAAAAATGTCAGAGAAAGTATAGCATGGAATTCCATAGAAAAAAACAGAAACACATAATACAAGGATGGACAGTGAATGGATGGAGTGCTCTCTCTCTCTCTCTCTCACTCTCTCTCATATGTAGGGTAGACCGAGAGCATGTGAAAATACTCCATATTTAACACAAACGATCAAATTGTGTGAGAAAGGTCTGTGTGTGTGTGTGTGTGTGTGTGTCTATAGTACATGCAAAAACCTACTATTTGGACATTGCGGGGATATTTTTTCAGTTCCCACAAGGAAAAACCCAATTTTATAAAAATCCGCAACTGCAATCAAAAAAACTAAAGCTGCCAAAAGTCTCGTATTTTGCTTGGTTACTTATGGTTAAGGGTAGAGCTGGGAAGGGGTTAAGGTCGCCATGTTGGGATTTGGGTTTTGCCCGCAGAAATGAATGGAGAGAGAAATGAAGGATACACATACGTAATCTGTGTGTCTGCATGTGTGTGTGGCTGGAGATAAGCATAACTGTGACCGGGAGGGTGTGGGGCTGCTCCACCCAGCAGCCCAGCCGGCAGAGATCCTCGGAAGGAGACCACTAGGGGGAAAAAGTCATCTACTACCAGGCCAGAGAGCAGGACGGAGCACTGTAGGTACTGGGATCCTTCTGTGGGGTGTGGAAATAAACACCCCATGCTGAATTTATTGTATTATGTGTAATGAGGGATCATTTTCATTTTGGAACGTCTGGAAATGTGGTACAGAACACCCCCCCCCCCCCCACAAGAGATACACAAGGCCATTGTCCTGTGGCTGCAGTGACCTCTTCAGCCAGCAGAGGGAGACAGCAACCAAAACCAGACACAGATGGAATGGCATTTATGAGCCTCCATAAATTCTCCACAAGAACTTGCCCCCCCACTTCATAAAATATGGGAATGTCACACATCTTCATGCCGCCTGCGCTCAAGCTCCCCCCTCCGAAGACCCGCCCCAGCATCTGGTCATTGTCAAAGGTTATGAAGCAACTTTACAGTATTTGTTTAACGGCAGAAGGAGAAGGGTGTGGTGCGTTTGGGGAGGGGGACACGTGTTATCTTAGCGAAAGCAAAACTGAATTCTGGAGACAGATGACTAACGTGCATCGCCTTGCATGGAGTCCTGATCCAGCAGAAGGGGGACGAGTGGGGAGAATGTGCCAGAATGACAGCATGATCACACACAGGTCCGCACAGGGCGCCACACGCTCTCCGACATTAACGAAGCACATGTCACACACACACACACACACACACACACAATATAAGTCAATGGGCCTTTGGACACTCCCATTAAAACAAAGACTGGACCATGGTGACATTAGAAGCCAGTTAAGGTGAGGGGTGTGTGGGTGTGTGTGTGTGTGTGGGGGGGGGGGGGTCCCTGCTCTGAGCCTCCTACCCCCCTACCCAAGTCACCCTGTTTGGGCATTTCTCACCGGGTAAGGACCCCTACATAAAGGTTTACAGGTATGTTTGAATTCTGCCCTCCGTTCCCAGACAGAATCATAATGAGGGGGTAGGTGAGCAGCATCGTGTGTGGGGGGGGGGGGGGGGACTCACCCACATCTCCTTTGTAGGCAGGGATTGACATGACTGGTACACAAGCGATACATGCGGCAATCGATTGTTGTAACAGCACGAATGGGTACGTAGTTTATGTGCATTTGCGCCGGTATGATAAGAAATTATCGTGCATTTTAACCTTTACATGCTAATTTGTACTTCATTCGTAGTATAGAGGTTAAAATGCACGGTAATTTCTTGTGATATTGGTGCAAATGCACATAAAATGCATACGTATTTGCGCCGTTACATTAATCGATTGCCGCACGTATCGCCTTTAAAGGTGAATGCGTATTTGCGTACCAGTTATGTCAATCCCTGGTTATAGGCCCTGACTGTTTCACTTCAGTCATCCACCCTCCATTCTCATTTCAGAATGACAGCCTTTCATACTGCCATTTCGAGTGTGACACCTCTAACACACCCAGAGGGACCCTACGGTCCAACAGCAGGGACCCTGCTCTCTAAAAGGCTGCAGCTATGGCCACAAAGGCTGCATTCACGCACCCCACCGTGAAGACAACTAAAAGGCCGTCGTTACTGCCTAATAAATATCACCAATAAAAATATTTCAGCCATTCATCTCGTTCTGCCCCTTGCCTCTGAGAAAGTAAGTCGGACAAATTATTCCTTTTTGTTCGAAAAAGGATAAATTAGGGACTGAAATGGCATCACGGATTCTTAAAAGGCACACGACACAAAGGTCCACTTTGTTCTGAGATGAACAGCAGCCTGCAGGATTTATTTTATTTGTATGCTGGATATTTTTATCCATAGCGACATTTTGGAGTGCAAGTAATTTATGTGAAGCGGCCCACTGACAGGAAGCAGCTCTGCTCAGGCCCAGTTCACCCTCATAAATACCCTCCTGGTCCTGCATTTCTTTGTTTACAGGTTGGGTTCCTTAACCACAGAGCCCCCTGTGGACATTTGAGAAAAGTCTCGGCACCTGATGGAGGTGTGTCAATCCTGCAGTAACTCAAAGAGGGGGTCAATTTCAGCAGAAGCATCCCTCAGCACATACAGTGAATGATTTTACGCCCCCTAGGGACAAGGCTGTGGAATTACAGGGCCTCCCTGTCTATATTCCTATTTACCATCAGGTTTCCACTATGCAGGTTAACAAAATGGAAACAGCTATGCCCCCCCCCCCACCTGTGAATTACACCCACATGGAAAATTTTCTTATTGTTCTTATGGTCATTTCATTTTTTTGTGCATTGTTAAGGTGATTGCATTGTCCGGTTGATGTAGCGGCGGTGGCGGATTAGAGCCCGACAAGGCGGTCACCCCCACCCACCCAGCCCAGCCCAGCCCAGCCCAGCCCAGCCTTGCCCTCCCCACCCCCCTGCCCCTCCCTCCCTTCCATCCAGCCGTGCTCTGCCTGCTCCAGAACTGTCAGATCGCATTATAGCCGCCCGCGCTCACTGCCTGCGGAAATAACAGCCCGATTCTCCTGCTCCAGTTGTCTTTTGACAAAGCAGAATTTGCTCTGGGAAAAAAAAGAGAAAGAATAATAAATAAAAAAAAACCAGCCCCATTTCAGCCACACCCGGCTCTGCACTCGTACGATGCTGCTGAAGTCAACTGGTAAGCATGCAAGCCCCACTCAGTACCCAGCGACGCAAGTAATATTACCCAGTACCCCCCCCCCCCCAATAACATAAATGAACTGCATTGGTTTGGATGTCGCCAAGATAAGGAGAGAAAAGGGAGGGAAGGGAACAGCCGAAATGTTTCTGATATCATACTTCAGCCTAAGAACAGCATCGGAGAAGCCACTCATTAGAGACGACAGAACTACTAATTTCGTGTGCTTTGCGCTACCGCAAATGTAGGGGAGGCGGGCCAGGCGTCTGTCGAGCCAATAGAGTGGCGGCTTTGGTCGGGTTCGACCCACGGGTCTGTGGAGCCACTGCTGGCTGCCTGAATCTGGGGCAGGGTGTGCCGCTTGCATTTCAGAAGCTCCGACGGCCCCGAGACCCAGCTTATATAATTACACAGAGTATAGGGTTCATTTATCTGCTGCAGACGCACCACGCATGCCGGAACGTTCCGCGAGGCCTCCTGAGCCATCGATGCCCTTCGACTTCCATTTCAACAAGACCCAAGAGCAACTCCAAGCCGAATTCCACCCCGATTCAGGCAGGGCACAGTGTCTGGCCTCATCCATGACCTCATTGGTCCGTAACTGCCCCATGTGACCCGATTAGCTGACAGCAGTCCAATTGGAAGTTAGCGACAGAAGCGGTGCCT
The DNA here is from genome assembly GCF_048594095.1 of Paramormyrops kingsleyae. Lineage (NCBI taxonomy): Eukaryota > Metazoa > Chordata > Actinopteri > Osteoglossiformes > Mormyridae > Paramormyrops > Paramormyrops kingsleyae. The sequence continues at coordinate 18,349,469 of NC_132798.1, read as the reverse complement.
TTATGGCCCTGCAGTGGGGCTAACCTGTGCTTTTTCCTGTTAACCCTACTTCTATATAGTGCCCCCGCCCCCAAAACAGGAACAGAGGCACTTAACGCTCATTCACAGTCAAGCTTTAGCTGTAAATAACAGGGGTTAGGAAGGGGGGGCAAATCAGTGGTTGGGGCTCTCAATGAGACTAATTAGCTAAACCTTCTAAGCAGGAAATCACAATAATGCCCCCTGTCATACAGAGAGCCTTCTAATCAGGACCAAACCACACCCCACTATGAGATTCCGTGTCAGACACAATAACACACATCTGTGTACGTGTGTGCGTGCGTGCGTGTGTGTGTGTGTGTGGGGGGTGACTTGCCAGCTCCTATCCTGACCCTCAGGCCCCCACAGGATCTGCTTTGTTACTGTGGCAATGACAGGTCTTACTCGGTACTGGGCTTAATGTGATTTGCATGATGGCTTCCACGGTAGCCCACAATGGTGGACGACTGCATTAAATGTTCCAAATTAGCTTCCTAAACATACAATGCAACTATTACTAAAAGCCATCGCAATAAGGTTTGGCACAATCTGGCGAGAGCATTGCCTGGTAGAAGACGTGGTAGGTCCCCAGGCTGTGTCAGGCTGCGGAGAACCAGGCTGAGGTTCTGCTCTCCACATGTGTACCGACGTCACCCTGTCCCAACCAGCATCACCATCAACTATAGAAACGGCGTTATTGAAACAGTCGTCCATCGATGAATTCCGGTCCATCGCAGGGCAAACCAGAGACGCCAGCAGACGTCTGCATAGCAGTAAACCAGGCATCACCCAGACACTCAGCGCTGAAGCTGTCACCCAGCAGTCACCCAGTTAACAGCTCAAGGGTAAAACAATGAAATCAACAGCAAATGTCATAACCTTGAACTGTTAAGTATTAAAATTATTTTTGCTGGGAAGTAGGTGGTGGAACAGGATCTTCTGCTGTCAGTCTTTGGTGACGAAAGCAGCTAAAATGTGTGGCAGGCAGCGTAAATGTGCAGCAAGGAGGCACCTGGATGCAGAGATTCTCCTGGGTGGAGGTGCAGATGGAGACATGGGGGAAGCGACAGATCTTCGAGGGAGGCGATCGGCCAAACGACGCCGCGTTCGGTAAAGCCTCGATGCAGTGGGGGGGCCGTGCACGCCGAGCCGGCTCATGGGTGGGAGGGGGCACCCGTCAGTATCACACAGTGAAAGCTTCACCAGAATGCTTCTATCAGACAAGCAGTCACTACACTGTGGGGTCCCAAAAAGTAATCCTTTCAGTGTGGGACCCGAAATCAACAAACCCGCACTTGTAAATGGGTTCAGTGTCCACTTGGGTCAACAAAGAGTCATGTGAAAAAATTAGGACACCCCATTAAAACTCTCTTGAGATCCTTTTATATCCTTCGCAGACTCATCTACAAGCTTCCTTCTGATGGCCTCAGAGAGCTCTTTGGATCTCACCAAGGTGATTCCACTCACTTCAATAATCAAGAGCAAACCAAACTAAATGTCTGTGGTTTAAATAAGAGACTCCACCAAAAAGCTCTGTAACGATGTTCTAATCATTTTCCCCTGATATGGTGCCACCTGGATCTAATTCTAGGAATTTTAAACAGTGATGAATGTGAGGGGGTCCTAACTTTTTCCTCAGTAGGAATGGGCATCTTAGTTAATTTCCTTTGTTAAATATGTGATTTTTTTCTTGTTTTTGCATAGGTGATGCAATTACATCACCTTTATCTACAGATATAATTTGAAAGAAGATTTATTACTGATATTTTGATATTTCTTAATAAAGAATGGAATATTTAATGGGGTGTCCGAATATTTTCACGCCTGTATCAACATATTAAACTCATCAATGTCAATACTTGTATGATTCCCAAGTGCATAAACTTTATAGGGTTATATGTTAATTTATGCGTTGGACACATTCTTTCTTGATGAGCCTTAAGATCCACAGGGTAGCAGAATAATTTGACCAGAACCGAGTCCATTAGACAGACTGGCTGCCCCACAGCATCACTGCCGGTGATTCTGCAGATATACAAGCTGCTGCATATTAATGCAGACCGTGGCCAGCCCCCCCCCAAACGGTGAATCCTGCCTATTTTCAACAACGGGAGCCAAGGCCCAGGAGAAAATAGAGTGTGTCGCTCTGGTACACAGCCATCGATATACCACACATGCAGGGAGAGCTCAGCTTTAGAGGCAAGTGGTAAAAACGTGAATTAAATCATTCACAATGTGAACAGTGACACTGCTGGTGCATGGCGATGGGAGTGTGCGTGCGTCTCACTAACTAACACAAGTGGATTTCATTCACACCACCTGCAAGGAGAAAGGAAGGAGACGTCATTAATGTTGGGGTAAATGTCAGCGTCCCCACAGGGCAGCACCACCAGCAGACTGTCCCTGTCCAGGCAATTCTGGGAAAGGCCCAGGCTGTCCATGAGATTATACTGGATAAGCAGTAATGGATGGATGGATGGATGGACAGCAAGGCGAGCTTGTAGGCGGGTCGCTTAAGCGGCAGGGAGGAGGCTGGGACCCGTAAGATGTGGCCAATCGCGTTTAAAGCCACACAATGAAAGGGCTGCCCTGTCCTGCCAAGGATCAGCCTAGCGGGTCGTTTCTTTAACGTTCCACTTCTGTTAATGGCAGGTTTCACCCAAACCCAAAGGCCATTTGTTACAGCGGAGAAAAAAAAATTCCAAAAGCGAATATCAAAAGGCGATAGGAAAAAAATATATAGTATATAACAGCCTGAAACAGAGCTGGCCTTCAGGGTAGGAAATTTTAAAGGCACAGGTTCCAAGATGGTCGTTTGGGGGGAGGGTGCGGATAATCAAGGCTGGTGACTGAAGGGGCTGGGGGGTGGGGGGGTAATTCCCTTCCAGGATAAACACATGTAAAGGTCTTTTGGGTTTCAGGCCAGCGGGGGGGCAGACAGAGCGCTCTTGATTTAATCTCATCAAGCCCCATCCTACGGCAAAGGCTGCCCCCACCACCCAGGCACGATTAAGTCTTGGGGGCCAATGCCACCCCTCTCCAAACTGCCCCCCCCCCCACCAGTGTGCTGCACAGTGTAACCATCACTCTGCTGAGCACAGACAAAGAAGCAGACACATGGGAGGGGAGGGGGGGGATCTTAAAAAACAACAACATGCCTCTCGATCTCCGTGTGTGAACACAGACTGGGTAGATCACAGAAACTCAGTTCCCTAGAAGTGACTGCTCACGTTTGACCTGCCCCCCCTCCTCCCAAGGCCAATAAAAACACCGTCCTGCCATCGAAAGCAATTCGGGAGTGTCACCGGGAACTTGATGAAACAGTGGATAAGGGCGAAAAGGCCGGCGCCCTACTGCTGCGCCCGCCGCGGAGAACGCACTCGCCCGGGGGCAGAGCCGCTGGCACGCCTTCTGGCACGCTTGCTGCACCCCCTGGTGCACGTCACACTCCCCCTGCCCCCCCGCTCTCATTCCGTACTGAGAGCATCACTCCCGTTTTGGCAGGCGACGCACCGTGACTCGGACTGCGGCTCGTGGGCTTGCGGGGGAGGGGTAAAGCGGCGGGGAGGGGTAAAGCGGCAGCGCGTGCCGCCGGCGCGTGTGTCACGGCGGTGTGACCTCTCCTGGCCGGCCAGGTCACTCAAGCCCTGTCTCGCCCCAGACTGACGGTGCACATCCTCCTATGGAAGCCTGAGGAAACGAAACTCCACTCAGTGCTCAGGAATGAGTACAAATTCCCCCCCCCCCCCCCCCGACAAAGGAAAACCAAAGGACTGAAGTCAGCTTCGGCTCAATAAGATCTGGGTTACCTACTAACCTGGTGTCTCCCCACCTAACCACCCCCCTTACTGAGGCCTGGAGTCCTTCCTCAAGCAGAGGGGGTGGTGGGGGGGCTGGCTGGCTAAAAATGGCCACTTCCTGTTAGAGGGACAGGGGTCTCCCAAATGACCTTCATTATTTAAGTCTGGAACAGCAAAGGGAAGCAGGTGGGCGGTTCTGGGGCAGGAGAGAGGAAGAGGAGCACAGCCTGGTGGGGGCCAGGCAAATGTGGGGCCCCTGCTTCCCATCAGGGGCCCTCAGAGTCACTCAGAAAGACAGAGGCCCCCTGACTAGTGGCCCATGAACAAGAACGAGAAAGAGGGCGACGAACGACGGCAACGGGCATGAGCGCTTTGTCTGAAGCCCCACTCAAAAAGTCACTGCCCTCCCCTGGTGGAGTGACTGTGTGGGGCCACCAGGGGGCCCCCCAAAACTCAGGAGCATGGTGGTAAACACTGGCACTGTCAACCAAAACAATCATGGAAATACAACAGCCGGACAGAGAAGCGGCTCTTACAGACGAGCAGAGCCGGACAGAGAAGCGGCTCTTACAGACGACCCCAGCCGGACAGAGAAGCGGCTCTTACAGACGAGCCCAGCCAGACAGAGAAGCGGCTCTTACAGACGAGCCCAGCCGGACAGAGAAGCGGCTCTTACAGACGAGCCCAGCCGGACAGAGAAGCGGCTCTTACAGACGAGCGGCTCTTACAGACGAGCTCAGCCAGACAGAGAAGCGGCTCTTACAGACGAGCCGAGCCGGACAGAGAAGCGGCTCTTACAGACGAGCCGAGCCGGACAGAGAAGCGGCTCTTACAGACGAGCCGAGCCGGGCAGAGAAGCGGCTCTTACAGACGAGCCCAGCCGGACAGAGAAGCGGCTCTTACAGACGAGCCGAGCCGGACAGAGAAGCGGCTCTTACAGACGAGCCGAGCCGGACAGAGAAGCGGCTCTTACAGACGAGCCGAGCCGGGCAGAGAAGCGGCTCTTACAGACGAGCTGAGTTGGACACGACCCTGAACTCCTCTGCACACTCAAGGCGGTTTTCTTTTTTTTGGGTTCTGCTCTCAGGTCAAGGCGGTTTCCGGAGGAATGACAGGCATGAATCTCCCCCCAGCAGGTGGCAGCTGGGGGGAGATTCCCTTCCCCGGGGGCCTGCAGGCCCAGATGGCCCCCGCACCCTGTTTTTCATGGGGGCGGCGGTGCTGAGTGCTGACAACACCCAGATGCTGCAGGGTCCCCTGAGCTGGTTTGGCACGAAATTCTGCTCTATGGGGTATCTGGGGGGGGGAGTAGGTAGAGTTTGCCTGAGGGAGACTATAGACGCCCCAGACTCCCCCTTGACCCTTCAAACCAGGGTGACACCCCAGCCAGGGGCTCAGAGTGTTTGGCCACAGAAGGTTCCTGACAGTCCCAATAAGCCCCAATAAGCCCGAACCCTCCACTCAGCTGGAGGGGAGGTGGTCCCGGACCGTGTACCACGTACACATTAAGCTGTGACCCCTCTGCCACCCCCCCGAGTCCCAATTCACACCCCATACAAAGAAATTTTATCCGTAAGACTGACGGCAGAGTGAAACGACCCAGTTTCCCAGTGGCCCGGGTGGTAATTCCCAGGTCCAACAGCACCGACAGGCCGATAAGCGCGGACTCCAACCGCCACATGTGATTTAAGGCCATGTTACTCCTCTGCAGAGAGCCAAGCTCTCCCGCGTCTTTCCTGATGCAAACAGGCAGAACGGGGACGCAGGGCTGGGTAAGGGGATGTGAACAGGGGCAGAGTTTATTACCACTCAAACTATGCATTTGTATGGGGCCCCTGAAGTTCGGGGCTCCCCAGCTCGCCACAAAGAGTCACTACAATTCAATCAATTTTTATATGCTGCCTTTCGCAACAGGGTGTGTTGTAATGTATCACGACATCATTAAGACAGAGTTCTACAGAAACAGGGGAAGGAAGGAAGGAAGGAAGGAAAGCAAATGGAGGAAAAGAACCTAAAACTCCGAAGTACGGGGTTCCATGGTCAACTGGTTCCACATCCCCCGGGGCATGTTAAGAGTATTAAACAAAGACATTCCTTATTTAGGCAAAGCTGAAGCCGCATTGTCTGACAACCAGCTAGCTAACAGTCTTCTGACACGGCTGGGGGGGAGGGGGGGCAGGCAGAGGTACTTTTTGAGTGGAGCCCCAGAAACAACAAAGCCTGCCCTGCACACAAGCCTCCAGTCTCTTACATCGTCTGATTTTCCTGCCTCCCCCTTTCCAGAAACACACACACAAACAAACGGACACCCTCAGTCCCCTTCAGGGACACAAAGAGGAGAACAGAGCCTGTGTTTACGTCTGTGAGGAAGGTGCCCCCCAGGTCAGCTATGAGGAGGCCTGTAACCACAGACACAGGTACTCAAGCCCCCACACGAACGAAACGGCAGTGTGTCCGACTCGGCCGAGGACATGGCAGTGGAAATGGATTAAATGGTTCTGGGGAACATACAGACGGCTCTTTATGTGACAGGCGGCTACAGAAACCCCCAAAGGCGGAAAGGCCGCCTCGTCATTTCAGCAGCCGGGGGCCCAAATCCCAAAAGCACGGATGTCGAACTTCAGACGAGTCGCTTAACATGATCTTCTTGGCAAAGTGCAGGTCCCTAAGCCCTAAGTCACAAACGATGTACAAATCATGCCAATATGGCCATTCTGTCACCTTGCTGAACCCCCTGCCCCCCCCCCCCCACCACCAAACGAGGAGTCATTGTGCTCCTTCCCGAAGTACGATACGTGGGCGGCCGTCCAACCGGTGCATTTACACACTTCCAGCGAAAAGAGGTGACTTAAGAGGATTGGCAGGTAATTCGTCACCCGTTTGCGTAGCCAGCCGTGACGACGGTGGGGGGAGGGGCAGAGCTGCATGCTGGCGCTCAGTCAGACGCCCCTGCCCCCACTGCACAGCGACCACCAGGTGGGCGTGTGGGGGGGGGGGGGAGGGGGGAGGGTGAACTGCCTGTAAAATTATGTAGCTTAAGGTAGAGCTGAGGGCTGCTCTAATTTTCATAGACATCCCACTGAGGAAGGGGGGGGGGGGGTGGCGCGTGTATGGTGAGGGGGGTGGATGGGATTACAGTGCCTGTCATCTTTCTAAGAAGATTATGTTTGCTACGGGGGGGGGGGGGGGGGGGAAGAAAAACTCAAATGTGTTGTTGGTTTTGTGGTTTTGGGCCCTGGCTGTATCACACGCCCCTGCCCGGCCTGGGGGAAATAGGACAGGATTGGACCTGTACCCCTACTGGGGGGGCACATGCACAAACACCAAGTCACCCTCCTCGCCACAAATCACCCCCCGTGCTTGTAAATCAGCCATCAAACACACGTCAGCAATGAGGTCACACCACATTCCCCACGGAGGGGGGGGGGCATCGATATTTGGGCGACTTATTTAAATCTGTGCCGTATCTCCTGAACAACCTGCCCACAGCACATCAGCACACCGTCAAGCCCTGGAATCGACACTGCGTGATGCCATACTTTTCACTGTTACAGCAGCTGCGCAGTGTGGGGGCCCAGGTGGGCACATATCCAGTTTACACAGAGTTTTACTTGGGGGGCCGAGACGAACATGCGAGGGGAAGGTGGCCCCATCTGCCACCCATGGTCCTCCATTTCCATAAGCGGGGGTGGGGGGGTGGGCAGGGCAGGGGGGCGGGATTAGTGCTCAACCTCACACTACCGCTTTCTGCCCATCAGTGGGTTTACTGGGGGGAGGGGACCTTCCACCGGTGAATTAGGCAGACCCCTCCAGTGTACCCTTCCCGACACCTCATTGAAAAAGCATCCCGAAAGCAGTGGGCCGATCAGAGAGACTCCTCACTGCGATCCGCCGCAGTGGACGATTCTTAAACGGCCGCTTGTGGGGCTACGTCATGTGACCTCTGGGCTTCGCGTCCTGCGGGAGACGCAACGAAAGATAAGCAGCTGCTGCAGAGACAGAGAGCCCCTTATGCGGCGCGGCAGTAACATTCGGGGCAAAAGCTGCATCCCACAGCAGGGTCTGGCTGGCTGCCGGCTCGGGCGGGGAGGGGGGTTTGTGTCTGACCCTGTGTCACGACCCACTCACCTACAGCAGGGGCAGGGGGGGCGCCCTTTTCCTGCTGCCACAGGGCTGGTTCAGTGTTTCACTGATGTGATACCATCACCCCTTGGTGGGCCAGTGGGTTCAAAGCCGCCGGTGGCCTCTTCATTCGGCAGACAGCGTCTCACTCTGCAGGTTAGGACTCTGTGCCTATGATCAGAAGGTCGCTGGTTTGAACCCCATACTCAGCAGCGTAACATCTCCGTTGGCCCTTGAGCAAGGCCGTTGACTCCCAAAACACGCTCTCACCTCTTTATGTGTGTGTGTGTGTGTGTGTAAGGAGAGGAGGGCAGGATGTGCAAGAACTATTGTGGGTGCACCTGCTCTCATACGAACACAAATGGCATAGAATGTATCTTACCTGTCATCAGGAATAACAAAATCACAAAAAATAAGCCTGACACACTGTATAGTATGAGAATAGCACCTTCACTCACCCCCAAGCCCCCCACTTCAAAATGGGGGAATCTCTGGACAATGTGTGGGCATTTCATGTTAGGATAGGTAGGTCCCAAGATGGAAGCAGCGACAGTCAGTGTGCGCATGTTTGCAAAGGGGGGGGGGGGGGGGGGCGTGCAGGGCAGCTGGAGAATAACACTATTAATAGGCATTAATTCAGAGCAATGGGCCAGAATTAGACGGCGTATCCTGCCGGTCACCTGTGACACTTGCAGTCCACTTCTAAACAAAGAGCACAGAAACCAAAACGCCATTTTAAATCGGAGACTCGCTCTCGCCCCAAAATGGCACCATGGGCCCAGTGTGGTTCTCTCGCTCCGCGGGGTCGACGAAATGGGGGCCACAGTGAGAGGCAATGAAGTTTTCAAGCGACTTGCTGATCGAGGATGTGGGTTAGAGCCCGGACTGACTGCATAAAAAACAGACACAGGCCCAAAATAAATGGCAGCTGGCACTGCAGTAACCACCCAATACCAATAGGGGGCAAAGTAACTAAAGAGCACTTTGTAAAGGTCCTCCATCTTTTACTCTGGTAACTGTGCCTCCATCTTACAGAGGCCCACAGAAGAGAGAGGGTAGTTAAACGAGGGTGCAAAGTGCAGCACTTGAGCCACAGCCTCTGACTTCATGCCTCAGTATCGCCCCCCAATGGGGGACTATGGTATATTAATCCTAAATCACCTTTAATCATGCTTGTTATTCAGTCCTGTCATTCAGGGATGATCCCGCCTCTTTCTAAAAAAATACCACCCCCCCTCCAACGCTTTGATCTGGCATCACCACACTGAACATGCTACTACAAAATGAAAGAACCCACCCTGAGGGTCTGGGCCTCGAGAATGACGGACACAGACAGGTGGGCCTTTGTCACATCACAGCTTCCATTTTCTTACTTTTCTGTGACAGCCAGCATTAATAAATCATAAATGGGAAGTTCAAAAAAGGAAGGGGGAAAAAATTGGTTATTTTTGGACGCACATGGGTGCAGAAGCACTATGGTGCCGAAATCCTGAAAATCGAGGGTCAGCAGAGCCATGCAGAACTTACACGGAAGATTACGGGCGGACGGCGTTCCGGAAACATAAGGCAAACATTTGAGATGTCTGCCATTTTCACTGCAGCAGAGGAGACAGATGGACAGAGGAGGATCGAGCCGCAACTCTGGTTCGACTGGGCATTTCTCACCAGGCGAGCCACATGGGTGACTGCCCGTGGTACACAAAGGCAACCGGGAGGTGCTGGGCATCTTGTGGGCGGAGTTCTGGTGAAGCTCACTTTAAGCCAAGACCCTGCTGCCGAAGCCACATTCAGGATACTCTGCTATGTCCTCAGAATGGTTCCGATTGCGCTGTATAATGTTTTAGCGATACGACACGGTACTAAGCAGGAGCGAAGACCTACACCTGAGCTAAGACACGCGTTTCGGTATCAGCCTTGCCAGCTACATGCCCGTGGGTGAGACTCGTCTGTGTCCGCAGGCTGTTTCTCTAAATACGATGTTCATGGTAAAAATTTCATTTTTATCACAATGTTGACCCAAAGCTGTATGGCCAATAAAGCGAGTATTCAGCCTTTCAACACTTATTATAACAATCCAGAAATACAAATTAACACTGAGGAATATATCAAGGTAAAAAAAACATTGTGTTTCATCATACATGTCTGTGTTGTTACCGGCCACAAATAAGCCAGGAGATGCACATACAGACATTATAATCAAACGATACGCAGATTCTAAAAAGTCACCTTTCCTGGGTAAAATCTCACCTTTTACTCGGGAAGGAGGACCAGAGACCTTCTGGGTGTTCAGTCCAGTGTCCTCCGGAAATGTCCAAACAGGGTCCCCAAAGCACACGGCACTGACATCACCCGACAAAAAGACCATCCACATACATTCACTGTATATCTGCTTTTAGGTTTTCTGACAGATAAGATGCAAGACAGGCTGCGCTTTGAGTCTGTGAACAAGGTCATTCATCTGTCCCTACAACGCTTCAAATAAAAGTCAGTCCCATTTGGGGGACCTGGAACACATCAGACAAATACAATGTGGCGTTTGCTTCCGTTTAGGATGAAAACCTTTTACCCCAGTAACTTGCCGTTATGTAAGGGGTCTCAGTCACACAGCATAGGATCCCTTGCTAATTTACTTTAAATTACTCTAATTAAATGAAGTGAATGCTGAATTGATGTGTATATATTTTCAAAGATACTTTATAAACACATCCTTGTGTACTGGACTGAGCAGCTTAGAGTGTCACTTTAATTCCATACGGTTATACGGTTATACTGACTTCACAAACGGTCATATAGCAGATTCTTTTGTCCAAAGTGACGAATGAGCAAAGAAAGTTTGGGGTTGGAGTCTAGCGTCAGTCAGCTCTTGTGCAAGGACCAAAAATGATTCGAACCCACAACATTCTGGACACTGGCACAGATCTCTAAGCCACTGAGCCACACGCTGCGTTATATTATTATTATGCTCAATAATAACAGCATGCAGGCGCAGACACACGAAAGCACAAACAGAAATTTTCTGCTATACCCTCCAGTCTCGCCATCATCTAGCTTTCAAATCATTCAAGAATAATAGTAAATATTACTGCTGTAAACTTTACAGAAAGCACTGAAAAACCCCCCCAGTGCTCCCCGTGATGCGCTTTTGTGGAGGTCGGCCCATCCAATCCCAGAGCGGTGTCCCGGTACCCGGGGCCACAGACACCCCCAGACGCGGCCCAACTTCCCTGGGCACTCGGGGCTTTATCAGCGGAACACCGACGCCACCAACTGGACTGAAGGCATTTAATGAGAGGCCTCGGGACAGCCGACGGAAACAAACACCTCTGCTGGTTTTTTTTTTTTTTAAAAAAGAATAATTACTATTGTTATAATTATCAAACACAAACAGCTAAAAGCTAACGCTTCCCTGGGGGGGTGGGGTCACGCTCTTCTTTATTTTTAAGGTGGACACATTCATTCACGCCCCCCTCCCTGGACAACCCGCTGTCTCTCATTGACCGTGTGGCAACCAGCAAGAAGGTTCATATTAATGGGCCAGATAATCCCTCGATTGCCCCCCAGGGGCCATACGGTGGCAGTGGATGGGGGGGAGGGGTCACGTCTCTGTTGCCACCCCCCCCCCCCTGAGCTAACATAACAGTAATAACAAATGAGGACGCTGCTCATCTTTTTAGCTAATGCACTGGGTTGGCTAATGACCACTGATCAGCAGCCTGTAAGCAAACAGCATTTAAGTGCCTCAGTCTGTACGCTACGCCGCGCTCCCCTCGCACGGATATTCTGCCTCCGACCCAGAAATATCTGCCAGCTCCACACTCGCACACTCACAGAAATATGTCCTCACAAACGTGTCCCGAAAAATAAGCATGGCTGGCATAGTAAGAGGTCTCAGACTTATTTTAAAAAAGGGACACAAATTATGACTTTTTCTCTCCTCTGCTCCCCCCACACTACGTCTGCTGGCAGCCAGACACCCAAACAGTAGCCCTGCCCAGCGCTGCAGCCTCTGAATGGTGAGAGATTCCCGTTTCAATGATCTCGGCATGGACCAATCGGGAAGCCCTAGCCGCCGGCATTCAGGAGCTCAGCCAATCGGCGGCCGGCCTCCAGCTCACATGACCAGACTTGCTCCTGTCTATCAACTGGGTCATATATAGTTCATTTCGAGAGGCAGACAAGGCTGCGAGGAAACGCGGAGCGGTTCAATGCCTCCTACAGCCAGGGCTGCTTTCGTCTTTGTTTTTTTTTTTATTTTTGAGGGGGGGCTGCTGATCTTTGCAAACAGAAACTAGCGGCGGAGACCCAACCGAAGTAGCCAGGGACGGTGCAGATGGGGGGGGGGGGGGGGGGAGAGAGACCGAGGGAGAGTGAGGGGGGCAGCAAAGCCCCCCTTTCTTCTCATTTCTACACCAACTTCTGCGCCTCTTTCAGGGAACTTTATTTTCCCTCCTGCGCCCACAGTGCCAGCAAACCCCCCCTCCCCCACATTTTTTTTTTGCCTTTTTTTTTTTATTTTTAAAAAAAATTATTCTCCCCTCCAGTCAGCATTTTTTTTCCACTGACAGCCACCTCGCCCCCCACCCAAGGCTCGTGCAGCATATGGAGAAGTTCTGAGGAGGTGCCCCCATCTTTGCTAGGTAAGCGATATATTTCTGTCCCCCTCCCATCTCATAATCCCGGTACAGATCTCATTGCTGCCTCCTGGCTGTGCTGGCTCCCCTGCATGCGCTCCCCCCCCCTCCCGGTGTACATTCCTTCTTCTCGTGAGTGCGTGTGATGCCGTTTTGTTTTGCTAAACCCTCCCTGACTTTCTGAATGGGGAGCCATGCTTAGTCATTGCCGCGCTCACTGAGGCTCCTCCGGTCTGTCACGCCACCTCCGCCCCCAATCGCCCACCCCCCCACCCCCACCCCGCCGCCTGCTGTCCACCGCTAACGTGCCCAGCGCTCCCCCGGCACCTTTCAAATGGAAGAGGTTCCGGGAGGGTTGGGGTGGGGGGTAAAAGGAAAGCCGCCGGCTTGTGGGTTGCCCCCCAAACCCCCCCCGCCAGTCAGTGCTTAGTGTGTGCCGGAGAGGGCCGTCAGGATCTGGAACAGTGTGTGTATGTGTGTGTATGGGGGGGGGGGGGTGAATTTAGCTAGTGTTGCTTGCAGACGTGGAGGAACTAAACCAGACAGTGGACAAAAGCAGGACCCCCCCCCCCCCCCCCGAGACAGGGGCCAAGCTAGTCATTAGGGCAGCAGAGTATGAGACGGGTCAGCCAGCTGCCGGGGGGGGGGGGGGGGGGGGGGTCACTAGCGGATGTCCCCGAGTCCCAGTGAATGGCTTCAAAAAAATAAAGGTGGGGACATCGATCTGTCTTTTTTTGCCCCCCCCCCCTTGCTTTTCTCTGCCCCCCCCCCCCCCTTGGGTCTGGAGAGTCCAGGACCGCTACGCGTCACAGGCAGAGAGAAAGAACTAACAAGTTTAAAAAAAGCCTGCAATTAGGGAGGGAGTTTTTCCTGTGGGGGGGTGGGGGGTGGTGCTGGAATGTGATGACAGGAAAGGGTCCCTGCCTCTCCAGTCTCTCTCTTTTAAACATTTGGCTTGTTCCTGTTTATTGGGTTGTTTTTATGTGAAGTATTTCAGCGGTTATTCAAAACATTAAGTCAAAGTATGATAAACAGTGATACTTTAACCTGGTAAGGTGTGTGTGTGTGTGTGCAGCGCCCCCTGTAGACGCCATAGACTGTTGCCTGGCTCAGGTCTGCGAAATCTCCTCGCGGGATCAGGCTAAGCCTTTGCCACCCTCCAGCTCCCAGACTCCGACCGACATAGTCGAACCCAGGGACAGAGGGGAGATGCTTCAGTCAGACTTATGGAATGCTTCTACATGTAAAGTCTTGCCGCGCTATGCTAACAAAGAGGCATCTGTGTATAGCGGTGCAGGGGGGGGGGGGGCGAGTGCAGTGACTTTGCCACATAAGCATAAAGTTTCCGCTCTCAGAGGTCTGAAAAGAGACCGGCAGGAAAGACAGCGATTAAACATACATGCTGCTATAAAAACCAGATTAGCTGGGGTACACAAGTGACACTTAATGAGCATTAGGGTACAGAACAAAGCAGCAAGATGAGGCTTCCTGTAGGGTGCGAGCGTGCGGCGCACGAGGGACAGGCCGGGAGGGGGGGGAGGACATGCCCGCTACGGCCCACGCCAGGCCCGCTCCATCCCGCCGCGATCCCAGAGGAATACCCCGCGCGGAGATGGGGGGCGTCTGTGAGCTTTGCAGCATAAAGTTGCTCCACGAGAGGTAATGTCGATTTGGGGGGGGGGGGGGTTGGTCGTTAATGTATTAGTGGCCAGAGAGGGAGAAACGGAAAGACCCTGGGATGGGGGGAAGCTACAGACAGGAAGTGCTGGCTGTTTATGAGTAGAGAGCTGTGTGGTGGCAGTTACACGCCAAAGCCCCCCCCCAGAACACAGCCGTGAGAGAAACACAGACACTCACAAACACACTCTGCACCTTTTCCCCAAGCTGTGCCGGTTTGCATCACAGCCTTTTACGCTACAACCTAAACAGCCACATCAAGCAAGAAACGACTACAGATTCAGCTGTTTTGGAACCAAACGTAAAGCAAATGTGATCACAAATACCACCCTTTGTCGATTTAGCTCTTAAAACTACCCAGTGCTCCATCTCAGTCAGCATGACAGTGATAGGACATTTCTGCATAAATACACAAACAGCAATGAGTATCTGGCATACATAAGCGATTTATTGCATACCGCTTGCAAATTGCATTACAACTGCTATTGCAGGTGTTCTTATATTTTTGCAATGTTGCCCGACACCAGAGTCTGACGTGACCCCCGGCGTTTGCCCTTAAGGCTTCGAAGGCCAAAGGTGCTGTGGCACATGATTAAAAAATAGGGCAAATAACAGAGATGAGATTGGGGGGCTGATCAGGGAGGGAGGTCCTTGCCGGTGCCTGCTAAATAAAACGGCCCCACTGCTGACAGCTTGGGTCGGGGGGGCCGGGGGCACCTCGACGGAGCCGGTCATGCGAGCACGGAAAGCAGGAGGGGTCCGGGACACCGGCACAGGAGAACAGGTGCTATGCTGCTAGGAGCAGGATGTATGCCACACCGGGGTGGGGGGGGTTCGAATTATTATTTTTTTGAGATTCACTCTCCTGCGTATTCCTGAAAGACTGGCATACCCGCAATGCCGTTTCACAACTTGAACCCACTGGCCTCACGAGTGGCTGCGTGCCCCCCCCCCCTTTGCAGCCCCCCCATCAGAACCCCCCTCCCCCCGCCCCCGCCGCCGCCACAGAGATGCCAGGCCGTGATTAAAAGCCTCACGGTTTTTATTTTTATTTTTGGGAGAAACGCAGCCAGGAGGAAGAATGTGTGTGGGGGGGGGGGGGGTGGTTGGCAGAGGCATGACGTGCTGGCAGGGAGACACATTCCAAGGCCCCCGCACGCCCAACAGAAATGCCCTTCCTCTTCCACCTCAGCCGGTGACTCAAAGCGTTCCAGAACGTGTCTGAAGGCACGCATCCTGAGCAGAGAACATCAGACGATTAGCGCCGCAGCCATGACTACACGGGCATAAAAGCAGCGTAGTAACCCCCCCCCACCCCGCCACAAACACACCGTGGGGGTTATCATTCCCTTTAAAGACAGCACAAAATGAGCCTTCGTCCACCAGTGGGCTCTGGACAGTGAGGCCACATCCGTAACCGGACCAGAAAAACGACAACCCCAGTGTGAAGTATCGGTGTTTCTACAGGCCATACGTTACCCTACACGATATTTCCGTCACAGATTCGCAACACCCCCCCCCCGCCCCGGCGTTGCAGATTACAAACGGCGTCGTGGTCCAAGAGCGTCACAATGGGCACTGACGCAGTCCTTCATGTCGGTGGCGTGATCACATTCTTTCTCTTTTTTGTGAGAGACAAGCTTTGCCCCCTTAATTTTTCACCCTCCTGGAAGATCGTGTCCATACATGTTACTGGAAATGACACATTTACATACATTCCTTTCCGAGTCTGTGCTTGGCAAATATGCGTTTTTACATAATTTGTGACAGATACATAACGAACATAGTGTTCTGTACATACGAAGAACGAAAAAAAAATGCGCATTAGTATTTTTCCATCAAGAATATCTTGCAGTTAGAATTGATTTGTTCGCCGTCTTAAGGCATCCTCTTAGAAAATTATGAATGCTTACCCAGAACATTTGAAATGTTCTCCATCACAAAGAGAGCCACCTGACTAGCTTTTTTTCTGTCCAGTGAATATCAGGGTGAATTAAAATGCATGTCTGGTCAGTATTCTGCCTGCATTAACGCGGATTAGACTGCAACGTCAAGCGTGAGGCCCCTGGGGGGGGGGGGGGGGGGTCGTCTGCCTCGCCGACCCACATTTTTGAGCCATTTGTCGTTTCCCATCATGTCAAAGGTGGGGATGGCTCTTCGGCCACGCGTGCCTCTGCACAGCATTCATGCTCTGTTTCATGCCCTCAGACGTGACAGGGAAAATGATAATCACTTAAGTTCTCCAGTAGGCGTTCCTGACCCTGCTTTCGACAGGTGAAGAAATGTGAAGAAAAAGCCACTGTAACAACAGAAACTGGAGCGACTTCTATCCGCATCTCATACACAACCGCACTCCGCCCTTCACTTCAGACGCACGTTCGGTTTGCCCAGAGATCAGAGCTCCAGACACGGAGCGGAGTGCGAGACGTCTTCATCTGCCAACTGCAATAAGACAAATGGTCACGAATGGAAACATCTGCGAACACGCAGTCACCTTGGCACCAGACGGTGTGCTGATCTGCTGAGTCTGGCCCATTTGGAAGCCAGTAAATGGCGCAGTCTTGATGTGTTTCTGTGGGAAGGGACAGCACCTCTAGGAGAGCAGGCAGAGACACAGGGGATCTTTCCCTCCCCAGAAATCCTCCCTACAACCTTTGGGATGGTGGTTTGACCACACACAGGGCAGCAGGGACACGCACGACAAATCGGGAGGCATCCACGCAGCCCCAGTTAAACATACAACATGAAGAACCGTGGGACGCACTCAGCAAAGTCGCAAATCCTGCATTTGATGTCAACGCAGCTTATATCTCCAGCGCTTGGGGCGGAGGGCGATGAGCGAGCGAGAGAGAGAGCTCTCTGCTCCGGAATTATTCCTGTCGCGAAAATGGCGCAGCTGTAGGGAACGTCATACAAAGGAACATCCGAGTCAAAGGTGCTCTGTCAGCCCGGTGATGCTGGTTGCCTTGTGCGGTAACGCCCAGGCAAAGTAAAAGGTTTGAAATGGAAGCCTCAGTCACTCCCATGCTAGGCTAGGAGCCATCATGCATATTTAAGGCACCTCTGAAGGCAATCGGGCTCCATTTGACGGATTTAAGAAAAAACTCAGAGGTTAATTGGCAGCCGCTGAATGAAAAGAAGCTTTGAAACAGATAAGGGTGTGGGAGGTTGCAGCATTATGGATTAAGATAATAAATCATGACAAAGTATTCAGTCTAGTGGGGGGGGGGGGAGTAGAAGGGAGAAGTATGTTCACACAGTCGAGTACCAAGACAATGCCCCCCCCCCTTTCTCGCTGTCAGGCACCAACA
Source organism: Paramormyrops kingsleyae (assembly GCF_048594095.1). Lineage (NCBI taxonomy): Eukaryota > Metazoa > Chordata > Actinopteri > Osteoglossiformes > Mormyridae > Paramormyrops > Paramormyrops kingsleyae. Next base: position 18,331,910 of record NC_132798.1, on the reverse strand, counting down.
CACAAAAGAGACATTTTCCAAGGATTTCCGGAATAATCCTCCCCAGAAAAGCAGCCAGATCAGTGAGATGAAGGCAGGGTGGAAAACAGGTAGAAAATTTTTAAATTAAAAAAAATTAAGCAGCAGCACGGCTCCTACTAATGCGATCCTCTGCCTGTCAGATTAGTTATTTTAATCTCAGACAGTTTAACCGCTCTCAAGAATCAGAGAGGAAGCACGACATCATTAGATTCCTCCGTGGCTCAGCCATGTGCTTAAATGCAAATGGTGGGGGGAGATCAGCAGGGGACCCCTTGGGAGTGTAGCACCTGAAAGCGACCCACTCATCAATGCTTTTGATGATACTCCCGAAAATATGCAGAAAAATGTGCGGCATGTGTGTCTAGCAGCAGAAGTAAAATTTAGAGGGGAGAGTCTCTTTAGTGATGTGCATTTTTGCTGACACACTGAAATGCCAAGAGGATTATTTTAATACCCAGGACTACGTAGTTTGGAACAGATTTATACAGCACAGAGTAAAGAACTTGAACGTGTCTTGCGATTTGTTCTGCCCTGCAGGAAGGAGAACGTGGGTTATCGGTGGACCACGACGGCGAGACCACAAACAAGAAGTCTAGAGGCAGGCAGATCATCGGCTGAGGAACAGTCACACATGGATGTGGACCTCGCCGAGATGACGGGCGCAACTGAAAAGCCCGGGGCACCATGCAGTCCGAACGGTCCTCCGACCCAGCGAGACGAGCCGCGGCAGAGACGACGGCTGCCGCTTTGACTTTCACAGGGAGCGACAGGCCGCCGCTCTTTATCCCTGCGGCCGGCTGGCCCACACAGGCAGAGGCACTTTCTGGGTCAGCGGCCATCGTTGTGATTTACAGCCAAGCGGACAGAGGACAGCCGCAGGGACCAACGTCCCCCATCCCAACTACCCACTCCATCCTATCGACCCCTCCTCCTCTTCATAAATGGAACTGCTACCTCCCATCACTCAGCACCGGAGTACCCCCACCCCCCTCTTCGCAACGGCGGTGAGTCCCTGTAAACGTAAATTCGACAAGGCGGCCAGGCACCTTGGTATACAAAAGGGCAGTCCAGCTGTAAACGCTTAGTTAGCCGTATCAGGCCGCTGTTGGAAGGAGATAAGCAGAGCCATTTCTCATGTTTCTCTTCTCTGCCAGGACCTTTTGTGATTCGGCCTCCCCCACCTCTGCCCTCTACCACCTCAACCGCACCACCACCCGGCCATACCACTATCTATAAAGTCCCCCCCCCCCCCGATAGGAAAGCTGCAGTGAGGCAGGGGGTGCCATGTGTTAAGATTATGTAAATGAAGAGAGCACTAAGCGCAAACACTCAGCGGGAACGAGGACAATTATCCTCCAGGCTCGAGTGAAGCCTGTAGTCTATCAAAGAGATTAAAATTAGTATACAATTAGTATATTATACATTAATATCAAGGAAAGAATAAACATCGTCTATTCATCAGACCCTCTCTTGATGTGCCAACACTCCCCTTACCACAAAAATGATGGATTTGCTCTTGGAATCCCAGTTACCCAGACGAGTGGCATGGATGGTATATGGATCATACCATATTTTTTCCCCTCACATTACAGGTCTTTCCATTAAAAAAAAAAAAAAAAAAAAACAGCAAAAATGAGGCACCCAGCAAACCAACTACACGAATAGGAGGATCGACGTGACAGAAGCAGCAGCAAACACGTCAAAGCCGGGACTGGAAGAAAACGCTGCACAGTGATGCAGTCCTCGCCTTCAGACACACGTGAGTAATGGTCAGCAGAAACATCACCTCTGAGCCAGTCCCTGTTTTAAATGAAGGCAGGACATGTGCTACCTGTATATGGGGCACAACTGACAATTAAACGGCCCGGGAGAAACGTGGCAGGTTCTGTGAACATCCCAGTCATCCTGAAATTAAGTAAAAATTAGACCTGGAGTAAGAGAACCTGACAAAACATTGAGAAATCCCCCTGGCGTATCCTTGGCACAGCTACAATTGGCTGTGCAAGAGAGGGGCGAGCACACCACAGCACAGCTGATAAAGTGAAACTGAAAGACGCTGTGCCGCGGCCTTGCCGGACTGCAGCACACTCTGCGGGTTTGCGGAGACGGAGGCCAATTCCACACGGGTAGCTGCCAGATGGGGGAGGTTCCTCCTTTGCCCTGACAGATATTCTTCTGTCACTCTGCCAAACCCGCAAGTCCTCCTTTCATTCCCGCTCTCTCAAAATGTGCTTCAGTGAGATCCGCCAGTTGTTGCACTTGTGGAAGCATGGTTACCATCTGACTGACTGCTCCCTCTCGCTCCACATACTTCATCCAGATGGTATACAAGCTCACGGCACTGCAACGCAGCCCTGAGAGGTACATTAGCTAGATCAGACCCCCCCCGTAGCCTATAACAGTATCACCAATTAAGTGGTCATGCAGACCCAGCAAGAACTGGAGATGCTGAAGCATTAAGACGGTTGGAAAGAACCACCTTGCACATGTGGAACTGCATGGCTGCCCAATGGACCCCTGGCAACGCCTCGTATTGGACACGCGTGCTACTGGCCACAGCACATGGAGCCCCCGATTAGACCAAAGCCCAGGGATCAACTGGAACATCTGTTAGCACATCTGTGCCAGGATGTTTTTCACCTTACTGCCATATCCCCTATATAAAAAGTGTCAGGTTACTTATCACAAAAATGAAAGTGTGAACTCTCTCACTGACAAATTGCTAACTTTCTTATGGAACATCACATTTTTGATAGGTGTTTTACTTTTGTCTTAACTTACATTTTCAGGTGGTCTTTAAAATGTTCGTACAGCCACTCACTCAGAGATTTAGGTCTGGCAACTATCAAAATGAGGATTTTTAATCTCTCCATAACCTCGAAAAATGTCAGGGAGGAAACAATCCCTTATGAGTATCGGTTCTTCACAGCTAGAAGTTTGCTGATGACGCATGATCTGACAGGATTTTGTTTCCAGCCTGATCCTCAAACAGACCTTGTTGCAGCTTCAGCCAAAGCCGTCGCTGTGCTAAACCCAAATCTTCTAAAACTCCATCAATTAAACTACTGCTGAAGTGTGATGGAGGATTATGGGCGGCAAATCTTCAAAGAGTCACATGCGGATCCGACGGGTAACTGTACGGACGACCCATCTCTCATCTCAGTTTCTTTCTTTCTTTTTTTTTTTTTTAAAAGTACAATCTTCCCTCAGCTTTCCTGTTAGGACGTTACCAGTAGCAAAGATTGGACTGTGGCCCCACATGTGATGGTCAAAATCACGAATAAAAAACAAGACGACAAGAAGAAGGGAGGAGCAAATATGAAAATTGTTTCGTAGTAGGAAGAGAGTCAAAGTACGGGGAGTGACGAAACAATTTGGGCAACCACTGGCCTGACTGACAGCGACGTTCTAGCCCGTCTTCCTGCTGGACGGCCATATGAATGGTTACCACTCATCTGTGGCCAGAGATGAAAGCCGTCCTGTACGGCATGCCGGGATTCCTGCTTCTGACACCAAAGCTCAGTACGGTAGGACGTTTGCCGACCTACTGGCTAATGTTTATTAACCCTTAACTTGTGTAGCTCGCACATGAATTTCCACTGGATTAGCTGGATGGTAGCCCTTCCCCATATTCTTCTTTTTAACAAAACTCCACAGATTTTGTACAGCAGGGGAATAACACCAACTGGCTAGTAAAGCCAAGCTCGCACCTTGAGCACACTACCACCACAGTGAGGTTCACAGGCTTAGCGTTTATCCACCTAGCTTACTGAGGGAGTAGAGCTGTCCGAAAGCTAATAGATTAGCCTGCGCCGACAGGCTAGATGCCACATCATTCTTAGGTGCCAAAGCTCTTTGCAGTTATAAATGATTAAATATCAAAATGGATAATGAGCTACTGGAGGTAAAAGGCCCTAGTGAGTGTGAGGTAAAGCACTGAGGTGACAGTGACAGGTCTGCCTCTTCCTACCCCCTCCCCCTACAGGCGTGCCCTTCTGAGCAGCCCGTGGGCGGCTCCTACGTCCGCTCTCCGTGGCAAGCCAGGGCCAGGTGCCAGCTGAGGACGACCCACCGCATTCCTTGCCAGTGACCATGTTGGTACGTGGCGTGGGGGGAGAAGGGAGGGGACATTCCGACCGCGGAGGGTTCCGGTACAGGGTTTTTCAGAGCGGAAGGATGGGAGAGTTCATTGGGGGGCAATGAGTGCTTGATTCTGGCTATTTATAGAGTTGCAGGACTGGGGGGGGGGGGGGGACATTTCTTGCTAGGGAGGGTCTTCGCGTCCCTGCGATTCCCACTGAGGCGTAAACCTGCTCAATAATTCAGGGCCCGAGTGCTCTGGCATTCCCCCAGTGTGCAGACTGCACCCTCCTACGCAGGATGAAGGTCACGTCAGCTGCCCACCCCCCCCCCCCCCACTAACCGGAGCCAAACTGCTCATCCCCATTTCAAACCATTCACCACCCCCCAAACCAATCCACAGCTCTTCATTATACAGAATGGCTTTAAAGCTGCAGTCTCTCCCACCTTGCAGCCACTATGATTCCACCCTCCCAAGACCCCCCCACAGCCCCCCCAGGCATCACAGCCTCTAGGGCCCCCTCATTTCCCTGCACCCCCTGTCGTCCGATATCACATTCCCATGCATTCTGGTTATCTTCCAATAGCTGTCATTCTGTTCATATGAACTGGCCATACAGAGCATATATTGGAATGCTGCTTTCTGATTGTGCTGGGAAGACTGCAACATGCTCAGAGGAACTTCAGCAGAGAATCTATTTTCACTCCTCCAACTTTCATTGCTTGGCTGAACCAAGTTTACTAAGTCCTTATGGTCTGATGTTTAACATCTGGGCAAGAGACCAGAGAAGATAACCGGAAATCGACTGAAAAATGTTCAGGAAGTTTTTTCAGCCCTTAATCTTGACAAAGATGTAGACTTGGCATAGTTCCAGGCCCAGGAAGGCACCTGCTGAACGCCGCTGAATCGCAGAATAGGTAAGAAGAGCCTATGCAAAGATCTAGCTGCATAAATGGATTGTTTTTAGTCAAAGATGCTGTTGGCACAACCTATAGCAGAAACCACTGACATCAACTGCAGTAACCACCCACATCATGAGTCTTCATTTTCAACCCCCATAGAGATTCGAAAAGGGAAATGGGTCATCCTGTGTCGTGCCAGTACAGGTCACCAGAGCCACAGAACTCAGTGATCACGATACACTATATTCACTTGGAGGCAAGCCTGCTGGACATCAGGAATGAGGGGGCAAGCAGAGCACGCAGCACATCACTATAACATCGATAACAACCAATTACAGGAAGAAGGGAACAATTAATGTTGGTACCGATTTCAGTGCAGAAAAAGCCTCGTGGCGTCACCGGGGCTCACAGTGAACATTCAACGCTGTCGGTGAGTTTTAGCCTCAGACAAAAACCATCGACCGTTGACTGTACCCTGAGCGCTGCCGCTTCATACGAGGCCTGACAGGACGGGAGCAGCTGCCTCCAGATCTAGCGAGGCCAGTGTGGGAGGCCCTCTCCTCGAAGCCTCGCTTTAATGGCTGCGGTAAACATTCATTGCTGTCGGTGGGTTTAACACGAGGACAACTCACTGATCGATGAATGCAAACTGCAGTACAAGCACCTGGAGGCCCGCCAGCAGCGACCAGGACAAGTCTACTGTTCAGTCTAGTGTCTCAGTATCAACCCCCAATACTACATGGCTGACATCACCATCAATATGTACATACAAGTCTGAACAGCACGACGCCGTTCACCCCAGCGTCATGAAACCAGGGAATGTGGCAGCTACCTCAGCTTCAGATGGAGGCTGATAGACCAGCTTAACTGTAGGTAAATTTCACCAGGTATTGCTAGGCTCCCTCTGGCTCAGCTAAGTTTCAGCTAACATTTGGGTCGGGGAGTGGGAGGCCTGCTGCATCAGTCATGAAGGAATGAATCAAAGCTAAGTTGCTGTTGGCTCTGTATAAGACTGAGGTGTGTCTCATACTGGAACGGGCCAGGACTGGGCAGACAGGTATTTGCCGATTCCTAATTTCACTCGAGCTATTCCAGCACCGTCCATTAAGCGCAATTCTGCTCCGTGCGGCTTCCATTGCTACCACAGGCAGAGTCCATTAAGGGACCAAAGGCAGCAGATACGGCTCGTCCCTAATCAGCCTCCGTCTCACTGAGACGCAGATACGGCGCGTCCCTAATCAGCCTCCGTCTCACTCAGACGCATGGACGCCGGGTCCAGCCACCACGCTCACCACCAATGGCAGGAAAAGGTAGCTACCAGAGATTAAGGAGCTTGGAATGCTTTGCCGCAGGACACATTTAAAACACTGAGTTTTTGGAATACTGTGGAAACTTTGTGCGACCGCTACCAAAAACCTGATGTCATTCACAAATATTTCATGGTACCCCAGTAAAGCTGAAGAAAGTACCAAGTAGGTTGCTGTGGTTCACCATCATTCTTCGGCTAACTGTTTGCCCCTGGTATAACCATTAATAAAAGTTTCCAAAGAAATATATAGGAAAAAATGAAGCATCATTGACCTCCAGCATCTACCTGCTTCAAAAGCATAGAATGCATACCACAGTGGGAGGGTGTTTAATGGGGGTTCAGTCAAAATGTACAGGAGCACATTCTCAGGTACATAGAGCAGCAACAGGCCAGTCAACTCCAGCCAAAAACACACACACACACACACACACACAGTCGTGTAATCATATCTTTATGGGGACCACTCACTCATTTCTATGGGAAAAATGCTAATGCTAACTATGACAACCTTAACCCCTACCCAGGCCTAACCATAACCATAAATAACCAAGCAAAATACAAGAGTTTTTGCATTTTTAGTTTTTTCCATTGCAGTCACGGATTTTTATAAAATAATTTTCCCATATGGGAACCAGGAAAATGGGTATTTATCACGTTGTAGGGACATTTGGTCCCCACAAGGTAAGGCATACCTGGACCACACACACACACACACACACACACACACACACACACACACAACAAGCACCTTTTCAGATCAGAAGATGCACAATCATGTGGAAATAATGCTCCCTAAAATTGCCCAGTTATAATAGGAACTGTGAGATCACCCTCCTCCCCCCAACACCATGTATCCTTAGAGGGAAATATGGGGCTTAAGACCTAAAAAGAGCAGCAATTAAGCAAAACGCAAATGGCGGCGTAATGAGTTTTTAAATGAGTTAGGCGGTGTGTCCATCTGGGAGGGAGATTAAGCACAGAAGACGGGAATCGCTGAATGGTGACTCCATCAGTCTGAATGAGGACAGGGCAGCGTGAGACTAAGTATAACGTCTTCCAGTGTATCAGGAAAAAATGACTGTAGGCAAGAACAGTCAAAAAGAGCTGAATGTTTAGTACGGCTGCAAGTGTCTTACTGGGCTTGTTGAATTACCTCACAATGAGGGGGAAAAAAAAGTCATCGAAGGCAATAAAGGAAATTTCAAAACATAAAACACTTGTCCTCTGACTTCTGCAGTTCCTAAATAATCAAAAGCGGGATGTAAGGGTTAGCCTCTGGACCGGATGTCGACACGGTCATATACCCGGAGATGCCTCAGCGAGACCGTAAATGAGCATTTCACCACTTCACGGGTTCGCATCCCATTTCATAGAAGAGGCGGCCATTATTTGTGCGATGCAATAAATTGCATGTAGTGCTCGGATTACGAGCCCCATCATTTAACGTGACAGCAGCCAGGAAAGTCGGTCACAGTTGCATTGAAGCGGACCCCCCACCCCACCGTGGCCACCTGTAAACAAGATACTCTGAGGAGTACTTCCTGTGGACACCCCCTTCTGCCTGACCTTGACGCTGAAAAAGCACACCGCAGTGGACGGCACAGCATCCCCCTCGCGGTGATTTCTCTGACTCACGGCGGCGCCGTCCCCCCCCTCCAGCTCCTCTGCCCACCCCATGCTCCCGTTAAACCAAGCGTGGTGATGGGGAGCGACATCAGGAACACTGTGACCCACATGCTGAGTGACCCATGGTGGCAGCCCAAGCGTAGAGATGCATCAGACCAAAAAAATTTAAAATAAAAATGAGGCTCGGGGAATGATGACGTCATTCAAAAGGCGGTTTAGAGGTTAGAGGTGAGATTGGAGCCCATTACACCAGGACAGACTCTCAGGTACAAATTCAATGACAACTCAAGCTTAACTTACAGTAACTTTGATACAAATCACCCACATGGTACAGCTTAAATTCCGCACACATGCCGGAAACAAATGATGTTTCAGAAAAAGCTGCAAGGGCTGGGCCATGTTATCCAGAAAGAGCCGTTGTGGATGCAGGTTTTCACTTCAACTGCCTAATTAGATTACTAATTAGAGGACTGATTGGCCGTAAAGTCCTCACACCTGGGTTTGAGGGTGCAGTATTAACAGGCCCCACATTCAGTGTCATCACTAAACACCAAAGCCTAAAAACCAGCCAGTAATCACAGAAATCGGAATCATTACAGAAATACCAAGTGATAATGAAAGACAAGCTCTTCTGACAGAGCTACGCGCGCAGGACTAAATTTACCGCTGTTGGCATGGAAAGGGTGGAACCACATGTGTGAACATATATAAAAGTATTAACTACAAATCGGTCTGGGGGGCTGAAAAAAAGCTGCAGTCCTGAAATAACTCCTGGAAATAAATATCGAGTCATACGCTGCTATGTGACGACAGTTCAGAAGCCAAAGCTGGTTAACCGCCAAGTTCCTTTAGGCAGTTCAGCGAGGCCAAAATCTTCCCCCAGTGGAATACTGACATGCCTGACTGCTGCCCCCTAGTGGGCAACACACAGTATGGCAAGATGAGTCAACGTGCTGATTCGACAGTGCCTCCTGGGAATGACGATGCACATAACCTTAAATGCCATTTTTTACTTAACTTTTGAGCTCAAGTTTTGCAAGATTTAGAAAATTATCAGCATGTCCACAGTGTTTTAATTTTGTGCTAAAAATTGGCAAGTCACACTTCAGGCTATTTTGGGAGGATCTAATTATTTTTTTCACCACCATTAACATGCAGGTTAACTGCTGTGAGGAACAGGTTATATAAAAACATGGACGTGACGTGACAAAGCAGGGCGTTTGCTACCGGCAGTGAGATCACACCCCCACACCCCAAAAAGTGTGAGTGAGCCTGTTTCACGTGCTGTGGTGAGTCATGTTCTGAGGGCGGGTCACCTACTCGCGAGCGTGCCATAGGTGCGTTACCGCCCCCCAAAGGCGAGAGCAGGTGGGACAGCCGTGGAGGCCGCGAAGGGAAGCCACGTGTCATAAGGTCACAGGAAGCCTGTCGTGAAACACGAAGGCCACCCCACACCAATCCCACCCCCCCCCCCGTTTGCCACAGTCAGCAGTAAACAAGAAAACCAGGACACAAAAGAACCCCCCACCAACAAGAAAAGGCCCATCAGGTCCTCAGCTTTAACACACCATCCCTTACGCTGACTGGTCCATTTCCGACCCTAATCCCATTGGTCACGCTGGCAGCTGGGGAACCTGATTGGCCACCAGAGCCATATAACCATGGAAACTGGGGAGGGGTGAGGGGAGAGGAGCAGGAAGCTGACAGCCTGCGCAGATTAAGAACAGACTCAAATGGCAGAGTGCTTTGTTCTGGGGATTTCAGCTTTGCAAACACGGCTGGTGTGAACATTAATGATTAAGTGCTTAAATCTGCTGTAACATCCCAGTCCCTGACTGTATACCAGAGGGCCTTATGAGTGCCTTTATCCACAGGTACAGAGAGGAGGCGGCTACAGAAAGCCATTCCTAACACACACACGTCGGGTAAACATATCCTTATGGGGACCGCTCATTCATTTCTATGGGGAAAATGCTAACGCTAACTATTACAACCTCAGCCCCCACCCTGCCCTAACCACAAATACTATTGTTTTTGCATTTTTAGTTTTTTCATTGCAGTCACAGATTTTTATTAAATTGAGTTTTCCCTTATGGGGACCAGGAAACAAAACGGGTATTCATCACGTTGTGGGGACATTGTGTCCCCATAAGGTAAGGTATACCTGCTCACACACAAACACACACACACACACCAGTACTGTTCAGTTTTTTACCAGTCTTGGGGGAAAAATTCTGATGTTTCACTTTCACGTATAAAATGCCACCCGAAACATCTGATAGTTAATAACATGACTTGGAGGGTCACCATCTGACAGTGTGCTGGGAGAAAGAGGTCCAGACTGAGTCACTGGTGACAGACCTTCAGAGAAACCTCAATGCCAGTTCAAACAGCATAATCTGTCCTCAGAGGCAGGCAGATGACACTGGAAATCCCAAACAGTCTGCCGTTTCACACAGAAATAACCCACATTATGGAAGCAAAGGACATTCAGGACCTAACAAAAGAATAACGCTCCATAGAAATGGAAACCCAGCACAGGAGACAGGAACTACTCCCCACGGCCAGTAGGGGGCAGTAAGCTGGCACCCCACTGTATCAGAGGGCCAGAGAGGACCCTTATTAGCCAATCTCCTGCAGGGCTTTGTGGACAAGGGGCAGCTCTCTGAATCTGAACTGCTTTTACTCTCGAACCCCAGCTTTTTACAGGACCAGCTGCCACTGTGAGCAGGTGAGGAGGCTTTGCGGAATTCAAAATAAAAAGTTAATCCCCACAATGCCGCAGCGGGAACCCACTTAGAGTCTGTATGGGATCGTCGTCTGGCTAATTGAGGTCCCTGCACTTTGGACAGAAAAGCATATCGGTTCTCAATTTTCTTACATGCACATTTATTCAAAACCACAGCGATACATGCAGAGTTTAAACTCATCACAGACTATGGGGCTTCACACGCACAGACGGAGCACGACGGAGCAGCAAGGGGGAGGTGTGACGGGTTCTTTAAACTTGTCAGGACAAACTACAAAGGCCCACTGGCTGCAAAGGCCCAGCAGAGGGAGGCGAGTCATTTGGGGAACCTGCAGAATGTCACTTTCAGTGAAGCACTGACCATTTGCCCCGATCGCCACGGGACCCATCGCCCTGCTCACATCCGGCCTGGCCACACCTCCCTCACGCATCCCGCGGCACAGTGATCGGAATTCCCTTCTTTCGCGCAGGTGGGGGGGGGGCAGACAAACCGCCCCAATGTCCACTGGGATGTTCTTGGGCTGAAACAAGCCCGGTAGCATTAAATGTTCCTCAACGAGTTTAACAGCAAAGCGCAGAAATACACACAGTGAGAGGGTCTCACAGCGGCAGCACACTTTAATTAGCCAACATTCCATTAAAAAAGTTTTAAAACTAGTTTTGTTGAACCTATACAAAATAAATGAGAGAGAATCCCCACGGACAATAGGACGAATCCTTCATTGTTGTGGAGGACGATTCATTTATCGGCCCGTGACAAGAAGGCTCAGAGAATTAATGTTTTTGCACGTTCGGGAATTTAAAACGAACTGTAGGTGTGAGGATGTGTGAGAGAAATGTCCTTTAGCTTTTTAAAGGGGGGTGGGGGGGTTGTAAACGGACATTGCTGCCTCAGTTATTCGCCCTTTGACCTGCTCTCAGTTCACCCGATGAGGTCGTAGATTTCCCAACCCATATAATCATGGTTTACAAGGTATGGTCCCTCCACCCAGCATCCCTCCCCCTAAACACCCCCGCATATCCATCCAGCTGGTACGCTCCACTCCCAGCAATAGCACACGAAGAAGGACTGGCACTCTAGAAAGAGAGGGAAAAATACTCTGGGGGGGGGGGGGGGGGGGGAGGCACATTGGGTATAGCTCTAGTTTACAACCTAATTGGGATTGGGGACATAAATCAATTATACTTCCAGCACTGGACAACAATGGTGGCCTTTTTAAGACTAAAGGTTTAACAGGTCCTTGATCGGCCTTCTCAGTCAACAGCGATGCCCCAGAGCTTTTACGGCCCCCCAGAGCACGCCAGAAAGGCAGGCCGGCCGTGGGTTAGGCGGTCAGCCCGGAGTCACCGGAGGGGTCGTGACAGGGTCGTGAGCTTGTGAACTGCATCTGACCTCCAACCCCTGTCCGGTGCCACCTGGTGCTTGCAGGGGGGGGGGCAGGGGAGCATTAGGAGGGTCAAGAGGAGGGAGCGCTAGAGAAATGAACTTCACCTGAACCTGAACATCCAGCCAAAAACAGCTGCTTAAAGAACGGCACAGGATGTGGATATTTGGAATGACAGGCCATATAAGGGTGAGGGGGGGCTTCCGCGGCTGATTAAAATGAAAATGAAATTATAAATGAAATTGGACTGAATGACATGGAATGTCAGTGTTTGATGACGTCCTAAAATAAAATACCCCAGCACACTTGAAGGGGTTTTCTGGTGTCTGAAGCCAAGACTCTTTTCAGAAATTCTGTGGCTCCATGCAATTCAAGTCCAGGGTGAAGCAGAAAGGGCAAGTGGTGCAAGAGATGGGAGTGCTTCCTGACAGCGAGCCGACAAGACGACAGCTGGGGAGGACGCACCCCGTCCCACCGCAATGACGGCCGGGGTAGGGGGTGGGGGGCGTGTCCCTACAATGGGCCGAAAGATCAAAGGCGGCGTCCCCCACAACATAACAGCACTTATCATCCTGAGGGAGACATAGTCACGCATCCCACCCAGTTTGCCATGAGACACACAGATACACGTGTGTCTACAGCTGAGAGTCGGAGTGAAGGTCAGCCGGCCTCCAGAGCAGCTGGTGTTAATTGCAGTACTTTGAGCACTCAGAAGGATATTGGATTAAAACCCACAACCTTCCAGGCATGGGAGCACAATCCTAATATACACAAACACACATATACTCTGACAGACACACAAACACGTGCACGCGCGCGCATGCACACACACACGCACGCACACACACTCACACACACTACATACAGGGGGTAGACATAACAGAAACACCACAAAGAAAATGACTATGAAGTAACTAAACCACAATTCTACACGCAGTTACAAAGGTGAATCACATTAGGTTCAATCAGAGGTGTCAGAAGTTCTGAATCAGAAGTTCAGGCCCAGAAAGTACAAATCCAGACCAAGATTTTGTTTCAACCAACCAAGTACTCTGTGACTGAGTCTTTATACTCAATTGGTTTAGCTGAAACAAAATCTTGGTCTGTATTTCTGCTTTCAGGACCAGAACTTTCCACCTCTGGATTCAATGCTAATTAACTGCGTCAGGTGTACATGAGGTCTAACAATTTACATTTTGACATGCAAGCAATGGGAGGTGGTCAGAGCTACAAATAGGACAAAAAAGTGTCCAAATTGCAGGTGCAGGTGTGTCATAGGGAACAGTCTGAAAAATCGTGACAGCACATTCCAAGTGCGGACAAACTGCACTACTTGCACGTACATATACAAAAATAAATGCACATACACTCAAACATTGCTCAGCAAAGATAGGGAAGTAATAATTTTAATAGAATGAAATAATTTCACATAATAATTGATTACTATTTATCCTGAGAGATCATTAAAACCGTGACAGGCTGTAAATATATATGTCATTACGCTGGTATTCTGACGCGGCGCTACTCAGATTTCCAGGTTTTTGTCTCCATCTGGTGGATACTCATGAAATCACCACTCACTTCAAAAACTGGAACTGCGGATATTAGCTCGATAAAAACATTATTTATTGTGTTTGGCCAGCTATGGTACATGCTACCAAAAGCAGAATGCATTCTGAAGGAAGAAAAAATAAATACGAAACTGAAACTGTAGTGCAATAATTGTTGGCAAAGTCGATTTTTGCAGTCTACAATAAACATTGGCGATACAAAATAGTTCGTATTTGCGATAAAAGCAGAAAAAGACCCTCCCTTTTAATTCGGACGGCGCGTCACCTGTGTCCGGTCTGCCTGGCGTGCCCAACGGACCAGCGAAGTGTGATAACGGAGCGCACGAACGCCACTCAGCGCTGACGAGCGGAGCGCTTGCTCCTGCTTACCGATGGCAACTACATAATCTGCACTTGGTATATTTATGGCAAATACCCACCTCATTGTTAACTATTTTCATGTCCATATATGCTCCCATTTGCACACTGCCTACCAGACTCATTGTATATAATTCCATTTGCACAATGAATTCAGAATGGCCTTTATATAGAGCCTTATCTTTGATGAAGCCTTTGTTTTTTGCCTTTTGTTTATTTCTAAACCCCCCCCCCCCACTCACACACACACACCTACTTAGTTTATGTAATTTACCCTTTATCTAAATTTCCTTTTGGCCAGTCATGTGCCCTTCAGATTTCCGGTTAGGCTAGATGGACACCTGTGGGGCCTCCAGACCTGCAGTGACCCCACACATGCTCTCTGCTGCCCTCTAAGTGGCAACGGCAGAAAACCGCAGTCATTTTAAGTACAAGTTCTTGGGCACAAATAAACAACTCTGGCCGACCATTTGAGTCCTAACTCCTTTTGCCCAGATGATTGTGTCCCTTAAAGGATGGCAATAATGCGCCTTTGCATTCACAGCGAGTGTCAATATGCTTTCAACCAAGAGGAAATGGAGCGGGGATCTTTCCAGTGAGCATTCTCCAGTGCAGGGTGGGTCTGCACTGCAGCACTGGGGGACAGCTGGTGGTCTGGGAGGGATGGCGAGGAGCCAGCCACTGCTGTGAGGCACATTTCAGGAGCAAACAACACGGATTACCATAGCTAACTCCCATGTGACACCGTTACGCCAACTAGTTTATTTCCATTTAGTAAACACGTAAGGGTCAGGTTTATGTAAAAGGGTTAGTTTTAGTACATTCAAAAACTTTACTCAATTGGCATGAAAGGGAGGGCAGTGAAGGATCACACACTCACCTACTGTAAAGAGTCTGAAGGTTTTTCACTTTCCCTACCACTAGGGGGCAATAGTCAACCAGGGAGAATATGGCCACGCGCTAATCACTGTGTGCTTGTTATGACTCTGGGTCAGCACTGTTACTATAAAAACGAAAGGGATAGAATGCTATTATTATCACTGCAACAAGTTATAAAGAAACTCAATGAGTGTGATTCCCCAGCGAAGCTTTGAGTGTGATTTTTTAAAGGAAAAAAGATAAACAGACAAACAAACAAGAATGTGAAGTATCACAAATAATAAATATAAGAATGTAAAAGATATAGAAAAGGTAGAGAAATTGGTTGTGCTTATGGAATACAGCAGCATGTTTAATAAACATACTACACATATAATATGTATATGATGTAGTACGAGGTTATCATGTCGTACAGTAATGTAATTATAAGTACAGTAATGTAATTATAAGTACAGTAATGTAATTGCCAGATGAAAGTCTTCAGTCACATTGACACAGTAACCAATAGAAGTGAAACAGTCATGGGGACTCAAACCACATTTTAAAGCTCAAAAACAATTTGATACTGAGCTCATCCATCATTCCTGCATGAGCAGCTGGGAGACTGACCAAGAATGATGCTTGAGAGAGCAGCTTGCTGTGGAGCACTTGGCACAAACGTCGAAGCGGACTCACCTATCCCGTCAGCCTGGTCAGTCTCCAGGGGGTGGTCAGTGTAGAAGCCTGAGGAGGAGGAGAAGATGGAGAGAAATAATTAGGGGGAGGGAGAGGTGTGTGCGCAGGGCAAATCATCCCTGCAGCTGCACAATCTGGCAACTTCTGGGCTGTATGATGGGCTGGTGGCGTGCGATACCCCACCTCCATGACCTCCGTGATTGCTGCCCACTTGTCCCTAACCTAATACCCCCCACCGTTCAGGTAGGGGGCCCGACTGACCTCCCCCCGACTCCCACCCCATCATTCACACGACAAGAAGGTACTTTAGAACTTGAAGGACGCTGCGGCCAGGAAAATGTGACCAACAACTGGCCAATCAGAAAGCACGGTCGTCCTTCATCATCCTGTGGCCGTGTATTTTCACGTAATTATAGCAGAATTAAATCTGCAAGGGCTGATCTGTGCAGAATGAGAGCCCTGGACTTCAACAGGAAACAAGTGACAGCAAGTAAACGTCTGTTCAAACTGCAGCACAGAGGAGCTGATCTTTGGCCAGTCCAGTACCGAGCCGGAAATAAAGGTAATTCTTTAAAAAGGCGGGGGGTCGGCATTTCAGTGAAAGTGAGAGATGGAGAGGAGGTCCTGCTGGTCTTTGTGTGAGTTGGGGGGGGGGGGAGGCATGGTGACGGGAGCGATTGTGTGAGCCGCCCCCCCCACAGCCCCCACGTGCAGGCACACGTCACTCACCTGACTGTGCCCAAACCACTCCGTCTTTTGCCCTCTCAGGCCCCCTGGGGGTTAAGTAAGAAGAATGAGGTGGGGGGGGGGGGGGTGACTGGAGGTGCTTGACTAAAGCCAACCCCCCCCCCAACACACACACTTTGGGCCCCCAGTTGTTTGCAAATCGCATCAACCCCCACTGAGTGCAGCCGGATCAGGCCGCATCCGAATTAAATCATCAAACCGGCATCTGCCCACACATTCCCCATGGGGGGGTGGGGGCGGGCAGGTGGGGGGGGTAAACTTCTCCACGGAGTCCATCTGCAGCGGGCTGCTTAAGACTGTCCAGCAGCGATAACGTCTCAGTTCTCTTTCGCCTGAATGATCCTTTAGACCGATACTGAATCCTTCATTTTAAACTCTTAGGCGTACAGCATGGGTGGGGGGGGGGGGTGGGCACACTTGTTCTAAAAACCAAGTAATGAAAACACAATTCTTTCTTCTTTTTAGTCACAAATTCGTGTTTGGCTGATCGCCCCAATTTTCCCTCATCACACAAATTCACACTTTTTAGAGCCGGTGACGAACATGCGTTTCCTTACAAACCAACCATCAGAAGGCAGACTAAGGATTTTAATAACAATAAAATAATGACCCCAGAGCATCATGGGGTCTAAACCTCTACACACTGTGCTGCGATGTCAAGACAAAACTCACTGAGCCCTCAGTAAAGTTCCCCGTATTAGTAGATGGCTGTCCCATCATTTTCAGCCCCCCCCCCATCACATTTGTCAGGTCTTCCTGAATATTATGGAAAATCTTCATCACACAGCACCTTTCGGGCGTCTGCAGGACGGAATCGCTGACCGATTCAACTCGGGTGTACGCGGTCGATAGCACCCCCGACACACAATGTTACGGAGAACACTCACACAATTATGTCAAGAGACAAGATTGATCCCTGGGGCATGAGATCAGCTCGGCACACGCTCACTCTGCCTCCCCTTAGCCCCCCACGTGCCGTGCAGCCGCGTCCCTCCCGAGGCTCCCCGCCAAATCCGCGGCCATCTGCCGGGAGCGACGGCCCTGCTCTGCCACACCAGAGGGCCCCCGACCTGCTCGCTCATTCACATGCTCAGACTCATCAATTATTCTGCCTGGGGGGGGGAGCTGTAAGCCACGCACACACACACACACACACACACACACACCACCGCTGCAGGTCTCAGACGTGCGCCATGAGCCCGCGACACTCCTCTGGACAGAAGCATCTGTTCCCCCCAAACCGCGAGCAAACACGGAGTGAGTCAGAGAGGTCAAGTAACATGCAAACGCTCAGGGAGAATCACGCTAAGTAAGACTGCCAGCACACAGCCACGGAATACAATTTACAATTACGATTTATTTATTTAGCAAACACATTTATCCAAGGTGACATACAGCTGAGAGAGCAGAGGGTCAGCCGGTCCCTGGGCGGCAGGGAGGTCAGGGCGTCGCCCAAACTGCTGAACACAGAATCTGAACCAGCAACCTGGACAGACACAAAACAACAGATTGGGACTCGAGGGACGATCCTGCCCCCACTTTTTCAGCCATGCCAAAGAAGCAGAGCGGCGATGATTCCTGTAATGTACCGTGCAAATGTCTTTGCCGGTCACAGAAATTTAAATCATCTACGTGTTGAAGTACATCTATGATATGATGTCTGTCTCAGCCATTTCAAAAGCCCGCCTTATTTGGCTAATAAATACCACATTGAGGAATGTAACTAAATTCATCGAGTTATTGAACTAAATAGAAAAAAAATACACAGAACGGCTAAGGAGACCCTGAGGAGAGGTTTGGGAACCAAAGCCGTGTTCAATCTAATCATCCAACATATCATTGACTTTTGGGAGAAGAAATTCTCATTTATATTTTTATTGTGCTACTTTTAATTCAATGTGTGCTTTTTCTGAGCAAATATACACTTCCTACCCGGATAAATAGCCTCAATCATTTTCTTCGGCTGCCTACGGCTTTTGCACAGTGCTGCACATAAAGTCTCCTTCTCAGCGCTGGGGGGACGACAACAAGTTGCCTGAACCCTCCTCTCCATGACCCAGGCCGCCCCATCCTCGGTCATCCTTTAGGCTCTGAGGCTGGCCGCCCACAGAGAGGTTTCAGCTCCTATGCCGCAATGCATTGTGGGTCTAACAGAAACAGCGTCCTTCAAGTTCTAAAGTACCTTCTTGTCATGTGAATGATGGGGTGGGAGTCGGGGGGAGGTCAATCGGGCCCCCTACCTGAACGGTGGGGGGTATTAGGTTAGGGACAAGTGGCCAGCAAACAAGAGAAGCAATCTGTGCATCATGGAGAAACATCTCCGCGGCAAAACATGACGTAAGCAGTCAATCTAGACCGGGGTGGCCAATCTTATCCACAAAGGGCCGGTGTGTATGCAGGTTTTTGGGATAACCTGTAGGCCAGCTGTTCAAACCCAGGTGTGAAGACTCTTCAGCCAACCAGTCCTCTAATTAGTAATCTAATTAGGGAGTTGCAGCGAAAACCCGCATATGCACCGGCCCTTTGCGGATAAGATAGGCCACCTCTGACCTAGAATGATCTTTGAGGAGGAAAATGCCAACTAATTAATAAATGGCATCTGAAAAGACACTCCAGATCTAATGTCCTTCCGGGTAGCCTTCAATTCCCAACTCGGCCAGGTGCCGGAAACCTGACGGGAGGCGGGGGAAGGGGGGGGTAGGGGGCAGAGCCGTACGCACCAGGAGGCCGGGATCGACCCCATGACTCGGAAACAACCACCGGAAGCAGATCCTGGGCCATTTCAAGATCCCGGCAATTGGGAATAAGCACTGAAAATCTGCGACCTGTGACCATGACAACCGACTGTCAGACCAGCTGCAATCTCAGCTCCCTACATAAGATGAGGAACTTTGGGGTATCTTTGGTCTTTGGGGTCGGTGTCTGTATGGCTTAAAGATGAGAGACCTTGTTGGTAGGATATGAAATGTTCCAGACAAATAAAAAAAAGAGAAGAACAATAAAACTAGTAAAACCAATAAAATCTAGTTTGAGAGTTTGTCTGATGGAAAATTCTAGAATGTGGGGGGGGGGGGACACAGCAGGAGGCCGTGGTGCTGCAGCAGAGAGGTGCGTAACCCTGTAAGCCTCACCAGGCCACCCATGTGCCCCGCCCCCCCACCCCACCCAGATGGCCGCGGTTCCGCTTGGTCAGCAGAGAGGCACTGCGTGCTGTCACACGAGCAGGGCCCGCGTACCTGCCCACATGGCCAAACCTCACCGTCTGCACCGAACTCAAGTTTCACAGGTGTCTCAATGCACCCGTGTGACGCCGAGCAGCCCCTCCCAGGCTCAACACCACTTCCATTATTTCATATACAGATGCCACTTTTGAGCCCCCCCCCCACAGGTCTAGGTGTATGAAAACGCTTATCAGGAATGCCCAAACTCAGATGTGCCCGCACTGCGGTTCATACCACACCGCCGGGTCGCTGAGCAGTTTGCAAATGCCGCCCCACATTTATCTATCATATAGCAACAACTGTAGCGGCCAGGGACAAAAAAAACATGTCACAAGCTCAGGGGAAGCAACAGCGCAAGTCCCCGCAGGTGGCCTGTGACATCCCCACCGGCAAGACCGCATGCCAGCAAAACCAGCAGCCCACCAGTGACTCCGATGGAGTTCCAGATAAGATCAGATTAGATGAGATGAACTTTATTGATCCCAAAGGGAAATTCTTGTGCATACAGAAGCAAGCATATAGAACATAGAGAAGCATCCATTCAGAACAAGTAAACGTAGTGCGAGTAAATGAAGAAGTACACAGTACTCAAACAATCCTGAAAAAATAGATTACAGACCCGAGGTTCTCGAAGTTTTTGATCAAAGGTCTACATCAGATGTTTTTTCAGAAGGTCCAGAACAATTTTCAATATCAAAACAAAACAACAAAACAAAGGAACACTGGGGGGAAACAGGAATGAATGGGCTTTACAGTGATTTCGAGCATTTTCTGAGACTTCAGGAGACAGCCTGCAGGATAACTGCAAACACGAGGCCTCAATGAAACCCTGTTTCCAGAATTTTACTGGACAAGATTAATCATTTTCAGAAAAAAAGCCCATGTCATCACAGCTGGACTGACCTCAGGCAGCATTAACATTGTTCTGCTGGGGTCTGGGGGCCAGTAGGGAGGGGGGCGAGGGCTGCCGGAGACAATGATGCATGTCTTTAAGGAGGTCCAGCGTAGCCAAGGAGCTTTAGAAACCCCCCAAGCGGCAGATGTTCCACAGAGGCGGTGAGGGGAGGCCAGGTCAGCAGCTACCTGACGGAGGGGACCGAGCCCCCTCCCCTCCACCACACATGGAGATGAGGCAGGGTCAAGCCTGCTGGCTGCAAACCCCCCCCCCCCCCCAAACCAATGGCATTTTCCATGGCTCAGCACCCGACCGAGGGCTGAAAAGCCCCCATGAACAGGGCAGCTGCAGTTCCTCCAAAGCCAAGCCTCAAATCGCATCCTGGACTAGGATAAATTCTGAAACCCCGCACCAGATTACAATCTATGCGACGTCACACCTGAAGGAGAATCAGCCAACCACACAAAGCAAAAAAACTCGACTGAGATTACAATGGGGGGGGTACAGTACAGGCCACAGGTCACCCCAAGCCCCCCTGCAGCAAACTGGCAGTGCATTTCTGCTGCTGCGACTCTATTGCATCCTACCCCTGACCAGCAGGGGCTTTGAACCATCATTAATCCAACTTGCTGAACAAAATAAAAAGCAAAAAAACTAAATGAAACAGAGTCATAAGCAGCCCTTCTAAATGTGAGTCGCTGTGGGACGTGGAGAACCGCGCCGTGGTAGGCGGGGAACCGCACCACAGGCACGCAGAGAACCACACGACAGGGACGGAGAAAAGCACGGAGAACCTCTCCACGGCATCACAAAATTGCATCTTTCCACATTTCACAGTTTGGCAAAAGCCCAAAGCAGCGCAAAACATGGAAAGAAATGAGGCTTTATTTCCCGTTTGTATGAGAACAGGTAGATTGGAATACTTTCCATTCTCTTTTTTATAGGGCTGCACAATATCACAGTGCGATTAAATGGCACATCTGCGATAATCACCAGGGCTTCAGATATGGGACGAAACATTTGGTGAATGTTTATTAAATTCAGTTTGAGGAGCATGCCACCTGGAAAATCGTCCTTCCTTTCCGAGCACCACGTAATGAAGCTGTCATCGCAGTTAGATAACATCTGGATACAGCAGCACCCAGAGACGCTAAATATCACCCACGATTCTGGCCGGGAGCCAGGATTAAAAGGACTAACTGAATAGCTCAGTTATTTAACAACAAATATCTCCATACATGCTATAGCAGCATCTCTACCTGAGTAAGGAGCACTTGGCTTCATCAGAACGTCATTAGAAGCTCACTTTTCTGTATAGGCGAGGTTAATATTCAACTCAAGACAAAACTAAACATGTTAAAAATATCGCTTAGGATAGATCCCTGTGGGGGGAAATTTCTTTGTCCAGTAGCACAGTAAGAAATAAAGACAAAGGTACGAAATAAAGAATAAATAATGCTGTGATGTATCACAACACACCCATGTAAAGCGGCTCGGGGTGATTGTTGTGGGGGGGCTATATAAAAATAAATTAAACATAAAAACAATTAAACATAGAAGTAACAAACTAAAAAAGAAAAAAAAAACTCCACAGCTACTAGACGTGGATTTAATGCAGGTACCGACTGGTAAAAATCAATAATTGGGTTAGATGTAGTAAGTTAGAATGTTTTATTCTGATACCGAATAAAGGCACCAAAATTTCAAGCCAATATCTGGCTTTTGATCTGATGGGAGGGGACCTCACACCCCCCTGACCTGATAGGAGGGGACCTCACACCCCCCTGACCTGATGGGAGAGGACCTCACACCCCCCTGACCTGATGGGAGAGGACCTCACACCCATCTTACACAGTTAGGTTTTCGCCACCGTTTGTGGGATTTCGCAGCAAAACTCCTGAACATTTTTTCCAAGCTTTATCTTGGAGTCTCTCATTTATTAGAAAACTGAGTATGAAATCGACCAGTCAACCTTTGAAATTTTGACTTTAGTCTCAGCGTGTTTTGAAATAAATATTGGCATACTTTGACAAGAAGAGAAACAGATGTATCCTTTATTTTAGTGAAAATGATTTAAATCCTGGACAGAGAAACGATAAGCTGAATGGGAATCGTTCCGGAGCTCTTTGTGCCGCCCCCCCCCCCCCGGTCTGGTGATTACCTGCCTATTTCCAGCTGGAGTTACAACAGCAGGAAATACATTTAAAAAAAATTCCGAGCAGAGCAGAAGAGCAGCGCAGAAGAGCAGAGCAGCAGAGCAGAGCAGCAGCGCAGAGCAGCCAATGGCGAGGGGAAGGTGAGCCGGCATTAGTGAGGTCGCATGGTCCGGCCCATCGTGCCGGACCACCGCAGCGTTACGCACAGATTGTCCGTGTTCAGTCACAGGCTGCTCGCCGGTCACCATCCTGACCCCTGCTGCTGACCCACGGCAACCTCGTAACACCACAGAGCACAATGTCCGCTCTGTCCCCCCCACTCCCAACCCACTCACAAACACCCCCGCCCCAACCATCCCTCCTGGCTGACAATGCACAGTGCTTTCTTTGAGACAGCTGCAAGGATTCAAGTTCATAACGCCGCCTCCTACTGGGGAACTATGGTCATTAGCTTTCACAGTGGGACAGAGGGCAGGCCACTGTCAACGCAGGGCCATCAGAACTCTTCCGGAAGAAACGAGCAAGAACTGTTTCATAACTTCATGCAATGCAATGTTGTTTTTTA
Source organism: Paramormyrops kingsleyae (assembly GCF_048594095.1). Lineage (NCBI taxonomy): Eukaryota > Metazoa > Chordata > Actinopteri > Osteoglossiformes > Mormyridae > Paramormyrops > Paramormyrops kingsleyae. The sequence goes on along the minus strand of NC_132798.1, from coordinate 18,308,771 downwards.
AATTTTTATTAAGTTTTATTTTGCTTTACTGTGTTACCTGGTCCTGAGGTATGTTGGTCGAGTGGGCAATTTAAGGTACAAATGTAAGAACTAAGGTTACCTACACTGTCCCTTTTTAATCTCTGTACCAGAAGGTCAAGCCCTAATCTGGGATGGGGGTTGGAGGGGTGACCGGGGGTGGGGCAGGGGGCTATTCCACCACAGTGAATGACAAGCTTAAAGGACCATCTTCCCTTTCAACATGAAAGAGCCCAGGATTTACAAGCGCAGCTCCGGGCCGGGGCAGCTTGCGTGCGCCAGGGACCAACAGCCCAGGGCTATCACTGCTCTCTGCACCACAAGGTGACGGACGGACTGTGTACTTCAAATATACCAGTAACTTAGCTGGGGAAGCGTTTACCCAGCATGCTTTGCAGCACGCATTAGCAAGATGAACATGGGAAGTGGAACGTTGGATTCCCCTGTGTTTCTCCTACCCCCCCCACTTCGGCGGTGAAGGGGCCGGCCAGGTGACTAATTCACCCCTATCAAAGTCACGGGGCGGGCACGCGGGTGCCTTTACGGCCAGAGGAAGTGGAAAACCACCAACCTGGGCACCACTGTCAATACTACTGCGGGGGGGCACAGTTACAGACCAAGTTCGATGATTTATTGAGGCCTGTAAAAGCCTCACATAGGCCCCCACCCACCCGACATACAAAATCAAACTCTGATTGGAGAACTTTACGACCCGCTGATTTCCCAGACCTGCTGAATATCACAGAAGACCGACAAAAGGCCACCTTGGGATTGACGCTGGCCGCGTCACTGTACCGGCCGGCCTGCTTACTGTAACACTTCCACAAGGTCTTTGCGACACCTCCCCCCACCCACAACAAAGCCCCAACACCCCAAGCCCACCTCCTTTATTTCAATACCACTCCTTTATTGCTCTTCTCACCCAGAGGGTCATCTGGGATGAACTCTATTGGGGGGAGAGAAACACTATAGCAGGCTGGTCCGCAAAACAGGGGCTCCCCTTCCCCTTGGCTCATGACTCCCTGTCCTACAGATCAAGTGGAGGCCGTAACTCTGACCCAGGCTGCCGGAAAGGTCAGGTAACGCCCCATCAACCAAAACTGCAACAGCGCAGGACCACAGTTTCGCAAAGATATGAAAATCCCATTCATTATCCAAGCAAACTATAGTAAACCCGACTCCCCCCGCTCCTCAATTTCAGCCAACGTGGCCCACAGCTAAGATGGGACTCCCGGCATTAACCAGCCACGCAGGCCCTGAGGATTAGCACTGGAATGGCCGTTAGCTGTGGCATGCGTCGCCATCGCCACGCTGACATCGCCGTGGGGAATTCACAGCAGATGACCGTGGGGCCCCTCGAGAGCCAACATTAACATGATTAGTCAGTGTTCCCTTCGAGAAGCGGCCTTATCACGCCGAGATCAGCGGAGGAATGCCGGTTGCTAGGCAACGCCACTGTCTGTATACAGTGCAGGGCCCGGATGGCCGAGCGGATCGATCGGGTCACGCTGGACTCACGCTCCTCACAGACCAGGCGCCTTCCCGTCTCCTTCTGCCGTCTTCACCTCTGTGATCTTTCCTTTCAAATAATAGGAGCAACATCGTAAATAGCGTAGGAGATGTTCTAAAGCGCGGAACAGTGAAAACATGTCAGCATCCAAAATAACCCCATAAAAGAAAAGGCCACCTTTCAGACCGGCATGTTCTGTGCTCAGGTTCTTAAGAACCATGTCATGTAAGAAAGTCACGCTCTGCACGGCAGTAATCGGATGCCTAGTCTCTCATCTTCTGTCATCCTTTCTGGCAACTTCCGCTGTGGATCTTCCGAGGTCGCCCACAAAAGCGGAGCGCCTCAAAAAACATTGACACACAGAAAATGTATACCCTCCCGGCACACCCCAACACCATATGTGTCCAGTAGCACCACCCTAAACCCCTTCCTCAAGGGATTCTACTTAAACCCCCCCACACACACAAATTACACACTCATCATTCATCCTCCGACACTGGGGAGGGGGGTCTGAAGCCCAGGAACAGTGTTGCGCACATTCTGATGTGAGACGAGGTAAACGGTTTACGGTAAAAACCAAGAGGCCTCTGTTCAAAGCTAAATCCACAATTACGCATGAGGCTAATGTGGAGCCTGAACTCCGATCCTCACCTCAGCAAGAGCAGAAACATCTATAGCACTTGCAGTGCATCAAACAAGGAAACGTTTTCCAAGGAATTGCTAGAGTCAGGGAACAAACTGTATTTGAAGAACAAGTGACACAGGTAATGTAACATTTACAGATCTCTGTGTTTAAAGTGCAGCCAGAAGCTGGGGGGAGGGGTGACATGGGGGGGGGGGGGGCTGCTTGCCTGTCCAGAGAAAGGATCGTAACCACAGAGAGCGAGGAAGCCTGAACGGTGAAGCAGGAGTCCAGATGTGAAAGTGTGCTGGTCTTTGAAGGGGGCCGGGGGGGGAGGGGGGGCAGCTGATGACTGACAGCCACTCCATCACAGGAAGCAACAGGAATAGGGCCGGCCTGCCAGGCTCATTCGCCCCCCCACTTCCCCTACTGTACCCCTCCATCATTGTTCATGGGCCCAGCAGGGGAGCGAGGATGGAGGGACTCCTTTCCTACTTCCCCACCCACAAGAATAACCCCCCCACACACACAAACACATACACACCTGCTGGGCGGGCAATGGGACAGTATGGGATCCAACCAGCAGCATCCACAACAGCTGCCAATCTCATTCCTAAAGGGCGCTGATGCATGCGCGCGCGCGCACACACACACACACACACACACACAAAGGTACTGTGTCGCTTAGCCCCCGTCTCCATTCATACTACTGCATGTGTCATCTTCATTCAGTGGCACTGAATGAAATTAAAAAAAACAAATGGACAAAAAAAAAAACCTACATGCAGCCAATCAGCAGGGAGCAGGGATTAATTCAATCCAATGACACGGCGTCAGTCATCAGAACAGTGAGCACATCAGTCACTACTGGAAAACACATCTACAGTTCTGCTCTACACCCTTGGTTTTTGGAATACAACATGCGGGGAAAAGGGAAAGCATGAAACGACGTCAGTGTTTATACACTCAGTCTGATAAAAAATGTATGGAAAGTGTATATTAAGTGGAAAGTGACACCCTTTAGCACAAACATACTCAGTTTAATTAGGAAGAACTTGATTTTCATTTGCTGTGCAATTAATCTCATGTAGGATGTATTTCCCATGTCCCGTTAAAGCTTTAAATCAGCATTTACTCTGATTCCATGTTCCTTTTTCGCAATGGTGACAACTAAGAGCAGTACCATACCATCAGAGAAAGTATTACCAAACAGAAGATGTACAGAAGGTCATCTCCAGAGAGCTTGGCATCTCTGCTCCTGCAGTTCACAATGCTAAGGAGTTTGCTGCCTATGGATCTGCCAAGGTCTCTGTTCAAAGGTTAGCGTGAATTGTTGAAAAAAGTCCAGGTACAACACCCGGAGAGCTTAACCAAGAAGGTCATTATGGATAAAGGTCAAGGAGGACCCACAGCCAAAAGAAACACAGAGAGGTTGGACTGATCTTTGCCCAAACTCATCTAGATAAAACGAAATCCTTTGGAGAAAAACTGAGCTATTTGGCAATGCAGGTCAGCGATTTGTTACAAATAACAAAACAGGGCCTGTAAGAAAAAGACTACGGAACCTACATTAACTAGGCTGCAGGTTCCTTAAGAATATGGCGCCTACATTAACCAGGCTGTAGGTTCCTTAAGAATATGGCGCCTACATTAACCAGGCTGTAGGTTCCTTAAGAATATGGCGCCTACATTAACCAAGCTGCAGGTTCCTTAAGAATATGGCGCCTACATTAACCAGGCTGCAGGTTCCTTAAGAATATGGCGCCTACATTAACCAGGCAGTAGGTTCCTTAAGAATATGGCGCCTACATTAACCAGGCTGTAGGTTCCTTAAGAATATGGCGCCTACATTAACCAGGCTGCACGTTCCTTAAGAATATGGCGCCTATATTAACCAGGCTGCAGGTTCCTTAAGAATATGGCACCTACAATAACCGGGCTGCAGGTCCTTAAGAATATGGCGCCTACATTAACCGGGGTGCAAGTTCCTTAAGGCTGTGTCTGCTTTGCTGCCTGTGGCACTGGAGACCTCGGAAGCATTAAGGGAATCCTGAAATTAAGGGATTTGCAGGGCATTTTCAATCAAAATGTAATAACTAGGTAGTGGGTCCACTGGCAGGACAATGAGCCAAAACACACATCCGAAAGCACAAAAGAACGGTTAACAAGGGAAAACCAGACTGCGTTAAACTGCTCAGCAGTGAGCCATGATCTCAATCCGATTTAAAACCTTAGCAAAGCCTTGCCTTTGGCGGAAGGATTCCTGTAAACGAGATCGAGCACAAACTACAATGACAAGAGGGGGAAGCATCAGGAGAAAGGAGCCAGAAGCTGAGAGACTCCAGCAAGATTCCACTGGGGACCATCATCACGGCCGGGGGGGTGGGGTTGGGGGGTACAGCCACGCCTTACAGAAGGGATCCTTTACTTATAGTCAGCAGAAAAAACTACCTTAGTCAGAACAGCTAAAACAGACAACTTTGTTATATAACATCCATTTAAAATCTCCTGAAGATCAAAAGTTGGTGAATCCTGAATTATCCCTGAAGATATAATAGATGATAAACTTTCAGTACAAGGTGGGGAAAATGCTAAGCATTTCTGTCGGGTTATTAAATCTTCACCTTCTGCCAGCCAGCAACTACACCTCTGGAGATCAAGAAATAGGATAGGAGACCCCCACACCCTCCAAAAAAACACTTTTAGTTTTAATGAGAAAAATTGAGAAGGAATACCTCAAAGGTTCTTTTAAAAGAAAAAAAATCTAACCAATTTAATCAAATTAAAATTCAAAATACACAAATTTAACTCAAAAAGCTCAGGGTAACATATATATAATATAAATAATATTGCCACAATCGACTATCAAGATATTTTCATTAAAATTTATTTTCATAGCAATACAAGTATCTATAACCTACAGGACAGAAACACAGCATATGTAAAAATATGTTTTAAAAATGCCCAAACAACTCATGAAAAATGTTTTCATCATTTGATAAACACACTGTAAATTGCTTGACCAGTTCAAACCAAATCTCTAAAATTAAACCCTAAAGAGCTGTCTTATATGGAGTTTCAATGGCAATTTTTGTAGCACCCAAATTGTGTAAACAAATAAATTGACTGATTAACATCAAATCAGCAGCAGTTAAGATCCCAAAAGGACAAAAGCACACTTACATCCCATTAAATTCACTATTTAATTACAAAACTAATTTCTGTTCAAAACAGAAAAAGATATGTCCCTTTGGTTATGCATTCCCCACGAATGTAGTCAGTACGTAGCTTCTGTTTTTAAGCGTCATGATTTAAATTAAACATAGGCCTACAGGTACAGTGTAATTAAATCTTGTATAATTATAGCGTTTATTCTGCAAAATCAAATGCGCAAAAGAAAGCACTAACAACAGCGAGTACATTAAAGAGTTTCAGTTTTAGCGGCTTCCTGCGGGTTCGGCTTTAACGTTTGTGTGTTTAACATTTGAATGGACCGTGCATCTTGAACTAATGACCGCATGTAAATCTGACGCTGCCCGAATTCCAGCGGGACACAGGAGCTAATAAACTTTCCACAAGGAGAGCAGATTAAACCATTACAAACAGTACTAGCTGCCTTATTCGTTAGGAGCAATTACGCCACATTGTATATATATACAATTATGTATGAATTTTAATGAAAGAGTCAAATTTTTCAAGACTTCCTTAAAAACATTCACCATGCATTTATTTTTACCATTTGTATTTTAAAACGTAGCTTGAATATATATATTAATCTACACCACTGATGTGTATAAAAAAATAAATTACCACAATTAATAATAAATGTTATTGCTGTTAATGCCTATATTTTCCAGATTTCCTCATGCGCATAATACAAGCCAGAATTTTGAAAAAAATTTTGAGTATGTAATTATGCATACCAAAACAATTCTGTTGTCATACGTGATTCCCAATTTTAATCGAACAAATTGTGCATGCGCTTAAAAAATAGTTAACTCCACCAGTACTATTTAAAGTGTTAAATGTCAATTGTCTTATAAATTAATTAGAATGTCTTAAGAAACAAGGGGATAGAATTGGTAATGGAAATTCGGACGGGCTATTTTCGCTTTAACCCAAGATCAAAGCGTTGTTTTCCTTTCGTAGGCAAACCATTGAAGCTGAGATTCACTCAGATGGACATGATACGCAACATAGGCGTCTGCGCCAGAAACAGCCACGGACTATCCGTCGCTTTGCCGAAACAAAAGGCAATATCTGTTGCTGGTTAACAATGAAATCTTATTTCTCTCTCGGACTTGCGGGATTGTGTGAATGTAAACGCAAGGAGTGGTCATTCATTCGTTTTACGAAGGAGTGGGGGGGAGGGGGTGCCGTTTAAGCACTTCACTGCTCACAGACCTCCCTGGGAAAATAAGTACACCACACTGATTTAGAAATTTAACTCAAAGTCAGGCGCAAGGTATGATTAATGCGCGTCACTTTGCAAGGGCACTACTGAACAATTACGCAATCTCGGTTAGTATTGATACTACACTGAACAAGCATAGACGAAGCTTTTGGTTATGCTTTAACGTTACATAACATCCTTACTACTCTATACTACTAGTACTACCATTATTATTATTATTATTATTATTATTATTATTATTATTCCCTTAGAATTTCATTTAATAAAGGTGGATGGATGGATGTACATAATTGTGCTGGTGCTCTGGGTCGCAGAGGGATAGAGGGGATTCGGTGGTTTTACCCCCAAGCCGTTCTCCCAAGTTCAAAAGTTCAGCTTTTACGATCTCCTGACGACCACTGACTACCCACCTCCAAATAAAAACATTCCAATTCTTCCGCTAACCAAACGCAACTTCTGCTCCCACCCGCCCCCCAAAAAACAGGAAAAAGAACCCCTTTATGACTCTCCAGGATATCCTTAATCGGCATCGGTCAATAACGGCACTTTTCACTCATCTGTCCGACGTTTAATAATGTTTAATGACCAAAGATGCACTGAACAACCTCTTTATATTCAACATACATTTCGATTTCGATTAAATTAGGTTTCTGGGTTTTATAATATATATTATTTTGGCAAGTATCTTAAGTAATCGTGTTAAATTAATCATCATCCTTGGCAATTACAAAATATGTGCACACTTTACTTAAAATGGATTTCGGGTCAAAATATTTACAATAAATTATTCGCATAAAAAAACAGGAGCACTCACTTCGGAAATGGACAATTTTAGTTCATCTGAGATGTATGGCTATTTACATCAAATATTCGTTGCAAATGAAACCAAAAAGGGATTGGGACTTACCATTGACGGACTTCACGTTGTTTCTCTCTGAATACTCGAACCCATTTGCCCTGTTCTCTACCTCCATCCTCTTTGCCGGGTTCTGTGCGCCTCTCAACTCAGCTGCTATCGTTATTTTTCCCGTGTGATCTCTTATCTTACTCGTAAAAAACGCCGTTAATAAACGCGCTCAATGGACGCTCCGCCGCTCCATGCCTACCGCTGTCAGTATACACACGGATATCCACGTTCCAGCATCTACAAAAACAGCCCTTCGCCCCTCCAGCACTCGCGTCATGACGTATCTCTCTGGCTGAAATGGAGGGGGGCATTGTGGGATATGTAGGACCTTACCCATTTGTTTCATTGGTCCATCAGCTACCCATATACTGTGTGTGTGTGTGTTTTCATTCTGTGTCCCTATTCTTCTCTTTAGTATTATTTTCATTGTTATTATTATTAGTACTATTATTATTAACAATACTATTGTTGTTGTTGTTGTCTTGGCCACAGCTTTTACTGAATCCATAATGTTCATTTTACCCTTTAATTCCCGTTCATCTTTAGTACACCATAGATGTATCGCGCCGCGATTTCCCTCAGTATTCACAGAATTTCTACGTTCAGGTCGCATTCGTAATGATTTTGGAATATTGTTTGACCTCTGAAGAATTAAAGTAATGTATTTGAAGTATAGGCTACATGAGCTATCATTTATCTGGTTATTTTTATCCATATAATCATACATTTTGTTTCATAAATAGTTAGATTAAAGCAACACAGCAGCCACAATAGTGATAGTAATTAATCTGTCAATACTTTAATTTATAATACAGGCTGTTATTCATTTTAAGGATGAAAATGCAGATTTTTATCTTTCACAAATACAGGCACTTGTGCTAATTCACTAATTCGATTTAACGCAATGTTTAAATGAGTATTGTTTTTAACTAAAAATTGTTCTAACATGATTTCAATAGTACTTATCTTCAATCAGAGGTTTAATCAACGTTAATTAGGTCTAACTGCGAACGGCGATGGAACAAAACTCGGGAGTCACGAGGATCAGCATTTAAACTTACAAAACATTCTAGATAAATTATAGCGCGAATTAAATTACACGTCTTATTAACACCCGTTTAACTTAAAAATAAACGCTAGTCCGTTTAATTAATCTAAGACCCTTTAAACCGTAAATCGCCGATAATTATATAGGCCTACCATTCACCTTTTTCTATGTTATGGTCAAACTACTTAGCCTTACACTGATGTTCGGAGTATTTCTTTTTTTCATGTAGCCTACGTGACGTTTTCACAGAAGCTAATGTCATTCATGTTTTACAAAACCAGTTTTAATGAAGGATGAATATATATACGTAATATATTTACGAAATGTAATTTAGTGGTAAGTCTTTACCAGTTCTTTGTGAATTTGTAGAGCGATGAGTAGCATATTATATGAGACGCAAATTCAGCAGATTTATTTATATCTTTCCATTCATCCATCCATTTTCTGTGTTGTCCTAAGCAGGGTCCTTACCTAAAATGCCAAAAGAACGACAATAGACCAAAATTAATGCAGATTTTGTTTTTCATTTATTGGAATGTGTTCTTCATTTTCATGCCTTTGAATATGCGATTAAAAACACAGAAACCGACGCTTTAGCTAATCTGGTCAAATGTGTGGGTGCCATATAACTACCTTACCTTTAACATAAAAAAAGTTGACTATATTTGTCAACCAGTAAAGTAATATTATGGCCTGAGTATGTTTAAAATCACCGATAGAATATTAACGCTCATATGACGAATATATCTGAATCACATCATTTGGAAAAGTTTTCTTGTAACACTATACATAGTAGGTGAAATTAGGTTAGGCGACGTTTACATTTTTCTCCGTCACTCCTACTATCACTACAGCGTCATCAGCATAGTGCAATGGTGCGCAGACTATACTAACGTGAAATATAACCCTCTGGTAGTTGTTTTCCTGATTTTACCTTTTGGTGAATTAGCTACATTACAGTGCCAACATTTAGCGCGCATCAAACATAATTAGATAATTTCTGAGACATCAATACTAACACAAGTACCCCTCTTGATGCCACTTTAACACAAACATTATATAGGCTTACACTGTCAGAAAAAAAGACTACCAATTTGTTCCTTTGCTTGTAACTATCTTCAAGGGTATGCTAATTGTACCCTAGTTGTAGATAATTGTACCATTTAAGATACAGAAATTGACTATAGGGGAATATTTTGTACCACTTGGGGTACAACAATGTTGTTTGTACCTTTGGGATGTACTTCAGCGTGTATTTCTGTACCTTAAATTAGACTAAAAGGTATATTTACCTGGAGCTAGGGTACAATTGGCAGACCCTTAAGGGTACAGCACCAGTGACAAGCAAAGGTACAAATTGGAACTCTTTCTAACAGTGTGCTACACGTTAGACATTGTGAGAAGCCTGTTATAATCATACAAACCTGTGCTGACCCTAAACCATGAGAGGTCTGCAACCAACTTTAGTGCCATCTGTAGATATCCATGAAATTTAGGTCTACAAATCGCTTAAGTAAATGTATTCATCTGGTACAGTGATTCCCAGAACCTCAGCATTAACTGTTCCGTTAAAAAGCAAAGCAAGGTGACCCAAGTATGTGTACTGTTCCATTGTCACTGAGGTTGAGCAGTACAAGTTAAATCCACGGCAGGTGATATCCACCACAGAGGATCTTACGGTACAATTACACTGTGCCAACATGAAGCAGACAAAAATGTTAGGGTTCCTCATCAAATGTTATTGTATTGGGGACCAAAACTCACTCAGTCTTGTAATCCAATGAAGAACTATCGTCAAATTCCAAAGACCACAAAAATGTTCTCAAAATGTATCCTGTGGACTGAGTAGATTTTGGTAATTTGCTCTTCTTTTGTGTTATTCAATTCAATTCAATTTATTTTTACCTAGAACTTTACCTTTCACAAGAGAATCACCCCAAGACCCTTCGCACGGGTGTGTTGTGATACATAACTATATAATTAGAACATAATAATACAAAAACAGGGAAAAGGGAAGACAAAGAAAAGAAAGAAAGAAAGAAAGAAAGATGACAACAGAGAGGAGGAACCAAAATCTCCCAAATAAGGAGAAAAAAACCCTCTGGGGGTCCAAGGTCAGCTGGCTGCCCAAACCCCCCCCCCCCCCCCCCCCCCCGGCTGTACTGACGTTAGTCAAAACAGAAGAGAGTGGACATGCTTGCTAAAGGCAGGTTTAAGCTGTGATTAAGGTCAAGCCAAAGTCCATCAATGAGTCCGTTATCCATGCCAGCCTGTGTATGCCCCCCCCCCCCCCCCGGGCAGCATCCAGACATGTGTGAAGGAAGGCAGAGAGCATGGATGGTCAGAACATGCATTGACACATTAATAGTTATGGTGTGTTATGTGTGTAGGTAAGCTAGACTGAAGTAATAAGTCTTCAGTTGAGATTTAAAGAATGAGACCGATTCTGCATCCCTAAAATACGCTGGCAGACCATCCCATAATGTAGAGGCCCTGTACTAGAATGCTTTACCATCCACTGTCACTTTATTTATGTGTGGAACGACAAGGAAACCTGCATTCTGTGACCTGAGTGGACAATGCAGCTTGTAAACTTGAAGTAATTCTGTCAGGTAGGCAGGACCTAGACCATTAAGGAGAATTTTGAAGTCAGTCCTGAACCTAACAGGAAGCCTGTGCAGGGAACTAAGAGCAGGGGTTATGTATTCAAACTCCCTGCTCCTGGTGAGAATTCGAGCTGCTGCATTCTGAATACTCTGCAAGGTGTTTAGTGTGCAGTGTGAGCTCCCAGATAACAGAGCATTTCAGTAGTCTAACCTACTCTGTACAAAGGCATGTATCAGTTTTTCTGTGTCTTGAATAGTAAGAAATCGTTGGGGATATTATGTAGCTGAGGGAGCAAACCTTCGATACTGCATCCACATGCAATTTGAATGAGAGGCTTGTATCAAAGATGACACCTAGGTTACGGGCTGAGCTGCTGAGGGAAAAGTTCAGCCCCTTGGAGTGGAGTGTGGAGAGTGGAGATTAAAGCATTCCAATCCGTGGACTTATCACCAAACAACAGAACCTCAGTTTTCTGAGCGTTTAGTGATAAGAAGTTTTCAGCCATCCAGCTCTTAGCTAAAGTGACAATAGATGCGGAGAAACTGAAATGTATATTTAGGTGTCGTCAGCATAGGAGTGATAGTTAACATTATGTTTCCTCGTTATGTTTCCTAATGGCAGCATGTAGAGGAAAAGCAATAACGGACCAAGCACTGATCCCTGTGGTACCCCAGATTTGACCGGTGACATCGACGATAGAGCACAAGTATCTGACACTTGAACATATTGATAACGATTAGTCAAATATGATTTAAAGCACTTCAACACCGTTCCACAAAACCCAACCTCAAATTAAGGTCTTTGTAATAGGGCACAATGATCAATCGTGTTAAAGGCTGCACTAAGGTCCAGAAGCATTAGCACAGACAGCATCAGTTGCCATTGTTATAGCATTTGCAACTTTAATTAAGGCAGTTTCAGTGCTGTGTCCTTGACAGGAGCCTGACTGGAAACTATCCAGTATGTTGTCTGTCTCCAAGTATGAGTGAAGTTGAGTAGCAACTATCTTCTCCAGAACTTTTGACAAAAATGGTACGTTTGAGCTCTTATGGATCCAAACTTTGCTTCTTCAATAGTGACTTACTATTACTGCTACATTAAGTTGGTCAGGAACATCGCCTAATAACAGGGACGCATTCAGTATGGCAGTTATAGGTCTCGCCAGAACTCCCAGGGATTCTTTAAGAAGCTTAGTGGGGATTGGGTCCAGTGGACAAGTGGTTTGTTAGATCTTAATTATAATAGTTTTAGCTCTTGTTCATTAATTAATTCAAGAACATTAAGGGTGTGTTCAAGTTCCATTTTTTTTTTATCACATTGTGGGGACCAAATATCCCCATAATGTAATCTATACCTGAACCATACACACACACACAGGTTTGTAATTACATCTTTGTGGGGACTCTCCATTCATTTCTATGGGGAAAACCCTAATCCCAACATGACGACCTTAACCCCTACCCAGCCCTAACCTTGACCATAAGTAACCAAACAAAATACAAGACTTTTGGCATTTTGGCACTTTGTTAAAAATTTATTAAACAGAAATCAATCTTGAAGAACATTAAGACATTCTAGGACACCAGAGTGTCTCGGCGGGGAGCAGCGCCTCAGCTTGGCTCTGTGACTGCAGTTTGCATCTTCCTGCACTGTCACAGAAGTATATTCTCTGGGATCCCACCCAGGGTGTCCCCCAGCCTGGTACAGTCCTCAGCCCTGCATTCAGAGAGCCACACTGCAGAAGGGTGTCAGCCAGGCTTTAGATGGCTCGGCATCCTTATGGATCACTGACCAAGCACAGAGTATAATGACAAAATTTGCCTTTTAATTTCAGGCTCATAACTACATACTGCAATTCAGCCGCTTTGGCTAATTGCATAAACATTAACTCCAAGTATAATTATAAAACTATGTTCCAGTTTAATCGCGGTGGTGTTCTGGGTTAAAACTTTACAGTTTGAAACCACTGCTATAAATCAAACCATAGCCCACCACTGGTAGGTGTTTGTCAACCTCCGAAAACCAGTTTAAAGCTTCATAAAGTTTTTCGCAGTCCGTTAGCTAGATGGCCTGTTATTCTTCGCCTCAGTACTTGAGTACACCAGCAGATGGCGGTAGTCCATCGCGGAACATGTGCTACAATTTTGTCCCGTAGCGGAATTTTAAAACTAAGACAAAAACATAATACAATGTGATGACCTAGATGAAATTTTCAATCTTCCGAAAACACGAAACATTGTGCAAATAAGGTCACCAAGTAGAAGTAAACAGCAACTCAGTGTATTTTTTTTGCAGGTTTCTGTGATAGTTGCACCTGCTTATTAATCTAACAAGGACATATCTTTCCAAACCTTATATAAATTGCATCAAAATTATATCAATTTATAATTAGACATTAGAAATGTTCCGAGGGTGACATGCACATTGGTGATAATTTTAAATCAATGATGAAACTGAGGAAATTAAGTAGGCAAATATTTTAGCTATTGATTTGTTTGTTTGTTTATTGTAACCTACATTTGCCACAATAATGACGTACTTAGGATGTCCTTAGTAATGGAGGCGTTTCTTCTTCATCCACACGTGTGAACACGCTAACAGGATAGGGGTGTTTCTCTACAGCCACCGTCCGGACAGGGTGTTACCCGGCTCTTGAGTCGAGGCAGGGTTCACACTGATTCTCTTCCAGGCAATGAATTCTTAGCGTTTCGGACGGCTGCCCCCGTTAATAGGACAAGCGGGAGACCGGGAGACCAAGCTGCAGCCTGTCTGAGTGAGTGAACCCGCCAGAGATGTGGAGATATAGGAGCACCATAGCCTGCGTCTTTCTGCTGTCCCAATATGCCGCTGCGCAGAATAAGGTGAGTCCAGTGTCTCCGCTTTCGAAAACTACCTGAAGCCTCATAATTGAGCGTTTCTTATCGGCAATGCGGGGGTCTTTATAGTAATGGTCGACACTCTACTTTCTAGGTTTAACACGTCTAATTGTTCTATAATAAGACAAAAGTCCAAATTTCAAAATCTCATAAGACTTAAATACAGAACACGTTACTTTCAAATTGTATTTAAATATAAATACGCATAAATTGCTGAGGCGACATTTGTTTGCGCGACGAATCACTGGTAAATTGTACCACAAATATTCGTATTGTTTTCAGTTTCGTTGGTATCCTGCATATGAACTTATTCCTTGATCCCCCCCCCAAATAGCATGCATTGATTTGTGTTGCAAAACAGTCCTTGTGTTGAAATTGACTTATTGGCAATTTGTGCCACTACAAGAGGCCCTGTGTTGAAACAAAATAATTTTAAATGGGGACAGGTCAGAAATCGGGCATGGGCTACACGTCTAAAACTATTCAAGTCAGCAATACTAATACAAAGAGAGCCGAGTACTTGCCATACAGGCTCTTTGAAGTGGCGCCTTGTATTGCATGTGGTCGGTCGGTATAACTGCGCCTCACTTGTTGCCTGCGTCTTGGCAGCTGTACTGTGCGTGAACGCGACCTCTAAATTTTGGTGAAAATGAAATCAAATTAGAGATTGAGACGGCAGCTCTATGCGATCGCACAGCGTATTTCCCTTCGCTTTTCGCTGACGCTCATTTGTTCCGCTCACACCCATCATCTCTGTCGTTAAGTGCTTTCAAGGCGCTGATATTTCAACTGTGCGCAGCTGTCGCTACATAATCTAGTCAGTGTAACGTCGCCAGCTGGAATAATTCAGCCGTAAAAAAAAGCTAGATATTTTTTCAACAGCTCGGTTTAAGGCAGGTACGTCTCCAGATGATGGACGAGCGCCGGATGATCGGGTGCTGGCTAATTGATTCATTTCCCTGGATTCCAGTAAAGCTTAAACTGATTTACCATTATCACAATGTGCAAACAAACATTATTTTTAATTCGCCTTTTACAATTTATTGTATATTTCTCGGCACTGCTAGGGTTTTAAACTAGCCTATAATGTGGCCAGACTTGTTTCTAATATAGAAAGTTAGACTCAAATCCCTAATCGAAGAAGTTCAATGCACATGAGGGATTAATAACTGTTATGTAACTGAAAATGTTCTTCGAAAGCCGATTACACTTCGAGGAGCAGAATATTGCCAAAAAGATAAGAGAACGCCGTTTCCCCCCATGATTTATGTTGTACTTCGCAGAATATTGGGCCTTGATCTCATTATCATACAAATCTCTTACTGTCCATCTCATTTAGAAATAACTGTTTTGTAACTTAATGTAATTATGAGGGGAAAGCCGACTTCCCTGATTTATGACAACATCTCGTTTCCAGTTTAAATGTTATTGTTATTTTTCGCTTTGGTTTTAAATCCCGTTACAATTTTTCAGTCCTCAAATGAAAACACAATGAATGACACTCCTGAGGTGATTTTATCGTGTGGGAGAATAGTTTTTATAACTTGGGTATTTTTTTTATTTAGCCATGTAAATAAATGTAAAGTGCTGTGAGCTAAAGCAGGGCTTGCAGGTTGTATATTATCTAACTGTTGCCCACAGGGTAATAAGTATTGAGGTTGCTAAGGAACAGCACTAATAAATAAAATCGACAGTCCACGTCCCAGAAGATCTGGTCCAATAGAATAACATCAGCTGTATAAATATGCAGGATGACATGGAGGATCAGTCATCAGTGCTGTAGTCATGCCTCTCTGAGGCGGTGGATTCAGTATCTTCGCGTGAAGTTTGCGTGTTCTCCCCATGATCCTATGCGTTTGTTCCATGTACTGCAGTTTTACCCTGCAGTCCATAAAAGGTGTGCTTTGGCGAGCGGGGCTCTCGGTATTGGCCGTACTGTGTGATTTTGCACGTGCCCTCGGATAGATTGGCATCCTGTGTGTCCCCATCCTTTCTCTGCCACCCTTTTTGAAGGTGAGTAGAAACAGAAATAGAGGCTAATAACTAAAAGATCGAACACGGGATCCACGTGCCTGTTTGGGTGTTGGCGGTTCATCATTTGATGAGGTCATTCTCCCACTGAAGTCCACATTCTGCAGTCCCAGTTTCCTGCACCATTCTGGACAAATTACACCGTAATGGATTTGCCACACACCATGTAACGCACTCCGGGGCACCTCTTGCGGAGGGTAATGTATAGAAATGAATTTAATTTAATTCTGCCATCTGCATCCTGAAGGTAGCGTTAGAATCACTGTATGAGCTCGATTCCACTGGATAAGTGATTTTTCTTGGGTGTCACTAAATCAGGCCCAAAAATGTCCGTAATTACGAAGAGGTTGGGCTTTCCTTTAAAGCAATCTCCATCACAGAAGGACCTCTGCACTCCCTTATATAAATCATTCTGCATGTAACAGAATCCATTCGTGTTCACATTGCAAGCCCTACATGGACATATGGCTTTAGGGATGGAGGCATGAACCAAGGCATATATATATTGAAATAATGGACTGGTGCTGAGCCCCACAAATCAATATCCCCATTCAGCAGCTCTTTTATAAAAGTCCTCAGCAGGCATGTGCTGTCAGTGTATTTTAGTTATACAATAGCTCAGTTTGTCCGCAGATGCTGTCAGAGAGGAGCTACATGCCAGCTCAGAGTGGGGTCAGAGTGCAGATCGCAGTGCGCCACAGCACACATTACCTCTATTAATATGGCCTGAATGGTGCATCGGGGAGCCGTGCATCAAGGCCGGCATTCCTGTCGGCCTGCGTCACCATTAATTTCACCAGTGAGACTGAAAAGCTGCCTTTTAACGTGTTTGAAGGGGTTAGCAAGATGCACGACGCCACTGCTACCATTCAGAGGAGTTCTGCTAATGTTACTACCGATGCTACTTGGCTGTATCACAGTGTGACACGATGACTCAGTGGGTAGTGGTGCTGCTTTGCACCTCTCCAGTCGTGGGTTCGAATCCCCCTCTTTGTGCAGTTTGCATGTTATCTGCTTGATTTGACAGTTTCCTCCAGCAGTCCAAGGACATGCAGGCAGGCTAACTGGTGTCTTCATGTCGCCTGTAGGTGTGAATGTGCTTTGAGATGGACTGGCATTCCATCCAGCCTGCAACAGGCTCTCTGACCTGGTCCAGACCCAGTGGTTGGATGATGAACAGATCGAAATATTTCCACAGCCATTGGCAGTTAGATAAGAGTGAAATGGATAGACAGCAAGGTAGTTGATTCTCCATCATGTATAATGGTGTCCCGGTTTCAGCCTGTGGCTGATCTGTCACTGTCGTTCTTCTCTTTTGGTCCTCAGCTCCTATGCCCACACAGAGCTCCATGTTTATTTCACTCAAAACAGCCTGCATACCTTTAATTGTTGTATATGTGTGATTAATACCAGTAGTGTGGGTGTCTTAGCCACTACTCCCCCTGCTGTTTGGTTATTGGTAGCAATGGAATGGAAAAGTGAGGCACTGGCTTGTCCACACCTGCTGGGAAGCTGACCGCCACTTCTGCATTTCCCGTGGCTCGTGTTTCGGTATCTCATGGCCTGGCTGGTCTGTTCACATGGAGACTGTCCATGACATCAGAGCACGGGGGGCGGGGTGACAGCAGGAGAGGTAATGAGATCACCACAGGCTGCTTGTGTGAGCTTACGCGTTTCGGACAATAGGACTGGTTCTGCATGTGTGTGGGTCAGAGGTCGAATTCGTCATGACGCACTCTTCCTGGTCCGCCCGCATTCTGTTACCCACAATTCCACCTGGCTGAGTTCCGTGTGTGGTGATTGTCCGAGATGCCCGGTGTTATTAGAGAGGAAATCACTCTTCCTATTCTCCTCTATAAAAAGACCACGTGATTCCAGCACATTCCAAGTCTCTGGTCAGTTCATCATCCCTCAGTTTCCAGCCTTCAAGAAGCTGCACTCTCTTGTGAAAAGAATTTTTATTCCACCATTTGGTCAGTGACAGCACCTAGGAGGTTAAAAAGCCACGGCTTTTGTCTGCACCGCCGCCCCCCCCCGTAAGACGTGCTCTTATCCAGCAGACTGCGAACCGCTTACTGTGAAGGATGCCCTTCCCCTCGCCGATAACAGCAAGGGCTCCAGGGCCACTTTGTGTGATGACAACTAGTGCCCCCCCCTAAATAATGGTGCTACAGGCGAGAACAGAGGCTCACAGAGCAGCGAATGAACCTTATCGGGCTTTTAAACCCTTATTGTAGTGCGGTCTGCAACCACACTTCTTCAGCCTTACGCATATTTATTTCTCTGTTGTTGACGATTCAATTGCAATGTGTTTTTTTTTATTTTATTTTTTATTAGTCAGTTTATTTTCTCGGCCCATAAAAGCTGGAAGTAATGGAGCGGAGGGGCCGCATTATTTATCGCAGTAATGAGAGCGTCCCAGCGTGTCTATGGCGTCATGAACAACCACAGAAAAGTGTGTGTGTGTGTGTTTGTGTGTGTGTGTGCGTCTCAGGTCAGCAATAACCCAGAATAAAGCTCAACTTCTGACATTAGCATTATAGCTTCGTGGGGGGGGGGGGGTCCTCAGGGGGCTCTGCTGTCTCTCCGACGTCCGTAGCTGACTGCGTTTGTGATGTGAGGTCGTTGGAACGGAGTGGAGACAGGAGACCAAGGCCGCTCCGCTGATGAGGGGACAGAGGAGCGGGCTGGGTGCCCCTGGCCCTGGTGGATTCGCTCTAAAGGTCAAAGGTCAGGAGATGAGGTAAAGCCCCAAGGTGCCACCCATTTTGCAAAATGAA
This sequence comes from Paramormyrops kingsleyae, assembly GCF_048594095.1. Taxonomy (NCBI): domain Eukaryota; kingdom Metazoa; phylum Chordata; class Actinopteri; order Osteoglossiformes; family Mormyridae; genus Paramormyrops; species Paramormyrops kingsleyae. The sequence continues at coordinate 18,289,958 of NC_132798.1, read as the reverse complement.
CCGTGGATTTCCTGCAAGTACTGAGTGTGACACAGAAGAAGCTTCTGGAAGCTCTATGCTCACTGTTGACCTGTTTGCTCCAGCCTTAAATGTGCCACAGAAGAAGCTTCTGGAGGTCCTAACCTTGCTGTGTTTTTGATCAGCTTTCTCAGTGGCTAAGCTGATGGGCTCCATTTCTGCATCACTCATTTCCATGGTGACAAACGAAGCAATTAGAGAGTGGAGAACAAATATGCTCCACTACTGTCAGCAATTAGCACCCGCTTGACCAACCTACGCACATCCTGGACAGGAGAAGCGATTGATTAATTGCCATTTTAAATCCCAGGACTCAGTCTGACATGACATCATATAGAAACGCCCATAAGCCATATTGTATCATATTCATGGTTTCTACCACTATCTCATCTCAACTTGGCGTGCTCTTTTGCCTTAACTTTAATTTGAGAATTGCCTCGTCTGTCATAGTTTGTTCTAAATCTGCTTGCTTGTTTCATTGAGGTCACTGTCTCCTGGAAACCTTCATTTGGCCCGCGCTGGAATTCCTGTATAATTACATAAAATAACTTGTGCATGACCCATTTCCTGTCTTTCTCCATGGTGTACATCACTTACACCAAGCTCAGTGACAGAGTTGTAAAAATGTACCGCACTACATTTCTCAAAGAAAAATCACTAGCCCTGATGATAATGAAATTCTTTAGCGTCATCATCATAGTCTTGTTTTAAATTATATAAGTTATATTTTATTTAGCAGATGCTTTTGACTAAAGTGTAGTAGAACTGAGAGAGCAGGGTCACCAGTCCCTGGAGTAACTGGGGGTTAAGGGCCTTGCTGAAGGAGCTTATGGTGACATCACTCAGTCAACCATGGGGTTTGGACTAATGGCCTTCTAATCATAGTCATTAGGTCCCAACCCACATACCGCTGTATGTATGTGTATATACCTGTGTGTATATATATATATATATAGGATTTGCTAGATCTTAGCATGTTTTAAATGGGAGAACCCTATTAAGCACCCCACAATGACATGGGTAGAACATGCAAACCTAGAGGCGTGAAGCGGCAGTTCTAATCACTGTGCCACCACACCATCCCAAAAAAATCATAAAAATTAGCAATTTTAGTACAGTGGTACCTCGGTTCTCGAACTTAATCCGTTCCGGACTCTGGATCAAATCCTAAAAAGTTCGAGTTCCGATTCAATTTTTCCCATAAGAAATAATGGAAAACCAATTAATTGGTTCCCGGCCCCCCATAATTACACCTAAAATATGTTTTGTTTTTTTGTTTTTTTTAGCATTTAAACACAAAATGAAGAGGATAAAACAAGAAGAGCATTTTTTTCTTAATGGCTTCCAAAATGATATAGCTCTTATCCCAACATTACCCCTGTCCTGCCCCGATCGTCCGCTCCTTCCGTGTGCCACGCCCCCTCATTAACCTCGTGTGGGATCCCCATGTGATCAGCTGTTTCTGGTTGTTGTCATTAGTCCTCTGTATTAAGTCCGTGTTTCAGTTTGTTTCCCTAGTCCGGTCATTGGGTGCGTTCGACTTGCTCACAGCGCTGGCTTAAAGCAACGCATTCTGATCCTGACGCAATGCATTGCAGTTAGATGCATTGCGACCTCTCTCCCAGCTGCACAAACTGGAACCGCATCCGTGACGACACACCTTTGCCCTTATTGGCTGAAGAGTTTAGTTACACGCATGATGTTTGTATCCCAGGCAGTTCCGATGCGTAATCTGCTATTTCTCCCGAATATCACGTAAAGCAGTGAGAACTGGTTTTCAGTTAATTTACCTGCTAAAATAAAGTTTAAATAAATGACATAAACGCTCTAATAGTACATGCAAGTTATTGTTAGTTACTGTAATGTTGCGCTGCTTTATTTGTTTAATCGTCCAGTCTGTGAAGAAGGCATTCAAGTAAGAATTGTATTGTAGTATGACTCATTTCCTGGCGCGTACACGGTTCGACTTCTGATATTCAGATCGAGTTCTAGGTCAAACTGGTTTGTTCGACTTTCAAGAAATTCGAGGTCTAGTGAGTTAGAGAACCGAGGTACCACTGTATTAGGTGTCTAAAAATTGGGCAGCTTTTCCTGGTGTGGCAGGCCACACCAAGTGTGAAGCTTCTCATTCCGGCATCAAACACATGTGATCAGAAGAACGATAATTAATTTGGGCCAAATAAGCAAAAGCTTATAGGTTCTCATAGGTCCAGAAATTATTTTTGGTGCATTTGGGGCTCGACTGATGTCCTCAGATGGAGACATATAAGGGCACCTTTTACCACCCTCCTGAAAAACACCAGGTTCTCTATGGACAAAGAATCTGCAGGCTGTGCTTACTTCAGCCTGTGGAGGTGGTGCATCCTTCAGTATGATAGGGCACTGTGTCTGTGATTGGAAGGTCAGTGGTTCAAATCCCATGGTCAGTAGAGTGATGTCACAGTTGGGCCCCTGAGCAAGACCCTTAACTCCTAGAGACTGGACACTGTGTTCCTAAAAATAAAGTGTGTCGCTTTAGATAAAAGCACCTACAGAATACATTATAATGTGTGTTCATGACCCAAATATCAGACACACTGAACAAAAGAGGTTGTGATGGATCGGACGAGACAATGATTGACCACCAACTACTCCACAGAGCACACGGATGGTGCAGGGAGGTGCCACACTTTTGAGCTTTAATGAGAAGTGCTTTGGGGCATTGCTACCTTCTCCCAACTGTCCAGCATGGTGGAGAAGCTGGTTTCTGTCATTGACAGCTGGTTTCTGTCATGTGGCCTGAAACCGAGCAGAAGGTGGGTCTCCACAGCAGGAAGATGATCCTAAATGGCACGGAAATCTCCAGATGAATGGGCACAGATCGACCCGGTCAATGACCAGACATGAATTCCAGTGAAACATTCTGGCAAGACCTGGAGCCAATAGTCAGAAAAATCTTCCTCCTTCATGATTAACATAAGTCTGATCAAGTAAAAAAAAAATGTAAGGAGTTCAGGGAAATCCCCCACAGGATAGTTTGAGATCATCTGAACCTTCATGGCCCTTCGATCTACTGCCCTTGAAGAAACCGTTTGATTACAGCCTCTCGCTGTGGGTTCTTTCACTGACCTCCCCGTTCTCTTCAGAATTGAAACACAGCCAGAACACCTTGTTCCTCCCTAGGTTTGCACTCCAGCTCTGACAGAAACTGAATGTAAATATTCAGGATAGATGGGCGGTCCAGTTAGAAAGGAGACTGTCCTAAGAGGGGGGGGGGGGCTGCCCTGCTGAATGCTGCCATACGGACAGCCGGTCGCCATTTGAGACCGCCATCAGACCGGTGACCCGTATCGGGTTGGCTGCCGCTGGATCATCTCCGCGTGCTGCACTCACATTCCTGTGGGATTACACATGCTCTGATCCGCCACCGCGCATTAAAATGCTTTCTTGACATAAAACTTATTGCGTTTCTACGTGGCTGAGACTTCGATTTCACCTTTTATCACAGCAACATGCTTTGCTAGCTCTCTATGTCACCTTATGTTTCATTTACCGCGAAGGTATAGATGGGCGTGGTAGGTTTTGGACTTTTTTGACTAAATAATGGGATTCTAGAAGTAAAACAAAAAAAAAAAAGGAGCCAACTGTCAGGTGATCACCACAGGTTGAAAGTTCAGGTCCAGAAGGTACAAATCCAGACCAAGGTTTTGTTTCACCCAATCAGTTGAGTACTCTGTGAATGTGATGGCATGAAGCGCAGAGTCTCTAGAAGGTGCCAAGGGAAGATGGACGAGATGGGCATTCTGCACCCAGGCTCAGTGTCTGCATTCTCTGATGCAGAAATACTACGGCCGTTGACATTAGTGAAGCAGCACTTTACTGTGGAGGCAGCCCCACCCACCGGAGCACTATATAAATAGCCTTCCAAGAAGGGGTGGGGGTCTGAGGATGATAATCAGGCGTGTTCCTAATGACATGATTGAATTACCCAGTATATAGGAAGAGAGTGAGCTCCACCACAGCCTGAAGGAAGCGAGAGGGTACAGAATCACCACTGTGCCTTTGGCTCTCACAGAGACACCTGTAAAATCCTGCTTGTGCAGGTGCAAATTGTTGTTTTCCTTGTGATAATATAAGACCAACAAAGCATGGCAATTAAAAGCGCGTCCTGTGGAAGGCACATCTACGCCAAGGCGGCCAGAATGGAGTCAGCGTGTTGGATCGTTTGCTTGTAAATATAGTTAATCGTAAAGCGCTGGGGGCGAAAGAGCCACTCGGGGACATTTTATGTACTGTGGAGGGCGGACAGGCGTCCAGATCTCGCTGATGATTTACAAGCGGGAATTAAAGGAAAGCTCAGGAGATTCATGCTGTCAGGGTTTGCACTGTTTGCATTTGTTCTAGTTTTCTAATTGTGGCCAAGGAAAACTAGCACCAAGTGACAAAACACAGCGCAGGACAAGGAATGTGGGTCAGTTAGGGCTTATGGGGCCCTGCCAAGGGCTTTAACGATTGCTGAGAACTGAGGGTGTTTATTTCAGCTCTCATTAGCCTGTTATTACTGCCAGGCAGTGATCTTATACTGTCTCACAGCAGAAAGGGGTGGGGTTACTCCTCACCAAACATTCTGATTGGTCCATAGGTGGCAAATGAAAGGCAGGGGAGGGGACTGTTGGGCACGAACCAAACCTCACAATCATCTTTCCTCGAGATGATGTTTGTCATTCTGTTTACTCTTTGCCTCTTTGCCTAAGTGAAGTGATCACTTTTAGGTCAGCCGTGTGATTTTCCTCAGCCTTTTACAGCCTCAAATTCTTCCACAAGTTTGCACAAGCTGTTTCTCCGAGAGCCGCATGAAACGGAGGCATGCTGTTTCATAACGATGGGTGCGTTTATTATTGTTAGGGTTAAAATCGACATTATTACACTGGCTCTCTAAAGTCAGATGAGTCACTGGGTCTGATCATTATAATATTGTTAGGGAAACATCCTGACGCTGACATCTGAACCTGGGATTGTACTCCTGAGGATCGACAGTCGATTTCATGTCTCCATCAAAATATCATGGGAAATTGGCAATGAAAGCATGTTCAGTTATGTATTGGCTAATTAAACATTTTTGACATTATGTTCTCCTGTATTGTTCAGTACACTTGGGCAAAGAGTAATTATTTTGCACCCCACACCTTTGGAGCCTCTTAAAACTGTTTTGCTTTAGACTGGCGTGGTTGCAGACAGACTGAAGGGAAAGCGGGCCGGGTCTGAGGAGCTTAAGCACACCAGCGGGCAAAGAGCAACAACCTAGACGTGTGCCTAAGAGACTGTAAATTTCCGGGGGCTGCTTTTGTGCTTTTGAATCAGGCACTTAAAGTGTTTCTGGCTCATAACAAAATGGGATCATTTAAGAGTGAGTAAGAGTATGTTGAAAGTTGCCTTGAATGAAGATACCCATGAAGAGGGTCTTTCGGTTGACATGGCACAGGACCTGCCTCCCGTTCCTCTTGGGGAGCGACGGGGGGGGGAGTGTTGACTTCACAAACTGAAACCACACGGGATGTTAATCTGTAATCCCTGCAATCATGGTGTACATCACTTACACCAAGCTCAGTGACAGAGTTGTAAAAATGTACCGCACTACATTTCACAAAGAAAAATGATGATAATGAAATTCTTTAGCGTCATCATCATAGTCTTGCCTTTAAAAGATCTTAGCATGTTTTAATAGGGAGAATCTGAAGCACCCCACAATGACATGGGTAGAACATATGGTACCGCAAACATGGAACCATAGTGAAGACTGGGACCCCCGTCCTAGAGGCATGAAGCGGCAGTTCTAATCACTGTGCCACCACACCAACCCAAAAAAATCATAAAAATAAACAATTTTATTATTAGTTGTCTAAAAATTGGGCAGCTTTTCCTGGTGTGACAGGCCACACCAAGTGTGAAGCTTCTCATTCCGGCACCAAATGTGATCAGAAGAACGATAATTCATTTGGGCCAAATAAGCAAAAGCTTATAGGTTCTCATAGGTCCAGAAATTATTTTTGGTGCATTTGGGGCTCGACTGATGTCCTCAGATGGAGACATATAAGGGCACCTTTTACCACCCTCCTGAAAAACACCAGGTTCTCTATGGACAAAGAATCTGCAGGCTGTGCTTACTTCAGCCTGTGGAGGTGGTGCATCCTTCAGTATGATAGGGCACTGTGTCTGTGATTGGAAGGTCAGTGGTTCAAATCCCATGGTCAGTAGAGTGATGTCACAGTTGGGCCCCTGAGCAAGACCCTTAACTCCTAGAGACTGGACACTGTGTTCCTAAAAATAAAGTGTGTCGCTTTAGATAAAAGCACCTACAGAATACATTATAGTGTGTGTTCATGACCCAAATATCAGACACACTGAACAAAAGAGGTTGTGATGGATTGGGCGAGACAATGATTGACCACCAACAAACTGAAACCAAACGGGATGTTAATCTGTAATCATGTGTCTTTTCATAGCCCCCCCCCCCCCCCCCCCCCGAAAGCAACTGCATTCCAGCAGTAATGAGCGTCTTGTCACATCGCTGATCTGTTTACCTTGATGGGTAGCCGTGCTTTGAAAGTGGACATGCCTGTCTTGGCTGTTTGCCCAGAGAACACAACACAGACGCTCTGCGGTCTCACGCACCGGCTCACACCGAGCAGCTCCCTCGAGACCTCGCGGCTTCTCCAGAGGCATTTCCACTGACCCAGTTTTCACATCTTGAAGATGCAAACTGAAAGTCCATTAATGGAAACACTCAAATTTTGAGAAAAAAAAATAACCCTCAAATATTGTAAATAAAGTTTTGACTGTTGCTTGAGGTAGTTTTTGTGGTGAGTCGAAAGAAGTAATTCACAAAACGGCAATGGAAACTAAATTAGCAAATTAATAGCTACATGGGACACGACAATAGTTCAAGCGCTACTAACCTGTGGAAAACCTGCCCCACGTAGAAGCACGAGACATGGATCTTAATCTCGCAGGATGATGATGGTAGATTACCTAGATGCAAATAACATTATAAAGGATAGCCAACATGGATTTAGGAGAGGTAGATCCTGCTTAACGAGAGGTAGATCCTGCTTAACGAATCTGCTTGAGTTCTTTGAGGAAGCTACAAGTGAAATTGATCACAAAAAGGCCTATGATGTGATTTACTTAGATTTCCAGAAAGCCTTTGATGTTGTCCCCCACAAACGGCTCTTGTTAAAGCTTAAAGCTGCAGGAATTTTAGGAACTGTGGCAGCTTGGATCAAAAACTGGCTAACTGATAGGAAGCAGCGAGTAGTTATTAGAGGCACTATGTCACAGTGGGCCTCCGTTTATAGTGGGGTACCGCAGGGTTCAATTTTAGGACCACTATTGTTCCTAATTTACATTAATGATATTGACACGAATACATACAGTAAACTGGTTAAATTTGCAGACGACACTAAGGTGGGCGGGGTAGCAGATACTAATCAAGCAGCAGAGAGGCTTCAACGGGATCTGGATTTAATTAGCGAATGGGCTGATACTTGGCAGATGAAATTTAACACAGATAAATGTAAGGTAATCCATGCAGGGAGCAGAAATATACAGTACAGATATTTTATGGGTTCCACTGAAATAAAGGTAGCTGATTACGAGAAAGATCTCGGTATGTATGTTGATGCTTCCATGTCCCACTCTCGCCAATGTGGGGAAGCAATAAAAAAGGCGAACAGAATGTTGGGTTATATCTCTAGATGTGTGGAGTTTAAGTCAAGGGAGGTGATGTTACACTTATATAATTCCTTGGTAAGACCCCACCTAGAATACTGTGTGCAGGTTTGGTCACCATACCTCAAGAAGGACATTGCTGCCTTAGAAAAGGTGCAACGAAGAGCTACGAGAATGATTCCTGGTCTTAGAGGAATGTCTTACGAGGAGAGGTTAGCGGAACTGAATCTGTTCAGCCTTGAGCAAAGGAGACTAAGGGGGGATATGATTCAGGTCTATAAGATTCTAACGGGTCTGGATGCTGTTCAGCCAAATGACTATTTCAATATTAGTCTAAATACTAGAACTCGTGGCCATAAGTGGAAATTAGCGGGAGAACATTTTAAAACAAATTTGAGGAAGCACTTCTTTACACAGCGTGTAGTCAGAGTATGGAATAGTCTTCCTGCTATTGTAGTGGAAGCTAAAACCATGGGTTCCTTTAAATCAGAGCTAGATAAGATTTTAACAACTCTGAGATATTAGCTAAGTTCTCCCCAAACGAGCTTGATGGGCCGAATGGCCTCCTCTCGTTTGTAAATTTCTTATGTTCTTATGTTCTTATAAATGGCAACTATTGTTCACGTGATATCATTAATGGGGAAACCCCCTATTCGCAATTTCACTTTGATTTATTGAAAAGTTGCTCTCAGAATTTGTGCAAAACTTTAACGGAAACACAGCTACTGAAAGGATGCTACTATTTCCTGAAATGTCGCTAAGATCTTTATCATTACACTGCAGCATCAACTCAACTAATTTCTTGACCCTGATCGGTTTCCCCAAGGCGGGACGCTTCACCAGTCTGCTTCCACAGTTAATATATTAGTTTCCCCCCCCCCCCCCACAACACACACACACACACACACACACACACACACACACACACACACACAGGGCAATGGTATTTAGCCCCACAGCAGACTGAGGGTAATTGAGACAGCGGTCAAGCTGTCACAGTCAGTCACCTGAAACGAAACGTGACCCCCCACTCGTGACCTCAAAGCGTGACCTCTTTAGGTTGATCCCCTTCATTTGGGTAATTACACAATAAGGGCTGAAGGTAGGGGAGTACATGGGGGCTGCCCCCATAATCTTAGGGAGGCTCTGTCCTTTCAAGCAAGCCGGCCACTCGTGGACCCCCCTCTGAGCAGGCTATGGTAGTGCTGATCGCCCTCCCACAAAGGTGTTCTTTGACAACAATGTACGGTTGATCCCACAGGAACTGCTACAAGTGACCATTCAAGAGGGCTGCCCAAAAACAAACCCCTAAACTTCCTCAGTAAAACAAACTCAGAAGATCGTTTCGCCATGTTTGTAATAGTGTTTTAATATCTTTTTGGCAGTTTTACTGGATGAGGAGCCAGACCTAAAAGTGAAATCCCAGCCAGATAGAGAGCCAGCCAGGATACTCTTGACTTAATGAACAATAATTGCCACAATAAACACCCAGCGGTGAAAGCAGACAAAGTGTAATGAAAAGATAATAAATATAATGAAAGTGTGGGATGTGTAAATCACTCTGGGCATTCCAAGGGACAGCTGTGTGCAGATGAATTAGCATCTTTGCGTCACAAATCAGATGTTTGTACATTGTGCAAAAATGTGTTTTTAAGCATATTTAAGCTCCAGAGATTGAGAATTATTAGAGTATGATTTAGCAAATGCAGAAAGAGCATGGCAACAACTGCATCAGTCACTGAGGAATTAAATGCAGGCTTCTCACTATAGTAACACACAGTTTGTGAGAAAATGTGATATTTCAGGCTGGGAAACATCCTGGGCAGGATACCAGTGTGTCACAGGGTGCACACATGTGAGAAAGGGTTAATTAGAAATGCTAGTTTGCATAAGTACAGAAAGATAATGATAAATGTATAAGAAATTAGATACACTGTAAATGTTGCTCTTACAGTGTATCTTCCCCCACATTTTTGTTTGTAACATAATGGTGATTGCGTGCTCTTCTGAGTTCAGACTGACCTGGGCTTCATTCCACCGGTCCTGCAAATGGGGGCACACGTGGGCTGGTCTCTAAACTTCCCGTGAGGAGGACGTCAGGGTGAGTGGTACTGTGGGTCTGAGCGGTACATGTTACGGAGGGACATGCTGGGAAGTCGGACGATCCACGGTGCGGCTGCCAGATTGGGGGCTTTATTAGTAAAACAAGAAAACAAGAGACTACAAGGGTCTAAACATGAGTGGCTGGAGAATAAGAACTAAATCAAGGAGTAACACAAGAACAACCACAACATCCGACTGAAGCAAGGGCAGGTACTTAAATCCAGACATGACGAGGACCAACAAGAGACAGGTGTGGGCAGTAATAAGCACTGGGAACAAAAGCACAGGTAAGGGCAATTAACAGATAAGATTCAAACACCAGGGGAGACTAGGATAAAGGTAACTGAACAGTACTGCAACACAGAACAGGGAGCAAAACATGGAACCATAGAGAAATACACCAATGCATAATTAACACAAAAATAACCCAATGCCCATAATGTTGAACGGGAACCCTGAATGAGACAGCTGCCTACTTAGCCCATCAAGTCATTCGGTGGCCTGGAGAACAGGGGAACACACAAGGAGCTAAGGACACGGGATAGCCAGCGACACCTGCTGGCCAAACAGGGAACAGTCATCGGTCAGGGTCTGATCCTGACAGGAACACCTCTGGTTCTGAGCTGTTAAAGTGCACGGACCTTCGTGCTGAAGCTGGGTGCTGTGCCCATGGGCAGAGCCTGACGGATAATCACACAGACCGTTCTGCAGCCTCTTAGGATTTCTTGCAAATGAACAATAAAAAATACAGGCATCAACATATAAATATGTACAGGAAACGCAGAGAATGTGGTGCACAGGGAATTCTGAGTCTTTTGTTGGGGACCGAGTTAAATTGTAAGTTACTTTAATGACAGGTGTCAGCAAGACTGTAAATTACACGGCCTTATTCAGAGTCTGGTTATAGTCATGCCCCATGTGACGCTCCCACCCACGTCTCTGCACCTGCTCTGTGTCGCTTTGATAACCTGAAGCTGAGTGATGACAGGCTGTGTGTGTGTGGTCATGTACATACAGTATCATGTTGTGGGGACCAAATGGCCACACAATGTGATAAAAAAAAAAAAAAAACTTATTTTGTTGCTGTGGAGACCATTTTGTCTGTCCACACAAGGGGAAGCTCAATTTCATAAAACTGTTACTGCAAACAAAAAAATACAATTTATTTTGTCAGGTATACCTATCCATATGGGGCCCGCTCATTTACTTCTATGGGAAAAATGCTAACGCTAACTATGACAACCTTAACCCCCACCCTGCCCTAACCACAACCAAGCAAAATAGAGTTTTTGCATTTTTAGTTTTTTTTCATAGCATTCACCGATTTTTTATAAAATTGAGTTTTCCCTTATGGGGACCAGGAAACCGGTCCCCATAAGGGAAAAAATGGATATTCATCACGTTATGGGGGCATTGTGTCCCCATTAGGATAGGTATACCCGCTCACACACACACACACACACACACACACACACGCTATGGGCTCTTTACAAATACTTGTTTATCTAAGTGCATGCCTTTGGTTGGAAGACATTCAAACCTCAAACCCTGGGCGTGTGATTCTGCAGTGCCCCCACCCCCATGCCAAAAATATTTTGTGGTATTTTTGTTTTCGTTTAATATTTATTTAGGCCACCCCATATCTCCCCGTTTTTGTTAATTTTTATTCTTTGTATCTGGTGACTATAAAAGTTGTAACACCTGTTTCATGTCTCCAGTCTCGGAGGCCCTATCTGCTCTGTTGCTTTTAACGCTCGTGAGCATTTTAGGCACCGTGCTGTGTGATGTGTAGCTACGTTCGATAAACACGCTTTTTGCCGTAAAGCCAAACCTTTGTTTCGCTAGATATAGTTAAAAATAACATTAGAAAAAGATCGCCACTCTCAATCTGAAGAAATACGGGAATTTTGCTGAGCGGAGCGGGGCGAGGGGGGGGGGTGGTTAGCGGTTTTCCGACGACAAGATACGCCGAGCACCGGTGGGGGGGAATCGCGAATACGGGACAAATCGCGTCCTGTATTGTTTCAAAACGAGGCACAGCAATTTATTCTTCAGTACGAGTGGATCCCGGCAGAATACGGGACGGGTGGCAGCCGGCTCCGTGCATCATCCTGGCAGCGCTGCGAGCTGACCGCCCGCGAGTCTTACTCCGTGACTTTACTCTGGCACACGTGGGCTCACTTCAAAGGGGGGGGGGACGGTTACAGCGGGAGTTATGATCACACTGAATGCTCCGTTTCTGTTTATGTTAAGCCATTCCTACGGAAACGGAGTTTGCATCCTTGGAACCGCATCTGGTAAAAACGGCGGCCGCGCAGACTTCAGTCCCCCGCTGTAATGGAAACGGCGGCCCGTTTTTGTTCGAATCCGCACCAGGGCGGTCGTGTGGCGCATAATGAGACGGACGCTCCGTTGCCGTGTTTGCGCACAGTCTCGCTTCGGGATTTCGGCTCCCAGCAGATAATCGTAAGCAGAAACTATCTCTGTGGAACATCTAAGAAGGGCTTTTCCCAGCTGTTTGGGAAATCCTCGCCAGAGGCTTTTAATGTCACTTAAACGGAATGATGCTATAAAAAAGACAGTAATTCCCTGGATGTTCTTGATGTTGTTGTCTCGATCACTTAATGGTCCTTTTAGGTTCTTGCTTTGTTTGGTAGATGTTGTGTAGCTCCTGCTCCAGTCCTGCTTACACTTTTACCTGGTCATTCATTGGAAGCTCAGCCAAGCTGCACTTATGCTTCGGCGACTCCTTGACAGCCGTATGTTTGTAATGTGCTGTTTGCGTCACTTGTATGTTGCTTTGCACAAAAATCTTCTGCTAATTAAATGCAATATAAAACACAGAACATTACGGAATCACTTCAGGAACAGAACTCAGAGGAGCATAAACCCTCATTTATAGTGAGCATTTATAGTGCTCTGGTAACTCAAATCTATCAGCTGGGACTTCAGCTCCACATAAATGGACTACACAGTATGAAGTATTACAGTAATGTTCCAAAGTAGGGATTTTAAAGAGTCAGGTAGTCGGATTAAGGATATGAACGGGGGGTTACTTCTGCTGAACCACTGATTGATGTGTATGTCTCCTATAAAACATCCAGGAATATAGATAGGTAAGAAAAAGAAGAGTAACACAGGGATGAAAAATTACTAATGAACTCCCTCATCTTCCAGATCTTCGGGGAGACGGAGCCTGTGCGGATGACCTCCGAGGGTTCCGACTGCCGCTGTAAGTGCGTCATGCGGCCCCTAAGCCGGGACGCATGCAGCCGGCTGCGCAGCGGCAGCGCCCGTCCGGAGGACTTCTACGCGGTGGAGACGGTCAGCTCCGGGTCGGACTGCCGGTGCTCCTGCACTGCTCCGCCGTCTTCGCTCAATCCCTGCGAGAATGAGTGGCGGATGGAGAAGCTGAAGAAGCAGGCGCCAGAGCTGCTCAAGGTGATGGGGGGGGAAGCGGCCGGCAGAGAGAGCGCAGTATGGGGGTATAAGAGGGGCCATATTTCATACAGAGGGCACAATCATTAACCAATGATGTGTTTTGAATCGGTGAGTGACAGGGCAGGGAGCACTCCGGAGGCCAGTCAGCTTTCAGCTGGCGCCAGTACCCCTGTAGGCCCCGCCCCTGTATATGCCCCTGGGTCAGTCATGGAAATGTGGGCGAAGTCACAAAAATGCACATGACCATTCTGCGGTTCCAGTGCAGGGCGCAACTGGGATACACCTCTGAAACGCCACAGGTGGTTAAAAGTGTGGTGGACAGATAGACGGATGAGGACGGACCTGATGGAAGACAGGACAATGCAACTGATCCAGACGGTCTGCCCGCTTTATTGCGCTACCCCCAAACATTAATGCTGTCATTGCGCTGGGTTGCAGCCATCTTAGTCGGTTCATCATTGTTGTGCTGTGACGTTACTGTCCTTTGTGGAAATGTGATGACTGCAGATGTACTTGATTTGGCTTTTGGACACAGATTCATACGCAAACATTTGGGCGGCGTGTGAGTATTTGTGAGATGGGGGGGGGGGGGCTGAGGAGACGTCCAGCAGCTGGAGGAAGTGGTTGTTGACTGCAGCCAGTGAATTAACTGTTTCTCAAAAAGGAGGAAGGTTTTCTCATTCAGCATGTGGAATAATCCAGAAAAGTGACCCCGGAATGATGCCGTGTGAAGCGCCTTCCTGTCCTCCTTGGGATGAGTGTTGCACACCAGTCTGCTGCATTATCTTCATATGAAGGTGGTCTGATCGGCTGGCAGATTGTGCTCATCTACACCAAGTCTTTATTAGTACAGTTTTTATTTTTACCACCTTTGATTAAAAGAATCAGGTGATAAAATGATCTATGCATCCGTCTTCCATCAGCTTAGCCTGTAGCTTATCCCAGGGATCACAGAGCACAAGGCAGGGGGCGCCATAGATTGTATTACAGTGCATTACATCACAATTCATTCAATAAACTGAATTTCGATTAAGACCATGGGGCAGTTGAGACGTTGGGCTCTTCTAATTTTGGTTTGGCACATTCTTTGTTTTCAACACGTCTCAATGCATCGCTTTCTCAGCGGTTAAAGGTCGAAGGTCGTGTCTCCTCATAGGTGCAGCATTATTTCAGGAAATGTTGACTCAGGGTTCTTTGACATCGACACTGACTTTAGGTTCACAAACGATGGACCCCGAGGACCTCTGTCGCTAAGGCTCTCAAAAGGCGCCAGAAACTCAGAGCGTGGGAAAGGGAAACGTGCAAATGTCAACTATATGTCCAACATTGACAAATGTACGGATTTGACTATATTTTGATAGCATTCTGATTAGTGATTGTAAGCGGGATTCTGTGGATTTTGGGACGCCGTCGTTTGAAGCAGTGCTTGAGTTTGTGTGATAATATTTTGATGGCAGTTGATCGACCGGACAGATTCTTGGGAAAGGAGGGAACCACGAGATGACTGAGGTAACGATCTGAAGCGGCAGTTGGAGCTGGAACTGATGGTGCTTATTCACCCACGACGCTGCTATCGGATCTGCTGCGGATTAGAAACACACCGAGCGAAACAGGATACCAGCAAACCATGAAAATCACTGACACGCATTCAGCGTGCCTGTTTGAGCGTATGAAACTGGCAGGAAAATGAATCCTGTGCAAATGAATGCTGCTTTATGCTGCCTATGGATATATAAATTTCGTTTTACATATATATGGTGTGTGTGTGTATGTGTGTGTGTATGTGTATATGTATGTGTATATATATATATATATATATATATATATATATATATGAATGAACAGGTGGATGTGATTTGTGAATTTGTCATGTGTAGCTAATGTCTCATAGATGGATGATAGCAATGACCCACATTTATAAATCTTGATGTTTTCCGGTCTGTCCAAATGTTGCCATGAAAGACTTTGTACAACAGCAGGAGACTCTGTTGGCTGACTAACGCCTGCACTGCCTGCTTCTCCTTGCAGCTTCAGTCCATGGTGGATCTGCTGGAGGGGACACTGTACAGCATGGACCTCCTGAAGGTACACGCCTACATGAACAAGGTGGTCTCTCGGATGAACGACTTGGAGGAGGTAAGGCGGGAGAAATTATCTCTGGCTACTGAGCGCAGAGGTCGTGGTTCTGTCTTGATTTCCTGTCGCTCGATATTGCATGGCCTTTCCAAATTTTGTGGCTCGCTGCGGTTGTGCAACTGATTTAATCCTCATTGAGTCCAAAGCTCTTGCTGCTAATTGAAATGAAAAGTTAATTACGGCAAAGAAACCAGAGTAGTTTTCTCTGCCAAGTCACGAGGAAGGAGAACAGATGGTTCACGAACCACTGTTGCTGGAAGACTGTGGGGTTTATCATGCAAATCCACTTCAGTAGTCAAATTAATTCACTAAACTATAAAATGTGCAAACTGCCGGGTTTCACTTTGGGGTTAAATCTGGTGGAATTCCTGCCACTTGATTATGGGAAGGTCAGAGGACAAGTAAAGCCTTGTTTATTTTCCCCATGTTGAAACAGAAATTTCCTCTCAATGTCTGGCCTCCTCCTTCCAGACCATCAAGACCAACCTGACCAGAGAGAATGACTTTGTGAAGGACAGTGTCATCAACCTGACCAATCAACTGAAGCGCTATGAGAACTACTCAGACATCATGATAAGTATCAAGAAGGAGATCTCCAGTTTGGGCTTGCAGCTACTGCAAAAGGACACTGCAGGCCATGACGGCAAGTCCCAGGTACCACAGAGGAACACTGCTATAGTTGTTTCATTGACCTGCAAATATTTGAACCAATTAAAGGCAAAGAGCCAACTTCATTTAGAGCTCTTGGAGCCTGAATTACTGTTTGTGTATAGTCCTTAACTTCAAAGAGCAAATTTAAGTTTATAACCACTTAAAGTACATTCTTTGTAGAGCAGAGTCTGTTTACACAACAAAGATGAGCCCAATTATCATTCCAACATCTGATGAACATGCAAAATGAGGCAATCAAATTTTGGGTTTAGCACAGGCACTGGGTACATGACAGCACTGTGTTGGAGTTTCATCATACTCTCCTTCCTGCAGGAGACCACAGCGGGGAACTCCAAGGAGGCCGGAAAGTTCTCGAGCAAAAAGGTCCCAGGGGCCAATCCGCCTCCCAAGCCCGCAAAGGAGAAGTCCACAAAACCCAAGAAGGAGCCCGCAAAGGCGGTCAAGCCCATTAAGCCAGCCGACCCTACGAACAAGACCAAGGTGGCAGGTCATCAGCCAGGAGTCATCAGAGGCATTACCTACTACAAGGCTGGCAGTGTGGGGGATGTCAAACACAGCTCCAGCACCAAAGGTAAGGTGGACCTCTGGGTTGCCATCAGAATGAAAGTCATTTTTCCCAGACATTTCATGCATATTTTGGAATTTTGAAGATATGTCCCAGAATTTGGCAAGGACTACAAACACATTCAAGGTGGAAAGGGCAGATGGTCAACTGGATCACTCAAAACTGGAGACCCGGGAAGAGAGACCAGTCTC